>NW_024502791.1:7402087-7937337 GCF_017590055.1 Onychostruthus taczanowskii
TTTGTCCTGCCTGTAGTTAGCCCACTGTAGCTTGAGAGGACAAGCAGTTTTCTGCCCTCATTGTTCCTATGTGATAGTGGACTTCCCTTTACTGGAATTAGCCATGTCATTATGTGAAACTATAATCACCTGCATAAAAAGTATCTGCGTCCAGTAAGCACCATAACCTATGTTTAATGCTTCAAAATTCTTTCCCATCCTATCTAAACCATCTGTTATCTGAACAGTGTTTGCTTATTTTCTTGAATGTCATGGTTTAACCCTGGTGGGCATCTCAACCACACACAGCTGCTGCCTCACTCTCACCCAGTGGTGTGGGGAAGGAAGTCAGAAGGGTAAAATTGAGAAAATTTGTGGGTTGAGATAAAGCCAGTTTAATATATAAAACAAAAGCTGCACACAGCAAAGCAGAACAAGGAATTCATTAACCACATCCCATGGGCAGGCAGATGTTCAGCCACCCTGAGGAAAGTTGGACTTCATCCTGTGTAAGGGTGCCTTGGGAAGACAAACGCTGTATCTCTGAACATCCTCTCCTCCTGTCTTCTCCCCCAGCTCTCTAGGCTGAACATGATGCCATGTGGTGTGCAATTTCCCTGTGATCATATGGGGTCAGCTGTCCTGACTGTGTTCTATCCCAGCTCCTTGTGCACTCCCAGCCCTTTTACTGCTGGGTTGGGGTGAGGGAGCATAAAAGGTCTTGACTCTGTGCAAGTGCTGCTTATCAGTAACTAAAATATCCCTGCCTTATAAACAGTAATTTTGTCACAAATCCACAACACAACCCAATATCAAATACTATTAAGAAGATTAACTCTATCCCAGATCAATATATTGTACTGAAGCCAGCTTTCTCTTTATTTTTTATCCAACTTTGCATCAAAGAAAGTATTGATGGGGATTGCAGTTTTGCTGTCTTCACTATGTCTTTGAATTTCCAAGACTTTTCCTTTGCAAATGATGAAAGATCTCAAATTTTTGGAGTCCTCTTTTCCTACTGCCATTTGCTTCTTTGTCAGATCTTTCCCAAGCTTTTAAGATGTGTGAAGTATAAAAAACCCCAATAGACCAGCATATGCAATGTGTTTGATAGCAACCAGGGAAAACTGTTCTGTTTCTAGAATTATTCTATCTCTTCATTAAGAAATTCAATCACAGTCCATTTGTCACTGTACTTAGCATTCAGGACATAACGAAAAACTTTCCAAAGATTATTTACATCCTGCACTCTCACAGCTGTTGCTCTACCCTGCAGGTCCCACAAATGCCAATAAAACAAATAATGAAATTTTTTATTCTTAAATGATATAAACCAGTGCAGATAAAAGAGTACTAAATTACAGTATTTTCTGATACACTGCAACGGTTAATAACAAAAATATAAGCATAAGTATATTCTTCAGTATATATTGGATATACATTTCTAGAACAATCTTATTTAAATTTGCCAGGACAGATGAAAAATTTTCTTTGCATTTTCAATATTGAAGGCAGCTTCCAAAAATCTGCATAATTAGAAGTACATCCTCTTCCTGTCAAACCAGCTGGCAGGATCCTTAATTTCAGCAGGAGGAAATTTAAATTCATTCCTGAACTACACAGAGAAATCAATTGCATTTACGGTTTAGTCCAATGCTTTACAGTCAATGCTCAGTTCCTAGAAAAACTACTTGGGCTTCTCAGTGTAAGACCTATCAGACTCTGTCCAGTCTTGCAGTACTATGCTCACTCATGTACTTACATCTTTTTATTCTTCTGAGAATGACAAGTGCCTTGACTGAGTGAAATAATACAGAAAGTACACTAATTAATACCGATTAATTCCAATAGTGTCAAGTTTCTAAATCCCTATTAAAACCTGCCCTTTGGTGTTTTGTACAGAGCCACCTCTCTTGTAATTTATCTCTAGAGTATATTGCTCTGTTGATCAATTGGTTTTATTGGTGATTTTCTAGAGTTTTGTAACCAAAATATTATGATTGATATGTAGGCAGAGGAGTAGAAAGTTTTGTGTGTAAGCAGGGAAAGAAGAAGCTGAATGCAGATTTTTAAGGTCTGTAATGACAACAAAGGGCACTGTGCTTAGCACACCATGCCTAGGACACTGTTTCCAGCAGCAAAATGGGGACACATGGTTACACCAAGCACAGAAAGTCTGCGCTATGAGAAGGCCCCAGCCCAGCTGCCTCTCCAGAAAACTCTGCATCTCAGCAATAGGAGGGTGACACCAGCATGACAGCAGATCACATTATGCCCTTTGCCATCAGCCTAGCAGGAAAACAGATATTTTCCAAGCAAGGAAAAACAGAGAGTGGGAAGCAACCCTACCTAAGATTTACAGCCAGAACCATGCTGGGCAGGCACTGCTCCATAAGAGCTCACAGTTCTGAAGGGGTATAAGAGGTCTGCTCAGATTATCATTTGCTATCACCAGGCAAAAGAAAACCCAGAGACAGTCTCAGTCCTTCCCGCTGAGTGCAGGCCACGGCACGTACACACCTTGCTGCTTGCTTGATGGGGGTGTGGCACCACAAACAAATGAACTCTGGGTGAAGGAGTGAGATTCATAAAGTCAACCAGATTAAGGAATTTGTAAATAAATATAATCTTCTGTACCATCTCACACTGATGTTTTTCCCTCAGTTGTCCTTATTTCATACTGATGTTACTGGTTACCAAGAACACCACATCATGAAGATCAAGTTCTTGACTGAAGGCACTGATCAGAGCACCTGCACAAACTGTGTATTTTTTTACTTTTTGAGTGCTGATGGCGTGGGAAGGAATGCCTGTATGGCCTCAGATGGGTACAGGACCTTCTACAGCATCATTTGGTGTCAATTCACAATGGGAGAGCGGTGAGTGTTGTGTGCCCAGGGTTGTCAGGGTGGAGGATCCAGGGACAGAATGGCAAAGGTCGCATGACCACTCAAGGGGTGATGTTAGCAAGAACACCAAGAAATTTGGAGGAAAAGGGAAGAGAGGAGGTTGTCCATATGTGATAGAGGACACAAATAATGGCATAGAAAAGTGAAGGAGGTGGAGAATCTGAGGATACAAGCAAATATACCACATGAAGAAGATTACAGATACAAAAATTATTAGAGGAAAGAGAAAAATAACCTAGCATAAACTCGGATACAAAGAGCAGCCAATAAGGAGAAAGAGAAGGAGTGAAGACATAAGTAGCATACAATAAATGTGCTAAGTAGCTAATAATAAAAGGTGCCGTTTGTGGCCTGTTTTTAATCTGTGCATTTCACAGGAGACTAGGAAAAGGGAAATAGAAAATAACATCTCACCCTGTGTAGGTCATAGACACCTTGGAGGATACTTGAGGGTTGATGCATTTATTACTGTTGAATTATGAGGCTCAGCTGATAATTTTTGAAGGAAGAAAAGCAGGAGAAAAATAAAAATCTGACTGATTTACTCTCTCAGTCATATGACAATTCAGTGAGGAAGGAGGAGAATCTTGATCTTGAGGGGATATGGGTTTAAAAATTTATGTTTTTCCCTCAGTTGATGCAGTGAGCCAAAGCAAGATTAATCCTCCCTCTAAATAAGGCAAATAGCCAGGGATGGGAGGAGGTCCCTCAGCCCCCATTCAGCTAATTTCCAGCTACAGGTAAATAGGCACTGACAAGAAAACTTCCCCTCAACACAGGATCAATTCCACTCTACTTCTTTTCACTGCACCAGGGACAGGCAGAAAGCAAAGCAAGTACAGGTATCAAAGAGCAGCTTTTACACCCATAGGTGCTCCCAGGAAGCTCAGAAGGGGCCCTGTGGCACATGGAATCAGCATCCTCCCATTCTGGATGAGTCACACTGGGACTTTCCAGAAGTTCATAGTGTGAAGATACATTACCCATGAAAACACCCATGGTACTGGGAGAGAGCTGTGTCCTCTCCTCCTGCCAGCTTGCCTGCAGGGTTTATGAAGTGTCTGGGCTACTGTGTGGTTAACCCTGGCTCAGCCAGGCTCTGTGCTATTAATCTGGCACCAGGGGAGATACCTGGTGGGAAGTAGGATGTGCCCAGGGCCAACACACGGTTTGGGAGCACTGAGGTTCCCAGTGGTATCAGCCTTCCACATTCCTTGCCATGTATCTTCTCACCTGTGTGTTTTGGCTTTGCTGTTCAAGGATCAAGTCTGTTTCAAAAGAAAGCACGTTCTCAGACTTAAATTCTGTGTCTTTCCAACAGAGTATTTCTTGAAAGAAATTAATGTTTTTTCCAGTTCAGAACAAAGGGGAAACATGCCTTTTAACTAGCTCTGAGGAGAGGTAGGTTGCTTTGGCAGGCTAACCATGTCCACGTGTCCATGCCTATCTGAAAGGCTTTGTTATTGCCATGCTCCAAATCCTTTCAAGTAAAGGGTGAACACATAGTTCTCATTAATTTTTCATCAGGTAGGCAGACTATAGAGCAGTCTTGTACTCTGTCCACACAGAGTTGTTCTATTCATTCCTTCCTGTGATTCATTCATGCTCTGTATGAAGATCAGTATGATGAAGATATTAGCTACTTTGTCTAAAGCAGAGTTGTTCCCTTTGAACAGAAACCTCATTTCTTTCATAGTGAACTTGAGGAACACTTGGGAAAGCTGATACAAATTAGGAGTGAGAGTAAAATTAAATTGGAATTTAAGCTGGCTGAGTATAATCAGACATTCTCATACTGGGGTGATGCCCTCATTCCCCACTATGGAGATGAAGCAATTACTGCAAAGAAGCAAATCTTCAGAGTTTGAGAGTGCAGAGCTGAACTTCATTAAACACCAGTTGAGACTCTTTCTCAGAGCTGAGGGGGTCCACCTCCCTCTGCCCAAAATGTTGGCACATAGAATTCCTCAGCCAGGCTCACGAGCCAGCAGCAGTATTGCTGCACTCCTGCAGCAGTTCCGTGTGCTAATGGATGCTGTTTCTCAGTGAAGCTAATCATCTGGGACAGAGCTGCATGCTGATACCATGACATACATTCCAGCACCCAGGTATGCTTGCATACCCTCATGTATCACTGTATTGCCTATGGTACTGACAGGCCTAAAGTAGAATTCATTTAGCTTAGTATAATACATTTTGAAAGTGACTTAACTAAGTCCTTTGGGATGACTTCCACCCTGAAGGAAGAATATTTGCATAGGGATTTACTGAAATTGAACAAAATTTGCATGAACTTTTGAAAGAAAAACTTTCTTAGGCGATCCGTGCTTAACTAAACAAATAAAAAACAACAAAATGAAAAGGCCACACCAAAACCAACCAACCACAATAAAAAACCCCAACAATCAAAAAAACAACAACAACAAAAAAGAATTTTCCTTTTCTTTGGAGTGGGTAAAGATGGGAAAATACGTTGGGATTGATTTTACTGTCTCTGCCAACCTGCTTGTAGATAAGATGAAAAAAAAAAAGTCTGGTGAAATGTTCAAGATTTTCAGATTTTGTAGTTCATATCCTTTACAAAAACATACCTCCTGCTGTTCAGCTTATACTCTCTTTATATTGTTTTTCTGTTTCCTTTGAGACAAAGGACTTGTTGAGTGTTGATGGGTAAGGGAGGAAGAAGGCAGGCATGTCCAAGAAAACAACTTCTGATCTCTCCAGACTGCAGGAGGTGTTCCTTTCAATCCTCCATTTAGCAATGATCCTAGGCTCTGAACTTCACAGATTTAAACCAAATGGAGAGGCCTCAGATGTATGGAAAGAGTAAGTGGAGACATTTTATAAACCCTTACACACAACTTTTTCATTTAGCAAGCACTGAACATACCACAGGTAAGAGATAGTGAATGAGGCAAGACCTCAAGCTTGCACAAAAGCAGCTTCATATGCAATCTTTTTTTTCCCCAAAAAATAGTTGCCCTTCAGTAAAGGGTAAACACTAAATAAATGTTGACTTTTTCTTTACCATTAAGCATTCCTGTGCTGTTCAGAGAAGAGTGAGAGAGAAGGCAAGGGGAATCACTGTGAAACTAATGAAGGTGAATGCATTGTCTCCCAGTGGGCAGAGAATAAAAACAAAGATCTTCTCCTGGAAGGAGCTGGAGGCTGTTTGCTGACCATCTGCAAACTGGGGTGGAGGGCTGGTGCTGCTGAGTACTGACCTGTGGGAAGAAAATTATCCCTCCAGCCACCACAAACTAGCACCTACCCTGCTAGGAGCACACAGCAGAAATGCAGGGCTCCAGTAACACCTGAACTGAAGCCAGTTGTAATCCTTTCAATGTACTCAATGGGAAAAATGGGAATTATGGTGATAAAACCCTTCAGACTAGAGCGAGTTCTTCATGAATGTTTATAATGCAATTTGCAAATTTGCTGCAAAATGCAAACAGGCTTTTTCCTTTTGCATCACATCTTCTTCCTTCTCTCACAGCCTGTCTTTAGGATACACTGGTTGATGTGTAGAGTGAGTTTGTCTAAGTGCATTTATATCTTTGGCCTTAACAGTGTCCATAGTCTGAGAAGGACCTGAGCAGAAATCCAAGAAGTGCAACAATAACCAATGATTTATGTATGAGTGATGTAAAATGCAATACATGCATTAAGTGCAGAATCAGGTGACACAATTGGTTTGGACATTGAATGAGGGAGGGGGATTAAAGGTTTAGTATACTGAAAGGTGAAGTTAGGAGATGGAAATATGTATGACCCAATCTTTTCCAGTAAGGTGTTTGATCCAGGCTAATAGAAAGAAGCTGGATTCCTTTTGTTAAAAGTTTGTGCCTCCAGAAAAGGTTAAGTTTAAAACTAAAAATGTGTGGTATGTAAACTTGGTGAAACATTTTGCTGGAATGTTTTTTTATAACAAAATATTTTGGTTTGGTAAATAATTTGCCCTTTTAATAAAAAGAAAAAAAGTAGGAAATGAAAGTAACCTTTAATTAAGAAACTCATTTGTGTCAAGTTTACAGGAGCAAAGGAGAGTCCCTCACAGTAGTTTCATGACCAGAGAGAAGACCTACCTGCTGATATGTGGAAAATGTGTGCAAGAGCCCCCGCCTCTACTTCTTTCTGGTGAAGAAACCATCAGTTTCTTTTGCCTGATCTGAACTTCTGAACTTTGTTCAAAATGTACAGAAGTCCACAGGCCCTTTTTAATTGAAAGCAAAAGTTTTTATCTGCAGTTCCTTTACAAAATTTACAAGATCATTAAAACTCTCGCCCCTATTTTGGATCTCATTAATTGAAGAAGCAGACGCCTATTGCATATATTCAAGGTTTTTATCCATTTTCTCAAATCTTCACTCAAAAGACAGGATATTTCCTCTCAAAAAGAGAGGATTTTCTCCTCTCTTTTTACTGCAGCAAGGATAGCCCTTGGCTAGTTTCACCTATTCCTTTCCTTTTTCCTTCTAGAACCTCACCACCATCTGTAACTGTATCAGATAGCACTGTCAAGAGTTATTTGCAGCGCATGGCAATCCCTTCCTGTATAAACATGTCTGATTCACTCTTAATTAAATTCCATCTTCCGAACCATTCAGCCAAGAGTCATAACAGAAATGAGCTCCTTCACCCATGAAAAGCTCTGCCTGTGTGTATTGTGTTGTGCTGCACTCCACAATCCTCTCTCTGCCTGTCAACCAACATTTTCACAACCTAATGAAAGCGTGTTTGGTTTGCTTTGACAGTGTGCTCTGGCCATAACAACGTGCTTCCAGCCTTGGCATCACCACTGACTGGACAAGGTAAGTATTAAATCAGGAGCCTGGCAGCACTCCTCATGCTTCCTGCACCAGAGGAGACACTGTTAGTGATGAGCACAGCCATGGAAGCTGGAAGGTTCATTGGGTAACAAACATGTCCTTTGGCAAACAGGTCTCTCCTGTCCAAGTGTACAAATTTGTTGCTGGTTTCTGAATCTGGCTCTAGAAAAATCGCTGAATCCTCAGCTATAGCCAAAGTTTCTATTTGACAACTGCTGCTAGCCAAAAAAGTGCACTCAACAAAAAAAACCCTTCAGTGATGGAAGTGTCATGGGGACACCAAGAGACTAACAATGATTATTCCCTTCCCTGCCCTCTTACTGCCTCACCAGGCTCTCTCTCCCCTTATAAACAATCTCAAATACATACATCTATCTATCTACCTATAGATAGATATAGATTAGATATAGATATAGATATATAGATACATAGAGATATAGATATAGATAGATAGATGATATAGATATAGATATAGATATAGATATAGATATAGATATATTCTCCATTGGCTGGAGCCTGTAGCCCCCTGCAGGGTGTATTTCTGAGATGCAGGGACTTAGACTTAAGTCTTCATTGTGAATCCCCTGATTTACAACTGTTGATTCATTCTCCTGGTGGTCAGGGAAAACAAAAGTAGCCTTTCTCATTCAGTCAAACAAGAGGCAATATTTAACATGAGATAATACTGGAAATTGCTATGAGAACCATTAGTCAACAAATAAGAGTGTGAGCGGTTTAAAAGTCTTTTTTTACCTTCTAGTGGAAGCATCCATCAACCTATCTATACTTACATTAAGTGATGATTACAGGATGAATATATTATAGAGGAGTAAGAAAATTATGAGCCATGGTTGTTTATAGGCAATAGATTAAAAGAAATATCTTAAAGATCAAGTGATCAATATTTTACCTGTTTTAGACTGAGATGAAATTGCTTGATCAGTTCCAATTACCCTATGAAAATGCTGATTGAGGTAATGAAAGAGAAGATCAGAACCCATTTTCATTCCTCTGTCCTTGAACCTGTTTTCATTCAGAGGTTTTCATCTGCAGATATCACCACCCATATTCATTGCTGAAGTTAAATAAGAGGCATAAAATTTCTGCCTACATATCTTCTTAATTTCTTAAACAGGCATCCCTGATTTATATATCTACTTTTCTCCTTTTAGGATCATTTTAATTTTAATTCATTATGCACAGCATTATTTTCAAACATTTTCTGTGTGTTGCTGCAGAACCACAATTTGTCAAATCATACACAAAATTATTTTTGGACCCAAAATCCTTGCAGGGTGAAGAAACCTCTGTGGGATGAACCTACTATTCCTCACTAGTATTTGGGAGTCAGCACTGAACAAATATGCTCAAAAAACCTTGAAGTGTATTGGCTGACACAATAATTTCCATTCTAGCAATTATCATTTAATCTCCAATTTTTTCCTCCACATAAAATCTTTGAAGCTCAAGAAAGATACCATTTATCTGAAAAACAAATTTGTAGTTCTGCAATGTGCATTCTTCAAGCGGGGCTGACAGAGTTTATCTGGCATTGAATATACTTGTTGACCTCTCTTTATATCTTCCAATGATCTTTAACCTCTATTTGGAACAATTACTACATGTTATTACTCTATTTTTTATTTTATTTTGTATCTTACATGGGAATGCAACCAAGTAGTTAAAAAATTCCTGTCTAAGGTTATGCTTTCTATTTTAACACATAAGCTCTAGAAATGCTCAGAGCTGCTTTAAAACAAGTACAACCAGAGAAGTGAAGAAAAACTGGAAGAGAATCCTCTAAACTGATTTTTAAAACTCCATTAGGAAAGCAGCCCAGGAAAAGCCAGAGGGGCCTCTGATAAGAGAAATTGAGTATGTTGAGAGTGAGACATAATACAGTAGAAGTCAGAGAGGCAGCTTGAGGGGTAGGAAACTCATTTATTCTCCAACAAGAATGTGCAGCAATTATAAAATATAAACATGTTGATTTTTCAATAAGTTCCCTTATTAAGAATATAAAGTTTCACATGAATCCCAGATCAATAAATTATCACACCCCTTCACTGGAAAATAGCTCAAATCTTTCTCACTTTCTTCTCATGTGGTTTTAAATCAACATCCATGACAGAGGCAAAACAAGCTTTAGGTAAGATGAGAAGCAAATATGACTGATGCAGACATGCACAGCTACTTACGTGCACAGGCACACACTAATCACTTTGGCAGGTATTAATAGCAGTCATGGCTTTTAATTACAAGTGGAGAACTCTGGAGACAGTAGGTCCTGTCCTGACAGTCTTATCTGCCCATCACATCAATTTATTGGCCTGATTTTCAGCACACCATATACTGACATAAGTACCAAGAAGGCAGAACTTGATTCCCCCTATTGTCTGTACTGAATATAAGCACATACAATACAATATGTGTATTGTATACACATATTGTATAATGATACAATATAACCACAATATAAGAATCATTTTCATCTGTCCAAAGAGTGAAATTACATGACAGAAAATCCATTGAGACCTGGGTCACTGTGGTGGTTTGACCCTGGCTGGATAACAGGTGCCACAAAAGCCACTCTTGTCACTCCCCTCCTCAGCAGCACAGGGGAGAGAAAACACACTGAAAGTCTCATGGCTCAAGGGAGGAACAGGAGACCACTCACTGTCATGGACAAAACATGCCTGACCTGGGGAAATTAATTGTATTTGTTACTAATCCAATCAGAGAAGGGTAATGAGAAATAAACCCAAATCTTAAAAACCCTTCCTCCCACCCCTCCCTTCTCCCCAGGCTCAACCTCACTCCCAAGTTCTCTCCTTCCTTCCCTGCAGCAGTGCAGGGGGACAGGGACGGGGGCTGTGCTCAGAGGGAGGACTCCTCATGCTCTTCCCTGTTCCACCACGGGGTTCCTCTCACAGGAAACTCCATGAACTTCCCCAACATGACTCGTTCTCACAGGATGCACTTCACAAATTGCTCCAGCGTGGGCTCCTTGCAGAGGGTGCTGCTCCTTTGGGCACAGCCTGCTCCACAGGGCCACATGTCCGGCCTGCAAACCTGCTCTAGTGTAGGTCACAGGCCCAGAGGTCCTGCCAGGATCCTGTCCCGGTGTGGGCTTCCCGTGGGTTCACAGCCTCCTTTGGGCAGGTACCTGCCCTGGCTTGGGCTCCTCCATAGGCTGCAGGTGGATCTCTGCTCTACCAGGGTGCTCCATGGGCTGAGGGGCACCGCTGCCTCACCATGGCCTGCAGCACGGCCTGCAGGGGAATCTGCTCCAGCACCTGGACCACCTCCTGCCCCTGCTTTTTCACTGGCTTTGGGATCTGCAGAGGTTTTTTTCTGTCACATATTGTTATTTCTTTAACTCTTTCCCCCTTCTTAAATACGTAATCCCAGAGGAGCTACCACCTTCACTGATGAGCCCAGCCTTGGCCAGCAGCAGGTCCATCTTGGATCCTGCTGGCTTTGGCTCCATCAGAAATGGGGGAAGCTCCTGTCAGCTTCTTACAGAAGACCAAATCTAAGTCATGCAAACCCTACAGAGTCACAAAGACCCACCATTGACTCAGTGACCTTTGAAAATTATCAGCACAGGATGGACTGCAGCCCCTGGTAGTATCATTGAACACATTCATTCTTCAAGAAGCATAAAAGTCAAAGGGGTCTGATGAAACTGATTTTCAGCAAGGACAGGTACCTTCCTCCAGACCACTGAATGTGATAAATGAGAGAATCTCAAGTAACAGAAAAACCAAAGTTGCATAAATCCTTCTGTTTTATTTCACAACTGTAACAGAGCAGTCAGCATGTGATTGTAAACAAGTGCTTACCTACTTACTTTGCTGCAGTAGGATTAGTAATAAAAGTCTTATTGCGATAAAGAATAGGGTATATAAAATATTTAGAGGGAGTTTTCCTTATGTCCTTTCCCACATCAAACTGCAGAGATCAGTTCAAGTGCAAGGGGACATCAGGTGTCAGATCAGGGAAGACAAATTTCCCTCTGCTCTTCACTGTAAGTGGATTTTGAGGAGACCGTTTATAATTCTGGTTGCACATCTGTACTGACACATGCACTGAAACACAATCTATGGGGAAGGCTAAGGACTCAAGAAAAGCTTGCTTGAATCTTCCAGTGTGACTTGTGGAAATGAAAATTTCTTAGGAAAGTATCATTTTCTGCCAAAGTTTAGTTTCATAGCAAAACATGAAAAGGAGAACTGAAGCTACGAAAATAAGCATCTTAAATGGTTTTAAACAGTTTTTTTCCTTTCAAAGTTGCTATAGATAAATTATAGCAAAACATTTAAACTTTAAATTTAAACTAATTTGACACTACCACAAAGTGTCTGTTTACCTAATGGAAATACAATTTTGCTGATTGAGCTAATTTTTTTTTAAGTTATTATTCCATTCTTGAATGGAACAGAGTCTTCTCTGGCAGTATCGAGGAATGACAGCAGCAGAATTCTGCCACATTCAATTTTCCAGAGGGAAAATGGCAGACAGTTTGGCTTATTTGAGTGGGAACTGAATTCAAGGCTTCAGAGGATCTCACAGGTAGATCTTGTGACCTCTCATGAAGAACAACTTCAGTTGCCATTCCATGGTACTCATCAACACTGAACATCATCAGTGTCAGACAGAGCAAATGTGCTCTACTCCAGCACTGATGTTGGTTATAGAGGTAAAAATAGACTCATTTAAAGCCTTTCTTCCAGCTGTGAATTCAGCTGTTGCCAAGAGAGCTCTTAGTAATTCCTGACATGTTTTAGCTTTATCAAGACTTTCTAAACAGTCCTTGTAACAAAAGTAGCATCTTGTAATTAATGGGAGTTTGATGCAGTCATCTAAAACTGATGGTGTTAAAACATCTGCAAGTTATTATCAGATTTGAATGAAAATCACACTAAAAATTAGGATGAGACTAGTATTATATCAAAATAATTCAAATAACATGTTCAATAACTGGCATTTTCTTCCATCTTAATCTAGAAGCCTGTAAAAAGCCTGTAAAAACTGTATGTTCTTTAGTATGTAATGAATTTTTACTGCATCAAAACACTTTCTAATCAACTCAAGCTGGATGATTTATCTGTTTTTTATGCTTTTCAGTGCTTTAATACAGAGCAATCCTCGAAAATAACCTGAAATATTGCATACTTGCTACTTACGTTTTATTAGGAAATTTATTTCTAATTTTGCCCTCCCCATTCCTCACTCCAAAAATTTCCAATGTAGAAGAGTTTACTTACTTAAGACCTGAGGGAGTTGAAAAGGCATTTCACTAGATTTACTTGGGACTCTTCTGAAATAATGTTTATACTTGCACAAGTGAATTATAATAATTATATTAATGTTTAGTCCAGAGTACTTCAATGAAAATCATTTTGAAAGGACAATTTGGCTTACCCACTAGTTAAAATTCAATCTGGAAGTACCATGTTTGATTCATTTCTGCAACATTACAACATCTTTGGATTAAATTTAAGGCCTCAGGATATGCTGGATGAGAAAGGCCAAGAGTTATAAGTATTAGAAATAAACAATTAAAAATTCTCATAAGGATTCTGGGCTTGCTTTTTGTTTTGTTGGGTTTTTTTTTTTCAAACTAAATGTATATTTCCAATAGAAAAGAATAACAGATTAATTTGAATAAATGTTTGGCTTCACCTCTCCTAGTTTTCCTTTTGCATAAGTGGAAATCAAGCAACACAGCTGAAGCCAATCCAGCTGCACCAAAGACATTCTGTGCTGTGTACAGGCCCTTTTAGAGGGAACTGTACTTTTCCTGTGGCTGAGGCATTTTTTTTTCTAGTACTGGTGTTCCTCTCCAGGTGGTTCTGGTATGAAGTTCCATGGGACCATGTTAGATGTTGTCCCAAATGCCTCTTGTGGACAACTGGTGTGCTGGAAGCACATGGCAAGAAGAGAGACATACTTAATGCAAAAGAATTCCCCTGGGATGTATTCTCAGCAAAACCTGGGAAGTGCAGTAGAGACCAAGTCAGTCTGCAGATGAAATTAGCATTCAGAGAAATGAAGACAGGATGATGCTTAGCTTTTCTTACATCTACAGTCCTTGCTGAGAGTGATTAAAGGGAAACTGCTGACCTTCTGCACTCGTCCTCTTATGTCCTTTTTCCCTGGAAAATAGGCAGCTAATTACTCCAAATGACTTAGGAATAGAGCCACAGAAGTCTTTTAGTACTCAATTCTTGCCTAACTCTGAACTTGCCATCTTTTAAAACCTGTCTCACCCAGCGCTGAAAGCCTGGAAGTGCATATGGATATCCAGTGCAGCATTCATATGAACTCTAGCTAGATCTAAAGATTCCAAGTAGAAATTTTGTTTCCAAGCCTTGAAATCCTGTGTGCCCCTCTCTTGGCCCATGCTTGCATCTTCCTGGCACCCACAAGTTAGGTGCCTCTCTCTGTGTCGAGGGAGGAGCCCAATCTGTCCAGTGTCTCTACCCCACATCAGCCCAAGATTGTCCCAGCATAGTGACAGTCAAGCTGTGTTCTCTTGAGTCATTCTAGGGCCTCCCTCTCCAAAGCCAGCAGCCCAGCTCCTTGACCCTACATCTGCTAAGGCTTCCCCAACAGGCAGGAGTTTCAACAGGCATATGTCCAAAGCATTTTCAGATTGCATTTGGCTTTAGCTTTATGATTGGAATGCTCTGGTTGGAGGGTCGAACAGACCAACAAAAAAACCCCAAACCCAATACCCTGAATAACTTTGAACACCTCTTAACTATCAACCTGGATAGCCTCAGTTTTATTGCCTTGGAGAAAAAGATTAAACCTTAATGATTCAGCTGAGTTCTCATGGCAAATCTTGGCTAAGCATTTACCTGGGAAGAAGGGAATAGTGGAGGGGTGGGTTCAGTGCAGAACTACCAGGTGGCGATTTGTGGCCAAGAGGTAGGTACCCACATCCCATGGTAGGTTATTAAATGTCTCATTGTTCAACATACAAATTCCTGACTATCTGGCTCTGAGACCTCTCATTTTCTTTCTCTTTTGTTTTATGGAGTAGTACACCCCATTCTGGTGGTCAGGCATGCAAAAAATCAGGTAGAAGAGCACACAGCTCTGAGGCACTCACATTTTCTCAATGTTTCACAGCTGGCATTTTCACAATATGGAAATTGAGGGGTAGAGATGAGCTGCATTTACCCAAGACCTTGGATGCAACTTGATTGAAGGTTATCTAATAAAATATCATCTCTGATGAACAGAGGCTCACAAAGCATTATTCTGCTCTGATTGTTTAAATATGTGAGGAAAAGACAGAAGAGGAATTTTCTGAATTGAAACAAAGTTACCTTTTAAACAAAAAATCCCACAAGTAGTTTCTCATATCGAACACAAGGCAGCTCTTATCCTGGAGAAAACCCTTGGCAAATCTTTCTGAGCTTAATTTCCATCCAAGCTGGACATCAGAACATGCTGAAACAGGACAAAACAAAACAAAAAAAGGATGTGCCTGCAGAGCAACTCTCAGTGGAGATTTCAGTGGCTATCCTCAGCCTGGCAGAAGCGGACAACTCAGGTTAAGCAAGCAAAGGGATGTGCAAGAAATGGTTACAAGGTCCTTCACAAGATATTGTCCATTTTTCCCTGTTTTTCACTATATAACTAGAATATTCTTGGTTTGTCAGACTCATTGTGATAACAAATAATCTACACTATAATACCCTTAAACAAATCTCTTCTCTGTGCATTCACAGAGGTCTACAAGAAAACTTATCTTTGAGATCTTCACCAGATAATAAGCCTGCAGGAAACCATAGACTGAATAAATAACCTAACACCAGGTAAAAAATGATTAAAGACAGAAGTAGGGAAGAGAAGGATATCACAAAACCCTCAAAGAAATATGCATCTGGATTAATTCACACATATTCATCCCCTTAATAAGAAAAGCAGATAAAGAAAAAGTGCACTTTCACTGGGGATTACACCAAGCCAGGTTGTCATTGATAATGACACCAATGTAGCAAGGCAAGTGAGATGCTCAGTGAGTCAGAGTGAAAAATGCCCAGGTCTATATGTAGGGGTAACTTTTCTAGTTGGACTGCAGGTCAGTCCTTGGTGTAACTCAAAAGACAGAGCTCCCTGCTGGGAGCTGCATGCCAGAGCTGTTTAGACCCGTCCTCCAAAACACACTTTTGTGTTTTAATGCTGGCATGAAAAGCTTTCTGCTGTGAGACCAACCTCCAGCTTTCCCTGTGCACAGTGTTTCCACACCACTGTCAGCTACAGGACTGAGCACCCATCCCATTACCACTGGGGAAGATGCCCATGGGCAGAGCCTCCCCAGTTCCTGCACAAACAGGGAGAGGCAGGAGTGCACGTCCCTGCATCCATGGAAATGTGTGTGCTGCCATAGCCCTGCTACTCTGCATGCAGGGATCCTTTTGTGCTGTGACTAGAGATATGAAGACATCTTTGGTTTTCCTCAGAAAATAAATTCTCATTTTTACCTGACTGCCAGTTCTACAGTGTAATGTAATCCTGCTAAAACACTCCTATTAATGGACACTAACCTTTGAATTTGCAGTGAATTAAAAAATGTATGATTGAGATAAAAAGCACTGGTGTCATTTTGTCAATCTCACATTGTACATGTGCAATATGATTCCATCTTCCTTGGGATAATCTCTTCCTGGAAGCTTTCCTATTTTCCTGCTGTTTAACCTGAAGAAAGGATGAGCCAGATGTCCTTTTGGACTGTGTCCTCCCTTTCCTCTTGCTGTTACCCTGGAGAGGGGAAGAAGTCTGAGTAGTTCTGTAACCCTAGGGTCATGCAGACAGTGGTTTTTGCCAGCAGAGATTGTTTTATATATAAAACTCAGGGGCTTTGTCTGCATTTTTAGCACTGCTCCAGAGGGGACCCAGCTGCAGGACTCCCACACAGCCTGGGGAGTCCAGAAGTGCCTCAGGCTGGCCCTGCAGTGCTGGGTCACACTGCTGGGCACAGCAAGCCCCACATAGGGTACTCTGGGCTGTGTGGCCCCTCTACATGTCCCTGCAGGGACAGGGCTGCAGGAGGCTGCTTCAGGTGCTGCTTAACAGGGATGAAGTCCCTCTGAGACACCTGGTTCAATATATTGTGCTTTGTTTCCTGAACATAGCACCAGAAAGAGTAAAAGAGGAAAATCATACCTGGCAGGAAAATCAGATGGCAATGACCAGAGGCCTTTTAGCAAATGTTATATGCTTTAGGCATACTCCACAGAAAACATCAGAAGGGGAGGGAGGAGGTGCTTTCCTTGTTTTCCTGTATCTAAATATCTGTCAAAGAATGTTCTCTCAATCTGACCGAATTGCAGGATTTGAACACAGTCCTTAATGATCATTGATAAGGGCAAGGCTGTGCAAAGCTGTAAACAGGAAAAAGAAGTCAAAGCTGCAATTTGCAACTTTGCTATTGTATGGTTTTCCTGGGAAGGTTTCACAGCTGAGGCTGCAATTTGCTGCACCATTCCTGTAGATCATTTCTCCTCCCAAAGCACACAGTATTGATTGCTTCTCATCCCCTCCAAATCCCATCATTTTGAAGAAATCTTTTGCATTGTTTCCTAAAATAAGGAATAGATGGTGTCTGGAAATTATGGGAGAAAAAGGCCTTGGAAAAATACATTCTTCTGAAAGGAGAAGCTAGGCAAATTCAACTTGAAATTGAAGTGTAATTAATAATCAGCAAGGCATTGCAACAGCTCAGACAGAGATGTCTCTAATTTGAAATTTTTTTCTCTGTGTTTCAAATCTCTCTGAAAGAGACAACTTAGTGAATTCAAGTCGATTTTTCATGCAGGAGTTGTTGAGCAAAAACTCAATATGATTTGTCCTGTTAAATGACCATAGATTTGGTAGATTTAGAAATTATTATTTTTCTAAAAGCAATACATGAAATCCCACAAAGATTTACACTGCAAATCACAGGAGCATCAGGGCTGAGAACAATGCATGTTTATGGTCAAGCAGTTCAGAATTACAGCCATGAATGTGTAAAGCACCCCAGACACTCATGAACTCATGCTTTGATTGTTAACCTAATGTGACTAAACACGTGGTTTGTAACCTTTTTTCACCTGCATACCCCTACATACTTTCCTGTAAGCCTCTCTGCAGTGTACTGCAGCTTGCTTAGAAATAGTTTGCTCTTCTAATTACCATATTTGTATGCTGTAGAAATAACCATGTGAATGGATTTATGGATATGAGTGTCCTCAAAACCATTGTACTGAGTGACTTTTTTTCTGATCCCATGGCTGTTCATGTCCTGTTTCTGTTCTGCTACTCTCTTTAGTCTTCAGCAGGCATCTATACTTGCCCACATACTACAAATTTAATCCAAATCCTGTTGGATTCTCTGAAGTCCTAAAGTTTTATCCATATAACATAGAACATCTAAGAGAGCAAAATATCCCAATAAGCCTACAGAAAGCAAAATTAGGTGTTTTTATTCAAATTGGAGGAAAAATTCATTTTGCTTAACTCTGTTTGTCACATTTATATGTCTCATTTCCTAGCTCTATAAAAACTCCAGTGTGTACTGAAGGTACTTTGTTGTTACAGTGTTTACCAGACTGATATAAACAAAAATACATTCAGTAATTACTCCCTTTTTTGGCTTAGTGCAATGCCTGCCAAAACAGTGATGCACCCTTGCTGCCTCTGCCTTTTGCCTGATCAGTTACATCTGTGAAGGAAGCTGATATTCAAGGTGGCCAAGATGTGGTAAAAGCAAAAAGCAATTAAAACAAATGTGTCCTGTCTCTTTCTTAGGTTTTTTGCCAGGAAGCCAGTATTTAATGAAGCTTAGCATTACCTGACAGCCCTTCAACTTTCCTCTAATTAACTTGCAGCTCTTCAAATAAAACCTTTCAACACAGTGGGACTGCCTGTGAATGCAGTATTTTGCTGCCACTTCAGAGGACATTGACCTCTTTGGTGTGGCAGGGAGGCCAGCTCTTTAGTTTCTCCATTAATTGTTCTTTCCCTTGACAGCTGTATTGTTGCACATCTCTAAGTAGAAATGTATTGTCCTTTCATGAAAATGCTTAGCAGGATTTTGCATATGCTCCATAATTCAAAATATTAATGTGTATCTTACAAAGACAGATCCCTTGTATTTACCTGCCACAATTCATGTTCTCCCTTCCAAACAGTGACCAAAATAATGGTGACCATCTTCAAAACCTAGCTGGAATCTCTGGGATCCTATGTTTTTTTCAAACGTGTGATGCTGTCATGTCCAGATAGAGCTGAATGACAACCCTTGGATGATATTTTGGGAGATAAAGATCCTTTATCCTTGCTTTGCCATATCCTATATGTAAAATCCTTCCTCATAGCAAAAGGATCATTTAGAGGAAGTATGCCCAGTAGGTGTCCCCTGCAGAGCAATAACTTTTATGCTCCCTCTTAGCGGGCACTTCTTTTTAAATTCTGCTTATAATGTAGAGGTTTGAAAAAATCTGAATCTCAGTAGATGCAGAGTGCTACCTGTTCAGCAGTGAAGACCACTCATCCTAGCCAATTACTTGTATTTCAAGGTAGGAACAACTCTGTACACTCCTAAAAATGTGTGGCTGCCTAACACCACCTACCCTCACAGCACATGCCACTTGCTTAATGGACAGGTGAGGCTGACTGTAAAACTGTTTGCTTAATGGCTTGTTTATCTCTAATCAGTCATGTTTCTCTTCAGTATAGCTTAAAACCCATCCCAAAGGCTGGCTTTAATGGGACAGAAAAGAAGCCAAGTTGATAGTTCTTGCATAGTTGCCTGATACCATATTTGCCAACACAATTACCATAAAATGCTTTAGTGTTTTGTCAGTCCATAACCACTAATGTACAGCTCAGCTGTGCAGCTTGTTGTGTTTACACTGGAAAAACAAAAAAAAAAAAAAAAAACCAAAAAAAAAAAACCAAAACCTTCATGGAGATTTGAAAATTCCTTTTGTGGTAGTTCCAATCTCTTATTAAGGTATTGGTTAATAAGTTATGCTTATGCAGTTCTGTTTTTCCTTGTAAAACTCATCCTGCCTTGACACATTTATTGCCACTGAGACACTCAAATTCTTGAGCATGCAGCTGTTTTTTTAAGAATTACAGCCTTCTGTGCCATCGATATTCAGTGTTGATTTTTAACTCCACTTTTGGCCTCTCAGACTATTCCCTTCCAGCCAAATATTGGTTTTTTTGTCATCCAACAGCTGAAGTCACCATTAGACTTCCCATTCAAAACATTGACATGCTTCAGGTATTTTTTGTTTTCTAGAAATTGATTTTGCCATATAATAAACCCCTTTTTATTTTTCCCTCTTTTCTTTTTGGGAATGGACATGGACTCAGATCTTTGCTGGAGCCCCCTTTGATGCAGATAATATTTTCCCCCACATTCATAGGTGACTATTCATGTGCAGGGTGAGAAGGCAGAAGAATAGATCCTGTGCTAATGAGGTGAAATGCAGGAAAAGAAAACAGACCTGATACAAGGAAGTTTTTTGAATACTGAGGTCTATTGACTCACAGAATAGTCTTCAAACATAAGGATAAAAATCATGACAAATTACACCTTTAAACTATTTAGGAATAGAGTTTAGAGTTTTTCTTAGGAAAAGGCAGAATTCCTCACAAAAATGAGTATGAGTGCAAGAGACAGAAAAGTAATTTAGTCCTCCTTGTTTTCAGAATTTCAAGGACAATTATGTCATGTGGAGAGCCTGGGAATGAAAATACAGACCAAGTGATAAAAAAGAGCAAGGGTTGCTTGAATGGGCACCTCTGCAACATATTCCAGAGTTATCTTTTCCCATAATTTTTCAGCCTCAAATATTCTGGATTTTGGGCCCTTTGTCTTATTCTCAGATGAGAGACTGGATTGTGGAGACTCAATATTAAAGCAAATATGTTGGCAAGACATAGGATCCCATGAAATAGTTGTCAAAAGCAGAGGGTGATTGGTCTACTATAGAGGGGCTCAGTCAGAGTAACTAATAATCTGTCATTAATGCCTGGCTGCATTCTGTGTAGGAGCCTAATAACAGAAACTGTAAGATTACTTAAAGACATTTATAACCAGCAGCCTGTATAACATTTGGTGTGAGTTCATCAGCATCACATCCCACTTCACATTATTTTCACAGTCCACATAAACAGTGCTCTTTTGGGGATAAACCTAAAATCTTTGAATGAAGAACCCAAAATCCAAGCCTACCAGCAGAGCCACCAAATACATTTGCATTCATATTCCAAGCCTGAATAGTAAAACAGAGAGAACATGCTGAGGTGGCTGTCCTGGAGGAAACCCTATAATAAGAACTGAGGGCATTATCCAGAAGAGAAGCTCTTTCCTTTGGTACTAAACCTCTTTTGGTCAGGGATGCTAAGCATCCTGAGAGTTTGAGAGAAAATTAGCACCAAGAGAAATACACTGTTAAGAAACAATTCTGACTGTAGGTATTTGTTTAACCTATAACCTTTTTTTTTTTTTTCCTTAGTATGAGAAATTTGACCTTGAAGTTTCAATGTATAGTATTTGGGGTTTCTTTAGTATTATGCCTCCTTACAGCTACTGTTGCAGAGTGATGGCCCAGCACATAATTGTCTGTTTTCCCAAAAGCAGAGAATTCAAAAAGAGAAGGGGATGCAAGCACTGCAGAGTGCTCTATACCACAAGTATTTCATGTTTCCTGATAAATTGCAAAGGAAACCTTTGAGGACTGGTATTAACAAGTGCAAACTTTGGAAATTCCCTTCTGCCTTTGTCTTAGTTGGCATCACCTAATGTATGTTTCACAGGAAGAGAAAGACAAAAGTATCCCACCTTTTTGAACAACCCCATGCATCACACTTACCTAAGCAACAGATGAGTTTCCAAAGGGATATGGTTATGATACTGATGTCAGCAGAAGAACCAGTGTGACTCACAATTTGCCTTTGGGGATGCTGCCTTCAAGAGTCTGTTTCATGACTGGACATCTTAGACAATCACAGTCCTTTTCCTACAAAGCATGCCCTTCAGATAAGATGTTACTCAGCAAGCTCTTCATCCCACAGGATGACTCAGATCTCAGACTGCTCAGGGAGCCCAGACTCCCCAACAGCAATGATGTCACCTCATTGCCAGGGACAAGAAGCAATGGTAGAAGAAAAACAGGGCTACTGAGACAATCAATATGTTTTTAAGTTCTACCTCCTCAACCACTAAAGCATCTCCCTGTGCAATTGCAGGTAACATCAAGGAAGTTGTTTGGAGGGAGGAGGACATGTCAATTCTCTTGTTGCCCAGATTACACTTTTCTGCTTTTTGAAGATAGGTGCAGTGTCAGCAATTCTCCAGTTAAATGACTTCTATTTATCCTTGATGGAATTCTTAGAATTTCTGATGGTGAGTATTCCAGTCTGTTAAGGTAGAGGTGATCTGCCCCTCTGACAGAGGGCATTAATATCTCTGAGTATTGAAATCACCTTACCCAAGTTTGGGGGTTTTTTGGTGGTTTTTTTGGGTTTTTTTTGTTTTTTTTTGGTTTTGGTTTTTTTTGTTGTTGTTTTTTTTATGTCATTCACAGAGAAAAATAAAAGGAAAGCTATGAAAAAGTTTGCAGGCTTTTGCACTAAACTCTTTCAAATCTTACCTGCATGGGAAATTGTAATGTACAACTTACTGGGTTTACAGACCATCTGTCACTCCTTCTGACAGCTCAGCAAAGTGACAGAATGCAAAAGCCCAATTAATGCTTTTAAAGATTTAGAAAACTAGTTAGTCTTTGCAACAATCATCATAACATTACTGTGAATTGCTTAATTGTTAACTGTTAAATGAAATAGCATCTGAAAGATGCCATATGTTTCCATCTATTTCAGAAGTCATGGACTGCATGGAGTGTGCACATCCTTGAGATATCTCAGGTGCCAAAACAACAGAGAAGATGAGAGATGAGCCAAGGATAAAGAAAGGGAGGGACTGTGGGCCATTAAACAGATGTGTGGAGGTTCTCCTGCCCTTGTCTGTGAGGAGCTGTGGCAAGCACTCAGATCAACCCACCCAGCCAGGCAGGCACTGCAACCCAGTCACCCTCAGGGCTGGTCTCCCTCAGGAAAGGACCAAGTCCTAGGAGACATAACTATGACGAGAACTTTGGATGTTAATGGTGGGAAGTTTAGTGGACTTCATCTGAATACTGTTGTGAAAGCCAGCCCCAATACTTCATGACATCTATTCTTTCCTTTAAGTCTATTTTTTTAAACACACATAAGGCAAGACAAATAATTTGAAATAATTTCTTCTTTGTTTCTCTTTTTTAATGCATTTCATGCTAACCCAACTAATTACAGTCACTACAACTAAAACTTCATGATGAATCCCTATAAATCTGGGCAATGCTAGGAATAATGTTGTTTTTTTAGCTTCAGTTCAGTCTCCTTAGACCTATGAATCCAGCTGTGGTCTCCAACAGTAGGATAGCTGTTCTTGCCCTAGATCCTGCATTGTCACTGCAGACGTGTGGAGCAATGTGGTTCCCTCTCATTGCTCAGTGTGTTGGCACTCTGCCTCATCCATCATGGGCTGTTCAAACCATGCCCTGGTGTTAAGGTTATTCATTTCATCCAGTGCTTTTCTTTAGGGCTGATCACTGCTGTGACAAAAAGCATTAGTCAATGCATTGTTGCAGCTCCTCAGCAAGGAGTCTCTTCTGTACAATCAAGGAGCAGAGCCACAGCAAGACTCCTAATTTTGGATGCCTATTTGAGGTTTATGGTATAATTTTCTTTCATAACTGATAAAAGTTACAGAATGCTGAAGATACTTAATATGCAACTGGTTTTCATTTCAGTTATAACTGCGAGAAAGTTATTGATGATCAAAGTGGATGTAGAGAAAATAAATCCAGTATGGCAGCTTCTTTTTAATTGCCACATTTATGTATCTTACCTGGCAGAATGTACAGAGCAGTTGGTAAAGGCAATGGAAAACAGCCTTCTCCAGGACAGCCTACATATTTTCACTTCTATTCTCTGTGAGAAGCACGCTATCCAGTACTTGATGAAACAAAGCTGCCAAATCATTCTGATCCCTTTAACAGCACTCTGGCATTCCTTTCTTGCTTATCCACTTATTGGTTAAATAAGTTTACAAAAACCTTTGAACCCTTAAGATAGGTAAGGGCTGTAAACAATATCCTATGATTCTCAGTGTTGCTGGAATAACATCTACAGTCTGACCATCTGACCACCCTGCTGTACCAGGTGCACACAAATCATCATTCTGCCTCTTTGGTGGGTGAGATTCAGGAAAATACTATCTCCACTTTGTAATCCACTTCCTCCTTATGGAAAATACATCTAGTCCCAGTGATCTGAAGGAAGAAAATTGTTCTCTAGTCTGGTCCCTGATGTTGGCAATGTATGGAGCAGAAACCAGGCTGTGCTGTCGCACCTAGACGTTGCTCAGCTTTAGTGATGCCAAATCAACCATGGGCTTCTTTTAAGCAATTATGAAACACCTGGAGGGAATCCTTCACTCCAGTTTCATTGTGCACTTCCTTTGCATATAGTTGAGATGCTGCCATGCAGGTGCAGGTATGTGACTCCAAACCTTCAGGTCACCCATACATTGGAGGAAAGAAGTACCTGTAGCCATGGAAGCTGGCTGCGGGGTGTCCAGGAACTACTGGGAACATGGAGGGTACACTTCTACACCTTGTCTGTTTTGGGGGTTTTTTTGTCCTGGATGTGGATGTAAAAGTACCTTTGAGCAGATGTATAATTCTCAGCTTTGTGAAAGTTTTTTTCCGTTTTTTAGGTTTGTTGTTTTCTTGTTTTAATCTGCCTTTTGCTTTCAAAAGTGTTTTCAAATTCCCTCAACAATGTTCACATTCATGCCTCATAATTGTGTGGCTCTTTAAAAATACTAATGCTAGCAGCCACCCTTCATGAGATGAAGGTTACATAAATGCCTCTTAACTAACTACAAAATGCTGCAAACAAAGAGCTCCAAGTTTTTCCCCAATGAATGTTTCTTTGGAGATTCAGAAGCTGATATTTTACTGAACTTTTTCTGCCTGTGGGCAATCATAATAGCTCTCAAAAAAGTAATCCACACCAAAGCTTTATAGCTCAAAGCAGAAAGCTGCAGGAAATTAGCTTTATTTTGCTGTTAATGGAAAGAGGCAAAATCCTGCAGTAACTTAACGGTTTTGGGGTTGGTTTGTTTGGTTTTTGGTTTTTTCTTTTTTTAATTTTTAAATGATTGAAAGAGATTAATAAAATTTAGGGGACAGAATGAACTTGCAATTCCCATGAACATGAAAGGGCACTGCATCCTAACAGCAGATTTCTGTGATAACTATAAAGCAGAATTTAATGAAATTGCTTTAGAGAAATGCAGCAATAAATACAAGTAATGAGCAGCAAAAGAAGCCAGGAGGCAAGGTGCTTCCACAGATATGAGTCAATAAGTGTGTTAGTGGAAGGAACAATGGGATCTTGGAGGGAAAATTGCTTAAAATTATCAGAAAAGAGAAGAGTAGCAATTTGTACAAAACTCCAACAAGAAATCTTCTTTTTTTCCCTTTGGTTATATTTGAATATCTGCACATTAACAGAAGTCTGGAAAGGCCAAAATGGTATTTAAGCCACTATGTTTTTACTGTCAGCCAAAATACCTTCAGAGTCTGATGTGCGATATGAAGCAAGGTCTCCACACCTTATGCACTGTTTTACCAACCAGCACAGAAAATACTGCTCTGCTGAAAAAACAGCAGTCTCAGGATGATCACAGCTGGAGCTTTGCATCAAAATATGCAGCAGTTTGAGATGGGACCCATGTTAAATGAACCAGCAGCTCTCCAGTGCTTGCATCATTCCCCTCTCACAGAAGCATTCAGAGGCACACAGGTGGTAGAGAGCAAAGCAGACAGATCTCCTTTCTTCCTGCCTTTTGTGGAGCCAGAAGAGAAGGGTGAAGGAGCTGTGCATACCCTATATATTTAGACCCCCTAGCTGCAATTTGCTGAACAGAAGTAGCACAAACACATCAAGTTTGTGATGCCATTCCTACCCCCTAATGTTTTACTCACTCCAGTAGAAGATTCAAAGAAATGAGAGCGCTGTCAAAGCAGCTGACTCCATTTGTGCAAAGGCAAATGCATATCTCCAGGCAGTCACTTGGATGTTTTACCAAATTACCTTATCTGCAAGGAAGTGTGGAAGTCTGCCATGATAACTCACAGCATGCATTACACTCGAGAGGCCTGGCCCATGTGCTGGCAGTATCTGAAGGCATTTATTTCTATGACATGGAGCTGAATTAGATTGCCATGTGCAATGCATACATCTCCTGGGCTGTAGACAGTGGGAAATGGGATAAACAAAACATCTTAGAGAGGACGTGGAAATAAGACATCTCCCTGAAATCGGAGTCACTGCACAGCATGGGGCACAGACACGACAAGTCCTGGCTGTGACACCAAATGGCTTTGTAAAGTTCTGTGCTACATGTGGCTTTTAGGAGAAGACTTCAAGGATCACTCTCACACAAAATAAATTATGGGAAGGACTCTTGCTTAGAGCTGCTGTCTAGAAAGTGATAACAGCCAGCCTGTGAAATTAGGAAGCCAGTAACAGTAATTATTTCCCTAGAAGAGAGAAGGGATTTTGAAAGGTATTATATACCAGTAAGCATTCATTCTAAAAACTGAGACAGATTTCTGTTTCTAATTGGTTAATTATATGTAATTTCAGTAGGTATGCATGTTCCATTTTCTGGAACCAATATTTTTTTCTGTCAAGTGCTAATGGAGGTTAGAAAAAAAATATATTAAGCAAGCTGCTTTGTTAAAAACTGAGCAGACCCTTCAAAGACTGGGAGTGCTGCAGGGTACCTCTAATTACTGCTCACTGACAACCAGTGACTGAGAGCAGTTATGTTCATGTTTTTCAGGCTTTTCCAGTGCTTTCTTAACAGGATGTATGAATGGTAAAAACACTGGATTTTGAAAAAAAACCCAAAAACCAAAAAACAAACGAACAAACAAAAAAGGACAAGAAGCATTAAGTACAGTTAACCTATCTGTTAAGACAAGCTCTGAGCATTGTACGCATCCTGCCACGTTCAGACAACAGATGTAGAAAGGCTGGGCAGTAAGTAGGACAGTAAAAAAGAAAAGTTGCACAACTCGCGGATGGAAACGGCAATGATGGGAGATTCCGTGGTCCGTGTGAGCCTGAGGTTGCATTCACTCCCAGCACCACATCTTTTCTAGCTCGATTTTTTCACGGATTATTCTCTGGCAAAACTTTTCTGCAGAGCTGTGTGCCAGCGATACCATCTGCTGGCTAAACGTGGCACTGTCCGGGGCAGCGAGCAAAGGCTGGCAGTGCCACGGCAGCAGGCGCTCCGCTGCCCCTGGCCTTCCTGCCCCAGGAGGGCTCCTGAGCCTGGGCCAGCAGCTGGGGAAGGAGCTGCTGTGGCAGGGCGAGACAGCAGATCCCAATCTCTCTTCTGAGCCAGAAATGTGTCCAGTTACTCCTATCCCACATCTCTCAATGTTCTGTATTTCAGTCCTGGTTCGTTGGTGTTTGGGGCTTTTTCTTTGTCATGCTTAAAAGAAATGCCTTGCCTGTTCATTTCTCAGCTGTCCAGGCACATGCAATAACAGACAAAAAGTCCTGGCTGTGCACAGGGATTGGGCACAGCCCTTTTTTTATATCTCAGGAGAAGAAAAGCTTTCTGTGCTATGTCCTTTGTTGGAGCTTTGCACGTAACAGCCCCCCTTGAATACAGGACAGACATTCAATACAACTACAATAAATTTTATGGAATGAGATAAAGTAGAGAGCATATGCAAAACGCCTTCAGACATTGAATTCAAGGTGCTTTCACTAGGTACTAGGTATTTCTTTTGGACTAAGATGTCTGACTGCATGAGCCAAGAACAGACAAGTATCTCAAAAACAGTAAAGAACATTCAGGGAAAGAAGCCAGAAGCATTAGGTAGCTTTGGGCTCTGGCTTCTCTTTTTTTTTTGTTTTTTTTTTTTTTTTTTTGGGAGGATGTGTGTTTTACAGACAGAATAATGGAGTTTTGGTCACCCAGGTCTCTGTCCATGGAGTGACTGAAGAGGCTGGGAGTCTGGTCTGGGAGAAAGAAGCTAAGAGGGAGGGATGAGAGAGGCAACTATCAAGGGAGTAATGAGGAGAGATTAAGAAACAACTCTTCATTTTTTAGGTAAATTAACTGAAAACTCTTGTAGAAGAAACAGGAGGGGAATTAAGCATACAAAAGAGATGTGGTGGATTAATAGATCTCTTGCCATGCTCATGGATGCCATGGATGCTGAGAATGTGCATGGCTACCCAGATGTCCAGGCCCTGAGGGCACTTCCAGCACCCAGGGCCCCATGGCAGCCCCCTGGGGCTCCCCCTGCCCCTGTCCCGTGACCCCATTTCAGTCACCCATGGCTCCAGTCCCTGCCCAGAGATGCCATAATCCAAGTCTGGTTTTAGGCTCTCGCATACTGAGGCACAGTGAGAAAATATTAGTGAACTAAAGCCATAGAGTCTTGCTGGATAAATTGGGAGAGGAAGGCTTAGATTCACTGAAAACAAGGAGGATATATCTCCAAAGCACCAGGGATAGCAAATATAGAAAAATAATCTATTTCATTTTAGGAGAGAATCTGAACTTGCTTCCATCACCTCTAATGAATATGTCCCAATAGCCCTACTGGTAGATAATATTTTTTCATGTGTTTTCTTCTGTTCCTACAAGAAAAATGAGCAATTTCCTCAACATGGATTGAACTGTTTGGGGTTATGTTTGTTTGTTTTCTAGTCTGAGAAATAATAAATCAAATTATAGCTTGGAAAAGATAAAAAAGCTACCTCTTAACTTTTGCTCCATAAGGAAAAGGTTTTGTTTAGGGTTGTTTGGCTGACTGAAAAAATGACTGGGAGCTGTGGACAAAACCAGCCCCTTCTAGTGGTCAGTGGACAAAGAGACTGAGCTGGTACTTCCAGAACCTGAGCAGTGCTCCATCCTTTCTATGAGACAAATGAATGCAAATAATCCCAGTGAAGCTGGAACATGCTCACACCTTGTGCTCATCATTGTGATTACCTGAGGAGTAGGAATGCACTGGTCACCTATTCTGAACTAATAGGTATCAATGGAGTTATTTCAGAAAGGGATGCCCATAGTCCTCATTGAAAAGACTTGGAAAAGCAGAGGTTCTGCCTACCAATTTGTAGGAAAAATTATATATAAAGAGTTGGAAGGAACAAAGAGTTTGTCAGTCTCAGTCACCCTGCTCGGCCAGAGGGTGAAAAAGCTGAATAAAGTGTAGGGGTGATGCTCCTTCAGAGAGGCCTGGGGAGAGAAAAGCAGCTGCTGGGAGCTTTGCCCCATTCAGAAATTCTCAGAAATACCAACTGTTCATGTTTTGGTATTATTTAATCAGAGAAAAAAAATTGCAACTCCCTTTCCTCAAAATAGAGTAACAAAAAGTGCAGTCTCGATGACAATGAGACAGCCCTATACTTGTCCTGTTCATAACACCTTTCCAAGGTCTGTATGAACCTCTGTGATTCAGAGTCAGTGCTTTCATGAGACAAAGAGCTGCTACTGCTGCATTTTACAAACCACAGAAAGAAAAGCTCCAGGGATTTCAAAAGCCATAGACTTGGCAGAGACTCCACAGTTTAATCTCTGAAGTGAGACAGCTGACAGATTACAAACTCAATTTTACTTCACAGTCACTAAAGCCATGAATCTAGTGCTGTGTCACTTGAATCAGTGATGATTAATGAGTTCCAAGACCTTTAAAAGTGCAAAGGGAAGTAATTCAGAAAGGAAAGGCTTCAACTGGCACAGAAGACACAAGACCTTGTTGCAGGGTGACATGAGCCAGGTATTCTGCAGCACTGAGGCAGGGATGGAGTAAGGGTTACTATGTTAAATGATACAAGAATTTGAAACATTCCTCTTCCCAGCAATAGTTCGCTGCTGTCATTTTAAAGGAAAGTGGACTCCCCTAGGTATCCTAGAGAGCAGTTTTGCATCAATTGTTGCCTGGTGCATGAAAGTGAGTATCCCTTGGAGCAGTGAACTGAGCAACATGTCAAGGAAGGACAAATAATTGCTCAATATACATGGAAATAACTCCTGGGAATTTTTATCCAAAGCAAGCAGGATTCAGGCTGGAACTGCACAGCAAGGCAGCCTCCATTTTGACAAATACAGTGCATGTGTTAAGCAAGAAAAAGTGGATTCAGAAGCATCAAGTCTCAGACCCATGATTCTCAAGAACATGAGTCTGATGGGAATTGAGCATATCCCATTTTGGGCATAAAAGTACTTGCTTTTTCACTGATAACCTACTATTTTTTCAGACAGTGTATCCCATTTGGTTAAGCTAGTAAAGTAAAATTTATTTCCTTCTTAGTCATCTTCAAAATAATTTATGTCAGTGGACAGGCAAGAGGACATTGAATATGCTCCAAAACTGTATGTCATATTTACTAGATTTGCATGTCTGTTGCTTCCAGTTAAAGATAAAATATAAAATAAGAAATGTACAGGACAGCTGTGGACCTTTGCACAACTGCAGAAAGAGCTGTGTCCTGGGATGTGGCTGATCCCCCCTAGCAACTGCAGAGATTTATTGCACCAAGATTTCAATGAAACAAAAGATTGATGTCTTGCTTAAATCTGTGGTTGTCTTTTGTTGAGGTGTTTTTAGTCCCACAGTTTCCATAAGCAGCTCTCTATCCATCAGAAGAAACATCTTGTAAAGCAATTTGCTGGCACTGGCCCTGCTCTTTGAGCTGGTCCTTGTGGGCAGGGATTGCCAGAGAGGGAATGGAAAGGGAATGACTGTCCTTCCTTCCACACCTTCCCAGGCCAACAGCTACCCAAGGGCACTGACAGACCCTGCTGGGCTTCTGACCACACTGGGACCTCCACACTCACTTCCAGTAAAGGGTTCCTGCTGTGTGCAAACACACAACAGCACCAGAACATTGCGGGTGCCTTTTGCTTAGCTGGCAGGAGAAAGAGATTTATGCAAATCAATTTAAAAAAAAACATAAAAAAAACCAAAAAAACCCAAAAACCTCCCAAAACAAACAGAAAAAAAAACACACCAAAAAACTCCCCCAAAACCAAGCTGAAGACAGCGACCATCTAAAATTACATCTTTTCCTGCTTTGCGGAATCTCTGTCTCCTTTTCTTGCATTTTAGTCTCATATTTACTATAGTTTTATTTGAAGGAAATATTCTGTTCACTACCTGCCTGCAGGTGGGATTGAAAGAAATTAGAATTCAAAATTTCATTGTCTCAGTCAATCCACACAATTAGGCTTATCATTTAAAAATGGAATGAAAACAAATTAACAAGCAATAAAGAGTATGAAATATTTATTTCTGAGAAAATATCCTACAAAATTGTGTGGCTCAACTACCATTAAACTGTTCACATAAAAATAGGAAAGAATGTGATTAAATATATTCCTGAAAATCATTTAAGACCTGCTTTACATTTTGAATGGTTTCAAATATAGAAAAAATCCAAACCTCACCTATAAAGAGCTTATTCAGTCTGCATCCTGTATTTTAACAGTTTGTAACTGGATAAGTGTTGATCCATAAAGCTGTAATTCACCAGTGTTGACCACAATTTTTATGAAAATAAATAAGTAAACACACTGAGATGATATAAGCTGAGCATACAGAATTCATCCTAATTCCACTTGGGCAGAGAAATTCAAGTAAACAGAGTCATACCATGAAATTTTCATAAGAAAAGCAAACTAGAAGCAACACCCTCACCTGGTTCTCAGAGCAATTTTCTCCTGGTATTATAAATCCATTGGCTGAAGTTACAAAATAAGATGCCTAGAGGCAAAAGTAAAATTAGTATGTATAAAAATGTTTCTTCATCATCTAGAATATAATGAGATGGATCTCCAGCTTTCCACTGTGTCACCAAAGCACAATTTAATGTCCAAGTTAAGCACTAGGTTCACTGTCCATTCCATGCCTGTTCAATGCAGATTCAGCTTAACTAAGACAGTGATTTTAGAAGAATATACCTTTCCCATCCCAGACATCTGCTTTTATTTAACCTCTGTGAAGACAGATGTCTGCTTTTCTTCCTGGGCATGAGGGAAACCATATAGAAGGCCATCTTAAACCAGCCAGTTGATTTTTACATGGCTCAAACATGTGTGATGAATTAGGTCAGACAAGTGACACATTCACAAGTGCCTCTATCACCAGAGGAGTTAGAGACCTAACTGTGTTTGTTATTTTGTCCCATTAGGGTACAATTTAGTGTCCCACAAACCCAAGAGAACTGTGTTTGGTCAGCACAAAGGAATCAAACCATCACACTGGGTACCTATAGCCAGCAGTCATGTTGTGCAGACAAGGATTTGAATTGTGATTTACATCAAATACCAGCATGCAGGTAGCATTTGACCTCTCCTCTCCAACCTTCCACTTGCACAAGGCAGGCTGGCACTACTCACACTGGCACACGGGTGAACACCAAAATCAGCTTTCATGTATTTGAAGGCTGCCAGTCTCTCCACTCCTGAGCTGAGGGCTCTGTATCTCCCATTGCTGGTGTTAGTGAGGTCAGCAGTTTTTGCACTCCCAGACCACTCTTACGGAGTCTCCACAGTGAAGTGAAAAAGGATCTCCAGAAGCACTCAAGTGTGTGGCTGCCCTTTGGCTCAGGGGTGGCATGGAAGCCCCTCAGGCTGCTGGGCATGCTGCTGCTCCCAGGTGATGCAGAGACACTTTGGTTTAGAGCTCAAAAGGAAACAAGGCAATGGGAAGAAGAGCTGGAGTCTCAGCATTCTTGCTCCCACATCTATCAGGCAGCTGATATCCCCAGGGGAGCACCCAAGGGAGAAGAGTGGTCACAACTGCACTTCAGTTTGTGGCAGCAGGACCCATTTCTGAAAGGGAAAGAAAAATGCTCAGTGTTAATGTTTAGCTGGAAATAATTCTTTTTTATAATAATGTCATAATGTTCTTATAACCTCAGTGGAATAAGAACTACATATGTCATACACTGAGCCCACTGCTCAGCCCCTGAGCAGGGGCAGTAATTGCCACAGTTTTAAAATTTGGAATGGACTTTAATTTCATTGTTTGTTTTATGACCACACATTAAAGGCATTATTATTACCACTCCCATGGAAAATGCTATGAATGAGGTAGCAACTCTTTCAGAAAAAAATATTATCTCACTCTTAATATTTTCTTGGGTGGAGAAGGGGTGTAGAAGCTGTTGTTTTTCTGATGCATGCTGAAAAATGCTTAGGAAATATCACCTAATTTTCAGAGCAGAAAAGAGGAGCACTCAATGCCTGCTACTGATAGCCTGTGTCCTTGAAAATTAACATACTACAAGGAAAAAATGGGTGGTTCTGAAGTGTAGCTCTTCTATGTCTCAAAGTATCAGGAGTAATTTTCTTTAGTGGAGATTAAAAACTTTTGCCCCGCTATTATGGCACTGTATGGAGCTGCCATCAGCAGTGACCTATTTGCTGTCAGGGCAGAAATGCTTGTTTCAGATGCTGGCCTAAATGCAAATGATTGTTGGTTGGTGCTTTTCTGTTGGCAGTGTGATACCCTTAGAAAATAAGTAACTTCTGCCAGAAGGCCTTCCTTGCTTGGCAGCTGGGTTCACTTGGGTTCCCTGCCCTTCCTTGTGGTGCTGTGGGCACAGCCCTTGCAGAATTCAGGCACGTGAGCACTGCTTACAGAGAAAGCTCCCTGCAGCTCTCCTGGTGTGCCTCATGCTCACATGAAATGCTGTTACTGCTGCACTGGGATATGTGTTTTCTTTGTAAGGGGCTGTCAACCACAAGACCTCGGAAACTGTGCCAGAGAATGGGGAGATCTATTTTAAAATGTCACGCTAATTTTCTGTGCTTTCAAGGGGGCTCTCACATCACATTTCCAAGTTTCGCCATTCAACCATGCAGGATTGTTTCTTTCCAAATGGATTTGGTGGGAGTGATGGCTTTGAGGGCTGAGCAAGTTGGTCAGTCCTGTGCTTCTTTGATCTGGACTTTACTGGAGACCAAAAATTGCCATAAATTATCATTGCAAACACTGGCAACACTAGGGATGAAAAAAGTCAACAAACCTTGCTGAGTTATTAAAGGCACCGTTCTGAACATGAAAAGGCTCAAATGTGCAGGAGGAAATGTTTCAGCTCATCTGGGAGGAGAAGTCCAGTTATTTTTTGATGCTGCTTGTGTCCAAAGCACCTCCTGATGCACAGGCGGCACAGCTGCATCAAGGACAGTGGCCCTGAGAAAGAGCCAGGGAACAGGTTACACACATGGCTTTATAATGCCAAGACTGTAAACCTGAAACAGCAGCTGTGCAACCCACCTCCTGCAACCCACCTCTCACCAGGTTTTCACACTCAGCAGTGAAAAGTCAAACCTGCATCCCCCAAAGGACACCTGCCCACCTGCAATCCAATCCATGCCTACTCACTCTGTCAGTACTCAACTGGCATCAGCAGCATCAGCCTTTGCCTTTTAAGCTGTACAAATGTTTGTACTGTCTGATAAGAGATGAGTGATGCTACTTTTAAAAGCCCTTCCCTCCTCTCACTCCCCCAGTGAGATCAAAGTTTCCAGTCCACTGCTTTCTTGAGGCATATTTCATAACAGTGATAATGAACACATAGCAAAAGAAGCACTTTGTAGTTCTTTATTTAAACCTTCCAGGTGAACCAGTCCCATATTGATAGATGGGAGCCCTGCTGAAGAATCTTTGTTACTGTGTAAAAAATCTAAGTGAAAATCCTTTTCAGGAAGAGGAAGATCCTGTGTGAAGTTCTACCTGCAGTACCCACCAGTGTTCAACCCTGCAGAGCATGGTTTGCACAAGGGTGATGAGTGTGTAGGGTAGCAGGGGCTGTGGGAGGGCAGGTGAGAAGATGGGCACCAGGAGGGGGTTGGATGCAGGGAATGGGGAGGACATGAGAAGAGACACTGCAGAAAGCAAGAGGCAGGTGAGTGAGCTGGGAAGGGACAGATCAGGTGCCCTCCCTCCTGCAGAGCAGAGGGAAGGAAGGGAGGCCACAACAAAAATGCAGTGAGGTGGCAGCTTTGATCAGCTTTTGAGACTTCCCTCGTGCAGGACACCACATTTCCAGCAGCTGTGCAGGGCTGAAAGCTGCTGTGCTATCACAAGGACTGTGCAAAGGGCTGCACTCTTCTGCTAGGAGCCAGCATATGAGTTGTTACCCTGTTCCTGGGTACAAAACGAGGCAAGCTAGCTAAACTACTGCAGTATCACACTGTGCTTGTGCTTGACTCTGATCCCAGAGTTTAAAGCCTCTGCCTGCAAACATCCCATTAAAAAAACACCAGCTTCCATTAAAAGAAAAAACAACCAAACCCAAAACATGAAGACTTATCAAAACACAAGCAGTGACACTACACTGGAAAATATTTTGCAAACAAAAGCACACAGTACATTTTTGGAGCACTCACTAATTCTCCCACCCACACGCAGGACTGTCCCTGAAATGTAAGCAGGTATGATGGTCCAGCAGCACAGTGAACTGCTAGGAAGGGAACCACCACAGGTACGGCACCTGCCCTGGGCTGGTCCTGGGAGGGGACTGGCTCAGCACGCTCACCAACTCATCTCTGGTGGCCAAGCAGGCTCCCTGCAGCCTGCCTGGCCGTGGGCTGCAGGGCTGCAGCAGCTGGGCTCTGCGGGGAGAGAGCCTTGCATGGCAGGAGAGCAGCTCTTGCACCACTCTCCCAGATCACAGCTGCTCAGCCAGCCAAAGAAGCCAAAGACATCGGCTGTCCACAGGCATGACCCCACTCAGAGAAGGGCACGTTAGAGAACATCAGAAAAACCACTATTCCACAGGAAAATTCCCTTCAGGCATTTATTGTTTCTGATTTTGATTGCTGAATTTCACTTAGAAACGTTCCTCGCTGCTCATGCTGTCAGCTCAGCCTGAGCAGTGTTTCCAGGCCAGCACCACAGGGCGTGCCCGAAATGTTTTTCTATCTCAAATAAACAGGACACATGCAGTGACACAGGAGTCAGGAGTTGAATGCAACAGGGACTGGAACTCCAAGAGATCACTGCTCTGTGTGCTGTAGATTAGGCTGGGAAACCAAATATCCTTTGCTCATGCATAACATGCACAGCACAGTTGTTTCCATGCTACTTCCATGTTACTTTTTCAAGCAGGGCCTGATTCATCACCTTTTCATTCCAATTTTACCTTTCCACAGCATTTCATCAATGTGTAACTGTTTTAAGCAAATCATCAATTTGTTTAAAACAATGAAAATCCAGATTATTTAGTAACGTATATAGCTTGCTGACTGACTGAATGAGAAAATCTAAGGAAGAACACAAGTATAAAAATGAATAGACACTACAGATCTTATTCTAATTTCCCTCAATAATAAGCAACATTTCTCTCCATAATTCATAAAAGATTTTATAATAAAATAAAATTACCTGAAACTATTTAATTTACAAGTATGAAATAGACTCTTCCTAAAGTTTAAGCTTATGGTTTGATACTGCTGTTATTATTCAGCACATAAGGTTGGTACTCAGAGAAAGTCTAGTGTATAAATGAATAAAATATATAATTCCTTATATCATTCTTGTGCAATTTTCCTTAATATCAAAAAAGACCAAACACGTAGTCTTTCATTTTAAAGATACTTTTGCATCTATGTAAAAACTTGGCCCAAGAATAAAAGTAAAGGACGAAGAATTAAAAAACAGGCTCAATATACCTTTTTTAAGTATTACATGCATTAAATTTTTTTGGGTTGCAAATCTGCATTTATGTATTTGTGTTGAGACAAACCTGACCATCTACTGTATATCCAGAGATCTCAAACCTCATCCTCACTACCTAGCCCCAATTCCCATCAGAGGTGATTTGCTGCCTGCATTTGTCAGCACACTCCATGGAACACTCCTGGGTCTACTGCTGTCTGACACAAGAGAACTGACAGGATTTCACTGAATTCAAAGCTTTAGGTAATGAAAAAAGCTACCATTAATTTCTAAGGCATTTTTTGCTTGTTTATTCCCTCTAAATTCTATTTTGCATTAAATGGCAAGCTCAAGATGATTGCATCCTGATGCAGTAGATTAAAAATCTGGAGGTTCAGGATGGGTTTTCTTATCATTATCACTGTTAGCTCACCACTATATTCTGGCACTTGAACCATGTCCCTATGTCAGCAAATGGAGGCAAGCTCAGTTATTCCCAGTTTTCTGGTGCTAGCAGCCTGGAATAGCATAGCCTTGTACAATAGTCTGTGTGGGTTTTCCCTAAACCAAGTTATAAGGGGCACCTTCTCTCTGCAGGAACAGCTGGCCCAGAGGGCAGCCAGGCGGGACCAGCTCCACTGGCCTCTTGTTTTCAGCATTCTTCACCCAAACGTCTGCTCCAAAGTCCATCAGCAGCTTCACCAGCTCCACGCTGCAATTCCTGGCAGCCGTGTGCAGAGGGGAGTCCAGGCCCTTGCCGCTGTTCACGTTTGCTCCTGAACAACAGGAGGGGCAAACAACAATGAGAAGAGCCATGACTGCACAGTAGCCCATTTTCATTCACTGTACTAGCTGCTCTTTCCCCGAATAACACACAAGTGCTGAAGCCTGCACCCAGAGCTGGACTCCCTTTATGCTGGGGTTTGGTGCTACAATTTGCACAAGCACAACTCTCACTGGCTGAGGAGTGGGGCTGTGACTAAGAAAATGATCCCAGAGGAATGGTGCATGAGGAAGTCCTTCACCCACAGCCCAGCCCAAGGGTATCTTGAAGCAAGACAAAGGTGTAGCTCCACCTGTGGCCCACCTCTGCTTCCCATCCCTTAAAATAAAGGCAGGATTTCAACATGCTCTGTACTGGAGGCTTAAGCTGGTGGGATTTCCAAATGCCAAAGTATCTGTTAGGGAAAAAATGCGAGGATGAAAAAGTTCTAGAGGTCCTTGGTAGAAGAGGGCATAAGCACCTCTGATGAGAGTTCCCCCATTCATTATCCAAGATTAATAGCTCCTAAAATACCCTGAGAAAGGTGAGCTGCAGAACTAATTCAAAACTATAAATGGTTTTATAGTACACATTCCCATATACAGAAGGCAGCAGAAAAAAATCAGCAGAAAAAAGAAAATAGTTCTCAAAAATTTAATTTAGATTAAATTAAAAAGAATCAGATTAATTTGTATTTGACTTCTTCCCAAAAAAGGTCATTGTACTAAACAGTGACCTACTAAAATGTGGCATATAAGATTTTTGCTGGTTTTTTCTAAAGTAGCTTTGTTGGTCCATCATTTTTGTACCAGCTATGTGGCTACTTTATGTTATATGGCCCCTTTGGCTAGAAGACCTGTACGACTGTGGATAACAATAAGTGGTTTTGCATAATTACCCAAGCATTTACACTTACAGCTTTGTCTGATGCAAAGGATATAGTGCTGAACCTTCTTCTGTGTTAGAAATGTCTCCAACTTTTTATAAACTCATTGGAAATCAAAACATGTTTGCAGAAAGACTACGTAAAAGTGGCTGAATCAATTGTTTTGGGTAAAGAGGAGGTAAAAAAAAAATTAAAAATTAAATTTCTTCCTGTTCACTTCAAATAACTGCAGCATCACATGCACAGACATTGGAAAGGACAGCTTGTTCCAGGCACAATCAGCCAGGTGAAATCCAGGATCACCCATCATTTTGTTGGGAGCTATCAAGCTGAATTCCTGATCACTCTGCTACCACATTTAACCAGAGCTGCTATTAGGAGTGAAGCATCTCCTGGTCCCAAAGCAGGACCTCATCTAAATCTTTGATGCAAAGATAACCCAAAGATAGATGTTTCAGGAAACGAAAGTACACCATTCTTTATTTCTGTTTTTACCTGACTCAAGCAGCTTCTTGGCACAGTTCAGTTGCTGGTTCTCACATGCTACATAAAGCGGAGTACCCAGGTGCTTGATGTTGTGATCTATATTTACCCCACGGGACGCAAGGAGCTCGACACATTGCACATGACCTTAAAAGGGATAAAGGAAGAGTCAACTCACAGAGATCAGGCTTTCTTTTCAGCAAATTCTCTGTTGCAGCAGTGTAGCTTGGCAAAGATTCAATGTTTTATCAAGAGGTGGTAGTGTAATACTTTCATCTACTCCAATGGATCCAGCAAAAAAAAACAGGAGCTGAAAAGCCACGTTCAGCAAAACAGGCTAAAGCCTCACAGGCGAAAGCCCTCACATTTTATCTGAATCATTTCAGATATCTACTGAAGTTGAGATGAATCACTCCAGGTTTCTCTCCACTCCTTTTGAAGACAGCCAGACATCTCCCTCAAATGTCCACATTGCAGGCAGCTGACTTGGACACTGCATTCCCTTCCAGGTGTCACGACGTGCACTCAGAGGATCTGACAGCTGAGCTGACCTGCCCTGAGGAGCAACAGGGCTGGGAAGAACTGCACCCCTCATGATGAGACCAATTAGCAAGGCATTTTACATGACCCAAACCAAGAAAATTATCTTCTTTATCTCTCTCCTCCACTTCAACACGCTGCTAGCAGCATGGAAAGGAGAGCTGATGCCTGTGGGGTTACCTCTCTTAGCAGCTTCGTGGATGGGGGATGCCAGGTCACAGGGTGGTTGTAGGCTGGCTCCATGCTCCAGCAGTAAATTCAAGCAAGCCACACTGCCACTGACACAAGTGTTGAACAGTGGGGTGTGCCAGTCAACAGTCACTCCATTCACCTGGGGGAAAATAACACAAAAATCCAGCAAGACTTTTGTCTTCTTGGTATTTCAGAATTGATGACAACTAACCAGTTTCTCAGCAGGAAATAGGGGTTTCAATATTTTTATTTAATTCCATGCCGAAACTCCCCAGTGCTCCTGAAGACTACCATTTTCATTAAAATGATCATTAAAAAAGTATTATTTTAAATTGCCCTGATGTTTCTCCTACCAAAAAAAAAAAAAAAAAATAAAAAAAAATCATGGCCACTCCAGGGTCACCAAGCTAAGTGTATGACCACGACCACTTCTCAGTCATCTTAGCTGAAACACACCTATCCATAGCCCTCTCCTGAAACAGTTCATTTTTGGCTTAGTGTGCAATCCTTCCTTATTTTCTAATTTTTTTCTTACGTTTTAAACTGAAAGGTAATATCTGGTAAGGTAACATATGTATGAATAATTTTCTTATTCACTATAATTTTGAAGTCAGCTTGAAAAGTAGTGGCCATGAGACACCATTTCACCATTTTACTTGCATCTTGTTTCCATTTTCTTCCCATTTTTTGTCAGTTGAACCTAACATTCCTATGCCTCTACTTAAGACTCTGTGTATTGATAGCAATAACATTAATGTGTGCATAAAACAAAACACACTCTTAACTGCTGCAGGATTATAAACACTTTGCAAGATTAACTTCCCCTTATTGTTGTGAAAGATGAGAACATTTCATCCTCATCTAAAGAACAATAATAAGTGCTACTTACATCTGTGCTTTTTGGATTGCTTTATTAGGAAGTGCCTTTCATAAGTACCTTAAGCTGAGCTAAGTACAGAGTGTAAATCACAGAGATACTCTGCCATGACATCTTGTGGCATTAAAGTGTGGCAGTACAACATACTAACACTAGAGACAGTGGTCTGGTCTGCCCAGCACCTACTCACCTGAGCACCATGTTCTAACAGGACACTGGCACAGGCAGCATGACCCCCTAGGCAGGCTTCATGGAGAGGAGACACATGGTCTGCTGTAACAAGATTGACATCATTCCCCTGATAAGATAATGGAAAGTATCATTACAACCAACTACTAAAACCCCCATACAAAAATCCACAATAAAAAAAAAAAAAAACTTCTTTAAAAGCCTTATTTAATTAGACCTTCCTCAACTGCCTGGAGCTATTCATGTCAGAAAGTAAGAAGATGAAGGGGATGAAGAGGCTGTGATGTTTTGGCTGGAGTGGATACTGGCACAGCATACCTGATACCCTGAAAACCAGCACAAAAGCTTAGTGGATTGTCCAGTGGGACAATATATTGTGGTTGTTTGACTGGCTTGAACCCTGAAATGCTCTTGAAGTATTTTCTGCTCTTTGCCTCGAGGCAACCACTGAAGGAAAGAAATGCATCAGAAACATTGGTTGGATTTCACAAGATCTTTTGTTTCTAACAATCTTGGTGCTCCAGAAAACTAAGCTGGAAGACTCTTCCAGTGCCCCTTCCCTTTCCATTATCTCCTTCACAGGTTATACCAGGGATTTTGAAGAAACAAAGTGGTCAGTTTCAGAAATCACTTCTACCTAGCCCTGACCTTCTGGAGGGACCAGGGCCCTGGGATATGCTTGGGCACTTCAGAAACAAATATCTGGGTGACTGAATTGAAGCCTCAACCAGACTCAGGACTGGGTCCAGAGCTGGCCCCTCAGCTGGGGCACCAGAAACTGCTCACAGGCACACACAGGAGGTGCAGAGGAGCTGCTCTTGGCCATCCAGAGATCCCAGTGAGCCCATTACGTCTGCCACAGTTAACATATCACCCAGGACAGTTCAGTACATCATCAAATTAGTGCACCACATGAACCCAGGGGAGAGGTACCTGTTCAATGAGCTTCTTCAGAGAAAGCAGACGCCCATGGATAGAGGCCTCATGTAAGGGAGACCAGTCTGAAACAAAGTCTGTACAAAAATAAAGACAGGAAAAAGGCTAAAAACTCTATTTTGCCAGCATACTTTACTTCAACTGTGTGACCTCCCTTCTATTTTATTTTGAGCTGCCAAGATTTCTTTGGAGCAGATACTGTGAGGGAGACAGACAAGAAGATGGCTTCCCTCTGGTGCATTTTTAACTCATCCCATGCTTGCACTGCATGGCTGTGTTCCCCTCCAAAAGACAGGAGAGGGATTTGTAGAACGTCACCTGGCTCTGGCTGAGCTTGTCCCTCTCTCTGAATTATCTCCAGGGCCTTTTTTTTTTTTTTTTTCACAAACTTATTACATTTTACCAATTATCTCAAAAGGAATATGTTTTGAAGAGGGTTTGGCTGATCAGTCATTTACCCCTGCTCAGAGCTGGACTAGAGTCAACAACACTTGGCAAGAGAAGGGACCAAAGTACAAGGAGGCAAATTGTGCTACCTGTTGATTCTGTCTTTCTGTTTTCAGTGTTTGCTATGAGTGGTGCATTTTAAGTAATAGCTGTGTTCTCTGCATTGCTGAAACCACAAAGTGAGGTACAGCATGTATATACCATGCAAATATTAATAGAGGGAGATCGTCAGTATTACAGATGTTATGGCTCAGAGCCAACTGACAACAATAATCCCTCTGGGAGATATTTACATCCCAGCACTCAAAACCCAGTGTCTGCTCTATGTCTGTGTCCCAGGTTCCCCCTGGGAAGGAAGGGAAGCCTTTACAGAGGGCACTTCACACAGCTTCCTGTGGAAAGACATTTTGCTGTTCTCTGGGGATGTCCCACTCTCCTTCCACTAACTACAGAGAATACTCCAGTGACCAATTTGCTGGCTGAGTTGCTGAGGTTCTCAGGAACCATATTAGAGTATATGCATGGAATGGAATCCTTAACAGTGGGAAGTCTGCCTCAGCAAAAATACCCTAATAAGCCACTATAATTCTTTAAAAGAATGTTTACGCATAAGCTGATGATCATACAGGTTTTAAATGAAAATAAACTGTATTTAGACCAGACATAGTGAAATAATGGACCAGCTTGCCTAGAGAGATGGTAGATGTCCCATTTGTTGAAAGACAAAAGATTCAAGGTCAAGTTGTATGGGGCTCTGAGCAACCTGGTCTAGTGGAAGGTGTTCCTGCTCATTGCAGGGGTGCTGGACTAGACAACCTTTAAAGGTCCCTTCCAATCTAAACCTGGCTATAAGTCTATGAATTAGCTTTTAAAGAAATTTGTATTCTTTGTTATTTGAGCATTATTGAGCTCTGCCTGCCTCCTTCTAAGCTCCATGGGCTGCATCCCACAACAGTTACAGGTACACAGTTTTATTGGGTTCCCAAACATCCTTTGGCTTTAGCAAATGGACAGCCAGTTCTGGGCTCTGGTTCTGGTTCATAAGGATAGCAAAACTAGGCTACAATTACTAAAGCACAGAATGATTAACTGACTGAAACAGCTTTGCTCTAAGTGATGTGTGTCAAATTTGATGCTTATCTGACTGTGCTGCTGTTCTTGCTGGTCCTGCCTGTGTTACAGTCAGTTGTGTTTCCAGGGTATGTAAGAAGTTTTTCCCCATTTAGAAACTAATGCCATTGCCTAAATTGCATGAGTTATAAGGGAAGTATGTTTATAGATATTCTAAAAATCTAGATTGAAGTACAAGCTTTTTGAGCTGCAACTTAAACTTTTTTTGGCCACACAAATATTAGCATGCATTTGTGCCTGTACCAACCTGTGCATTGTACCAACTTATGATATCATCATGTCATGATGATATAAGAGGGACATATCCATGTGTGGATTTTATCCATTCAGTCCTTGCTTGAGAAAATAGAGGCTTCTGGTAAAACTCTAAAAAGAGCCAGACCAGCCATCTGTGGACTGGCCATTGGCTTGCAAGTTTCCAAGTTTTAACAATGAATTAAAAGGTTGACCATATAAGCATTAAAAATAAATGTCACGAAAAATAAAAGAGATATGTGCTAACACATAATCTATCTGGGAGTTCAGTAACTGAGAGAAACTAGAGTTTTATCCTAGGTGGAAGTGGAGCCCTATGGAGCCCTATGGAGTCCATCACACCAGCCTTGGATACCCTGGGAGGAGCAGGATTAAAGGCCTGACTGATGACTAACTGTCATGGCATAATTCCAAATCTGCTGCCATGAACTGCACAGCCCCAGGCTGATGTCTCTCCTGCCCTACCTCCATCTGCAGCAAGCACCTCTAACCTGAAGCAATGCCAGGGAGGCAAACCCCCTGGAAGAGATGGCAAATTTCCCCAGTTTCTTGACCCAAGGCATCACCTTCTGGCAAATAACCATATTTCTATTTTCTGCCAGGCTGGAACTCAAAGAAAGCAAGTGGATTTCCTTATCTCACTGCCCTCTTTTACACTTCACAGGAGGCAGACTGCCAGAATACAAAAGATCTGTATTGTATTTGATTAAGTCCTAAGCAAATGTCAATTCCAGCTGACCATGGGCTTTCAAAATCCTGAACTAGTGACGTTCATGAATGTGCCCGGAGCACTCTGCCACCAGAGCTGCATGTGGAATAGCAAGGCCAGTGCATGTGGGGGACACAGTGTTCATTGTATGTACCACCACGGAAACAAGGATTCCTGACTGTCAAAAACAGGTACAACTGCTCTTTCACAAAGAAACACAATAATTTGTCCAGATTTGAAATTTACCCATACCTTAGTCCACAGGGAGGCTCAGTCAGACCCCAGTAGTTCATCATCTAGACTTCCAAATCCCACTGGTTTTCAGTGGCTTTGGGTCACCCAGCTCCCCTCCCAGCAGAAAGCTCCAGCCAGCCCAGAGGTTCCATTAAACTGCTAGCCATATTTGATGGCATTGCCATCACTCAGGCATGTGACACTGACAGGGTGGTGTATACAGAAGGAGTCTTATAGCAATAACCAATTCTGACTGCTCCCTATGCACAACAGAGCTCTCACAGGACCTTTCTAGAGCACTGGTTTTTGTGGTGACGGCTGAACCAACTTTTTCCAACCTCTGACCATGTGAGGGCATTTCACTCTCTGTGCCTGTCCCCAGGCTGGTTTCCTGCCATGCCTCTCACGCACAGCACAACTTGAAAGGGGCTCTTAAGTCCTTCCAGTGAAGGTATGCTCTTGCACTCATATCTGCAGATGCAAAATCCTAAGGCATTATATAGAACAGTATTACAAATGGTATTTTTCATACTCAAAGGCTGTGCCTTAAAGTTTGTGATCTACATAGCCTGAGCCAAATACATTCCTGCTGGAAATTGCCAGGAGAGCTTATTGACTCTGCTAAGGAACAGGGAGACATGAAAGGAATGGACTAAACTTTGATTTTCAAAGGACCAAATGATCTGTGTGCAGCACTGTGCCATGTGGGATTCCCTCCTTCCACCCTCCATTTTGCTGGAGCTCATCTCTGGTGTGGACTGGTTCTGTTTCACACTGTGAATAATAAAGTTGTGCCTTCCTGCTCACCCCAGCCTCAGGCTGCACATACGTGGCACACACGAGGGCAGGCAGACTACACTGCAGATAGACTGGTCAGCCTTGCATTTTGATTTTATGGCCTTAATTTTCAACTTGACATTAATGGAAACATCCTGAACAGCCCAGAAAAAGAGCAGGGATAGCGTAAAGTCACATTGTCTGAATTTACATCATTCCATCTGCACTTGCCATTAGATGGAGTAACCTCACAGAAACAGAGCTACAACGAACACATCCAGCTCAGGATATGAAGTTAAATTACTTGTCTTTTTTTACCATGTCATATTTTCAATGGCTCTGGGCCAGACACAGAGCAATGACTGGAGTGAGGCCATTTGTCTGAGTAACTGCTCACTATTATGTGCCCACAACAGCATTGGTCACAGCAATACCACTGCAGAACAACCCAGTAGGCTCAGCCTAAACAGCACTTAGGTCTATTCATCCGAAAGACAAGGGGAAAGGATAAAAGATAAAGGAAAAAAGGATAAAGAAGAAAGAGAAGACAAAAATGAAAAGCAAAAATTAAAATAAAAGAAAGAAAGAAAGAAAGAAAGAAAGAAAGAAAGAAAGAAAGAAAGAAAGAAAGAAAGAAAGAAAGAAAGAAAGAAAGAAAGACAGGAGGAAGGAAAAAGAAAAAGAGAAAAAGGAAAAAAAAAGACAAAAAAAAGAAAAAAGAAAAAGGGGAAAAAGGGGAAAAAAGAAAAAAATAAAAAGAGGGATTGAGCTAGTGCTGAGCTTCCTGCTGGCACTAATTTAAGTCAAACACGCCACATTCCAACTTATTTTTTAGTGTGCTGCGGTCCAAATGCAGCATTTGTTTCTGCTGGCACAAAGTGCAGTGCAAAACCAATCACTCTTTTCTATGACACGAAAGAAAAACAACCAAAATTTCAGTATCAAACAGAAACAGCTTTTCAAAATCCCCTCAGAAGTACAAAGGGTGTTTTGTGGGACGCACTGAGGAGCTGTCCTGAAGCAGGACTCGGGAGCAGCAGCCTGCCCCGGTGCCCGGGTGCTCGGCCGGGCTGAGCCTGTCCCCGCAGTGTCACTTACCCCTCATCAGCGGGGTGCACGGCGGCGCTGCCGATGCCGGGCCTCCCGCTTCTTGCAGTTTGCTGGCATTTTGATTTGTTCTCTCTTCATCCATCTCAGCCCTGCCTGCCCAGGCGCTGTTTTTTCACTTTGTGGTTGGTTTCCAGAGTTCAAATTCCATCGTTCCCGGTGAGCCCCCAGCGGCCGGAGCGATCCTTGGCGCGGACCCTGCCCGCATGAGCCGAGCAGCCCTTGCGGCAGCCGGGACGTGGTGCCGGCAGCTCCCCGGGCAGAAACCCGAGCACCTGGGCTGGGATTTAACAAAACAGCTCCCCGGCTGCCCTGCTCGGCAGCCAGGGACCCAGCCGAGCGAGAGATGTGCCTGATGTCACATCCTCTGCAACGCGACGCCCAATCGGGGCGCCCGCCGCTCGTTTTTATCAGGAAGGAAATTCTCAGTTTGCCGAAAATACGAGACAGAAAGAGCCAGTTCAACTAGTTGAGCAAACTCTGCCTGCAGGGGACGAGCAGAGAGCCGGCAGAGCCGCGGGCAGGCAGAGCTGTGCCCCGCTCCCCGGGCAGGGCTCTGCGCGGCTCCGCTGGGGCGCGGGCAGAGCGCGGAATTGCGGGACCGGAGCGCGGAATTGCGGGGCTGGAGCGTGGAATTGCGGGGCCGGAGCGCGGAATTGCGGGACCGGAGCGCGGAATTGCGGGGCCGGAGCGCGGAATTGCGGGACCGGAGCGCGGAGTTGCGGGGCCGCTGTGCCCGCTGCGAGCGCCGCCTGCCCTGTGTTATAAATGAGAAGTTTGACTAGGCCAATATTCAAGCAGCAATCAATTTATTAATTAATATGGTAAAGTATGAGCAATACAGCGCTGGGTACAGCGGGAGAAATCTTCCCTCCAACTGCACACCGATAGTTGGGGTTTACAGATATTCATAGGGGTACTCATAAGCTTTCTCAGCAGTTTCTATTCCAAATTTTTATGTCACAATTATATACACTATTGTGATTTAGTTTTTCTCAGGATGTATCTCAGAAAAGAGTATCCCCAGATGGTGGGGTCCAGCTTCCGAAAGAAGAAGTCTCCCAGCTGGTGAGGTCCAGATTCCAGATGCGGGTTCACCTTTTAATTGTGAGGACTATAAATCTCATGTCAGTGATGTCCAGCTTCCCTTGGTCGAAACTATCAATCCTTGAGTTGATGTTCATCTTCCTTTCTCAAGCTGCTTTTCAGTATTTTGTTAAGGTGTCGAGATAAGCATGTTTCCTTTTTATATATTCTAAAGCTATAGTTTCAAAGATCCTTACTACAAACAATATTCTAAAATTATACTTCAAAAGGTTATTATTGCAAAATTCTTTTTAGCTAGAAGCAGAAAGTTCCTGTCAAACAGCAACATCCTTAAAGCTTTAATTCAAATGCTCCTAAATCAACTTAAGACTTATAAAGGTTAATTGCAATCAAAGGACAGGTTCAAAGGCCTTCTTCCATGCTTTACTTCCTCAGTTATTTATTAGAATTGTCTTTATAATTGCCCCATGGTCAGTTTCCACACATACCACAATCACAGGTACACACATTGCCTGTATGTACCTGACACGAAACACAGCTTGGTATTTCACACCCGCGCCTCTGCGGAGCGCGGGCAGCGAAGCGCAGCGGGGATCGTGTCCCCCTACCCTGTCTGGCTGAGTTCACTAACTCACACCTGCAGTTTTGTACCAATCACAAACCAAACAGCTTAAAAAAAAAAAAAAAAAAAAAGTCTTCATTATTGTGGAAAGTGCAGTTTTGTACCAGTCACAAACCAAACAGCTTAAAAAAAAAAAAAAATTATTGTGGAAAGCCAGGGCGCCAGGAATATTTCTCTGTCTGCTCTGGAGTGCCCTGACCCCCAGGGGAGCACTGACTTTGACCCTCATTCATGGAGAAAGTTTCCAAGACTTCAAGATAGACTAGAATCTGCAAAAGTGTGAAATAGATTATAGAGAGTAGCATAGGTGCATCACTTACTGAGAAATTCAGGTTTTGGGATTTTTAGTATGTTGTGGATGGTAGCAAGATGGAGGGCACAGGGTGTCGTCCTGGGTTTCTTCTTCATGCTTCTTCTTCCTTCTTCTTCATGGGTTTGGGTGGCATTTTGTAATTGGTCAGAAAAGTCTGCATTGTGGGCTCTTTGGGATCAGTTGTTGGGTTAAAAGGAAAAATAATCCAGGTGTCAGTTCTTAATTTGATAGTTTAGTCTTAAAAGACCTTGTAATGAGAGATTGTTGGTCATTTTGTGCCTTCTAATGAAAAGCTGCCAAACTCACAGTTGTGAGACTGTTTTACTGATAAGAAATAATAAACACCTGAGTCTGAACATGCACTAGTATCTCAAGTGCCTTCAATCCAGACCCAGAGAAACCAACAACTAGCACCACCACAATAATTTTTTCAGGAGCATCTCTGTCTCAGTTCTCTGTGTCTGTTTTGCAAAAGTTCTGTTCTCACAGATCATCTCTATTTGAACTATTTTCCTTCCCAATTTAATATAATTTACAAGCACAAAATCCTTTTTCTGTCACTGAATATTTGCCCGTTTGTGTTCAAGTGGAAGCAGGCAGAACTTCCATGCAACATGTTTTAACATCAACCTGGATCTCAAGACAAACACCACAGAACTTCAAATACAGATTAGAAACAGCTTACACAACACAGAGACACAACAGAGCTTTTAAGCATTACAATACTATTTTCCATTTAAATAGCAAATACACCCCCAAGTTCTACATAAACAGGCCTAGCTACAGAAATTACTTTGTCCTTGTTCAAGTGCAGCCATCCTTGGTGCATAGAAGTGCACAGTAAAGTGGAATCTACAACACTTAAAACCTTTTCTTCTGTTTACAGCATGTCTTATAAAAGGAATAATTTTTTTCCTCCTTCAAAAATCTAAATTCTTTGTAATTCAATGGACTGTTCTACTATCTTGGTTCTTTTTTTTCTTCCGCTTGCTCATCAGTTTTTTAAATTGTGCAGATAAATTTTATAATGATTTTATTATTATTATTACTAGCACAAATATTGCTACAAAAATGAAAATGCACTGCTGGTAAGTCTTGTCTTGGTATGAAAATTCAGCCTGGTTTCTGAGGAAGCAAACCACAGAATTACATAAAATGTTCAGAAAAGTGGACACAAAACATAAGATTTGTTCAATTTGACTTCAGAATCAGGGTGAGAAATCCTAGCTTTTCCTTAGCACTAGTGAAGAAATATAGGCATTTTCAAACGATGCTTTGTCTCACCTACTTTAGATGTCTGCTCGGGGGGAACACATATTGGAATTTTAGAGTCAGTCTTCACCAGCTGTAAAAGGGATCCCTAAATCGTGAGCAGAGAATTAGGTGTGTATGTGTAAACAGCTGAAATCCACTTTAAAATCTGGCTGAATTGACAGCCAAGGGTCCCAGCTGTGACACTCCTGAGAGCTGTCCTGTGCCTTGTCCTGCGCAGCCTCTGGGTGCTGCAGCTCAGGGTGAAACATCTTCATCCATCCAAAGGCCAGCACTGCCCAATGCCTGAACCACAGAGCCTCAGCTTTGCAGTGCCTGCATCTCAGAGAGCAGGGTTTTGACAGACAGCTCAGACAGATTTATCTGCCTTGATCCAAGCTGTTGTTCCCAGCCTGGCTCCCACCTCCCAGCAGAGATTACCCAATACAAGGGATGGCAGCACTGGCCATTGTGTCAGCTCAAAAACCTGTAAAAGCAGTTTCCTTCTCCAGCCTGGAAACTCGAGCCCTAAGACCCTTGCACATGCCACATCCTCCTCTAAGGCAGTAATTTCCAGTCAGCAAGCAAGGCAAACATCTGGGACAGCCATGTTTTAAATCACAGCAGTTAAATCTGCCAGAGCCTGCCCGCAGGAGCACTAAAGCACTGGTGTCATTTCCAGAGGTACCTTGGTTTTCTTTGGAAAGCTGCTGTGAAATCCTTGAGCTGACACAAAATGGAGAAGTTCTCCCTTGGAGAAATTAATAATACTGTCCAGTTCTTGTATCCCTAATTTCCTTTCCTCAAATAAAGTATCTCCTCTAGAGGCTTTCCTTCTTTTACAGTTTTTCTGACATGAAATGTTTTCATTTTCCTTCCTCTCACCCTCACAGAAACTTCCCTTTGCAAACATCCCATCATCCTGGCTGGGGACCAGACAGACTTCTGCAAGTAACTGTTCCCATCTGCAGGATGGCAAATTTACTTAGCGAGACTCTAAATCAAAACAAACAAAAAAAAAAACCCTGAAGAAGGCACCAAACGCATCTTGGTTGCATCGTGGCTACATCAGTAGCACCTGGATCTGTGTTTAATTCATTGCAGATGTGGAGAAGCACCAAGATTTCCCAAGGAGCAGGACAAACCTTGCATGACAGCTTGCAAACAAGGTTATTGTACTTTCATTGTGTCGAGAAGGAGACTGGGGGCATTTTCCCCACAGAGAGAAAAGCAACAACAATCTGGTTTTCACCACCTGCTGCCGGTTGACTCTCAGTGAACATCTGTGTAAGCATCTTCATATGTTACAAAATATATCTTGACATTGCTTTCTGAACTGGATTTAAAACATATGTATGTACTCCTGCTCAGGCAAAAAGAATCCAAACCCTGAAAGTTGGTGGCTTTAAATTTGGTTTGGGTCTTGGTTTTTTGTTTTTGTTGTTTTGGGTTTGGGGTTTTTTTTGTTTGTTTGTTTGGTTGGTTGTTGTTTTGTTGGTGGTGGTGGTGGTTTTTGGGTTTTTTCCAAATCCTTGTGATTTCTATCATTCCTGGAATGGTTTTTTTTTGTCCTCTCTTGTGGGCTGCAATCATGGTTTGCCCACACTGCCCGGTGAATAGTGTGGTGAAACATCTCATGTGACAAGTACACATGAGCAGGCAGACAGTAGGTGTAACAACCGCAAAAGTGTCAGCCCAGTCCTCGAGAGCTGTGGTGGTTTTTCAGCACAGCCTGCCAGCATCTGACAAACTGTAAGGTAGTCTTGTCCAGTACCAACTTTTAAGTGAAACCAGAATACAGGCATAGAGCAGATTTCAATTTCTTTCTTCCCCTTTTCTAACTGTTTATTATTAGTTTTGAAAAACAATGGGAATTCTTTGGTTTGATGGCAGATCTTTTTGGTTCCCAAACTTTCCAGTGTAAAATAGTAATTTCTGAAGATACCAAAATTACTTCCTCAAAGATATTAATTTTTTCAAAAACTTAACATTAAAAAAAAAATAGTTTTCCACTAATCCCAGTGGTTAGACCAGTGTGGAGAAATGTAGCACAAACAAGCTCAGAGCCACAGAGGCCAGTGGGGCTGGCCCTGCTAAGCAGCACTCACATGGCAGGTCCCACACAGAGCATGTTCCCAAAAAATACAACTTTCCATGCCTTTCCCTGGTTTCTTTCTCTTCCCACTGCTTATCAGTACCAGGAGGACACAGCAGTAACAGCTCAGGAGTATTGAAAAGATGGAATGGTGAAAAAAGGGTCGTGGGAGGGAGGTATCTAATGAAGAGTCTCCTCTGCCTCAGTGCTTGTCTTCCCCTGTTCACTGGGGTTAGATGTTCACTGCTTTTCCAGCACATTACATTTCAATAAGCTCTTCCACCCACACCCACAGGCTGCTTTCCAGACCTTGGGGCTCACCTCTAGAAATTTCCCTTATGTGGCGCAGCTTTCCACACTTCTGCATGTGATGGGCACAGCCAGCACATTCCAGCTGTCCTCACAGCAGGACCTCCCAGCGGCTCCCCTTGGGGACAGCTGCCAGCACCTTTCCACTTCTACAAAATGCAATTTGTGGACTTACACAAAAGTTACCCCAGGATCTCCTAAACCCTTGTCCAGAGCTGGGACTTCTGTTGGCTTCTAAAAATGGGCGTCAGAAAGCAACACTGCCAGCACAACTGCTTGAGCAATAATGGCAGCCAAAGAAAATATCCCCAGACCCTGCGTCTGGGTCTGTTCCCTCCAGCATCCCAGGCATGGCAGGTGCTCCCATTTTCTTTTTGTAAGGATTTTTAGCATATTACTAAGGTGGGTGAAACTACTCAGCTGCCCTAAACAATGTACTTGTCTCCCTGCCCTGTTCCTGGAAGATGGCATGTGGTGCAGTGGAGAAGGTGTGTAGAATAGTTAAGCCCATAGGATCTGAACTGTTCCCAACATTATATTCAGGTCAAAGAAATCCTCTCACCTGGTGTTGGACAGAATAGCTGCTTGGACTAGGAGCTATCCACAGTTTCTCTGTTCAAAATGCAAAGTTGGGACTGCGGTAAGCAGCCAGCTACAGCAGTAGTGTGCCTTGGTAGAAGTTTCCTTTGGTGTCCATGAGCACAGCTTGGTTTTTGTTTTGCATGAGACTGGAAATCCTCTGAAACAGCCAACAGATGCTGATTCACAATGCTGATGTTGTAAAAATAAGAATTTCCCTTCCTAAAGCACTATGAGCTGAGCACAGTGACAAGTATACAAGTTTTGTCTTAGTACTGTAGCCAGCTTGGCCACTCATCTGAATATCTGATGCTGCAGAAAGAAAACCTCTGGAAAATGATATACAGAGTGCAGGGCTTACCTGAGGCATAAGGATGGAAATGTGTGGCAGGGCTGCCTGACCCTGCCCTTCCTCCAGCTGTGGGACATGCCTGGTGCACAGCAGGCTGCAGATAACTTGCACCTCACCTGGTGTGGGTCACTCTACATCAGCTCCCAGCATCATCCTCCATGTCCCAAGCCAGGAGTGCCAGAGCCTCCCTAGGACCCCACAGGCCTTTGGTGGGTGGTGGGCAGGGAGGGTCTGCAGCCAGCTCTTGCCTGGCCGTGCTGCAGGGAGGGCCAGACGCGTGTGCTCCTGCACCCTCAGAGCCCACGCATCCCCTCAGACTGCTTGGAGGAACCACTTCTCCACACACCTGTCCTCTTCAGAGCAGAGCTGGGAGCTGTCTGCACATGCAGCCCACAAAACAAGAGTGCTCTAGTTCATTCTTCAGCTTGAAAAGGTGGTTAGTATTTTCTTATCACCTGTTTTTGTGACAGCATTGGGGCAGGCATCTGAAGATCCGGAACAAGCCCCTCACTCAACTTACTGTTTCATCTGATGACAAAGCTTGCTACAAGAGATTTGTACCACCAAAGAGAATTATCTGTTAAAATGTGCCAAGGATGAGCCCTTTTAGTCACATGCTTGAGATGTACTAAAAAAAAAAAAATAGAAAGAAAGGGAAAAAAACCCCCGTAATGAGTAATTTAATGGTCCGTGACAAAACCATATTTTTTCCCAAGCTGCCGCAAGCATGAAAAGCCCAGGTATTTCTCAGCCATTTACAAATGGATAACTAGCAGACAGGGACATTTTTTGCACAGTAAATCATTTCAGCTCAAAGACTTTTATAAATATCAAATGAGGTTCCATCCTGCCAGACACCCAGCAGAGCAGCTGTGGTGCCCTGCAACAGTGGCTGCCCACAGTGAGTGGGAAGGAGCATTTTGGGAGTAAAACTGGAAAGCACTTTGAGAAAAAAAGCAGTGTCAGCTCAGGGGGAAATGTCTTGCCCTCTCTACACCAACAGCCTGTAGGAACCTGTCTGTGGAAACAAGCTGGAATTACTTTTACTTGTTGGCATTGATTTAGAGGAAAGTTTTCATTGAAGTCTTGGAAATTCCCGACCCAAAAAATGTGTTCCTCAGTCACTGTAATTATTCAGGATGCCATGTTTAATATGTATGTCTCCTGTAAATCTGTAGTGACCCTGAAAGCATAAGTAGCAAATAAAAATTACCACATTCATTAACTTGGAGCTACTCTGGGATATTTGAGGACAAGTAGTCTTCAACAGGTACTCAGTAATGGAAGGCACAAAGCTGCTGGGACAAAGTCAAAGTAATTTTACAAACATCAGGCTACGCGCAGCAGGAACTCACCCTCTGAAACATTTAAGAGCAAACATTTCCCTGTAGGATGAGACACAAATAATATGCAAAGGATGACCCTCTGGGCCAATGTCATTAAAAATATTTCAGTTTACTCACATTATGATAGAGACAGAATGAAAAGGGATCTCTAATTTCTACGTAGTTTGATGAGTACACTTTTTTGGTTTTAATGCAGAAAATGTGAAAACTTTGTTTTGACTGTTAGTAAACCCTATCACCCTCATGGGGATTGGTAAACCAGCTTTCAAACAAATTCAGTGCAGAGAACAATACCCCTTCCACCCCCACCAAAAAAAAAAAAAAAAAAAAAGATAATTTGGAATCATGTTTGTGAAGCTGGAGAATTATATGGGCAACATAAAATGAGTAAGTCTGTGGAGTCTTTAATTCTTCTCTCCCGAAGACAAAAACTTGCACATTTCACTCACATTGCTAGGACAAAAAAATAAAAGTTAGAACAAGTTTTCTCTGGAAATCTCTACATCTCCTTCCCTTCCCATTCTGTCTAATTTCTATTTTGTTAGGGCATGTTAGCCTCTATAGCCAGCAGGTAGACCTGGCAAAAAATGAACCATTCACCACAAAATTATATTGCTAGCAAGCCCCTGGTAACAAACAGCTAGAAATATGGCAGGATGCTGCAAAACTCGCAGAATTGTAGAATGATTTGGGTTGCAAGAGACCTTAAAGATCATCGAGCTCCAAACTCCCTGCCATAGGCAGGGACAACTTCCATGAGACCAGGTTGCTCAAAGCTCCATCCAGCCTGACCTTGAACATTTCCAGGTGCCCTAAGGAGCTCCACCATTCCATGTTACTGCAGCCAAGGCTTCCCCTGAGATTCACATTCCCCACCAGCATTTCCTTCTTGGGGAGAGCAAAGTTCAGCCCAGCAGCTCTCCTCGCTGGCACCTCTGTCACTTGGAGAAAGAAGTTATTATTAATGCATTCCAGGAACCTCCTGGTTTGCCTGTGCACCACTGTCTTGCCCATCCAGCAAATACTGGGACAGCAGAAATTCCCCATGAGGACCAGGGATTGTGAATGTGAGGCTGTAAGGGTCTCATCCGTTCAGTCTCACTGGCCAGGCGGCTGTAGCAGACCCCACAATAATGTCCCTACCCTCCCTTTAATCCTGACCCCAAAGGCCTCAGGCAGCTCCTCATCCATGCCCAGGCAGAGTTCCATGCTCTCCAGCTGGTCATTGGCAGACAGGGAGGCTCCTCCTCTCCATCTCCTCTGCCTGCCCTTCACAAAGATCCTGTGTCCTTCCATTCCAACACTCCAGTCACAGGAGCCATCCCACCACATCTCCATGATGACAATGAGGTCATAGCACTGCAGGTATGACATGCTCTGCTGATTCATCTGTCTCCCCCCTCCCAGATGTTGTTCTCAACTGAATATGCAAATTATGTTTTATTCTGCAACTCCTGGTACCCTTTATTGAAGATTTTTCAATTTTAAACCTGACATAGTTTTTCATTTACTTGCAGTATACATTGTGAATTTCTACAAATAGTATGAAATTTAAGAATAAAGAAATTTTCAAGAAATAAAAATCAAATTAGGTAGAAGTTCAGCGTGGACTAATCTGTATTTGACAATAATATATTATACATCTCATGCAGAACATTAAAAAAAAAAAAAAAACAAAAACAACACAGTGAGAAGTAATTGGCATGTGGGAAATGGTGATTTCTGAAAAAAAAAAATTACACAAAGGCATCAGGAACCATCACCTCAGGATACAGGTCAGACAAATTTTTCAGCTAAGAGTCAGTGAATGTATTTGATTTTCATTCTTATCAGACTTGCCCTAATGCCATGCTGGACACACCACCAGCGTTTTCAATCCAATAAAGACTGCAGGGGTGTTAAATGCCAACAGCAGGGCTGTGCTGCAGGAGAAGGTCAGGCTTGGCACAGAAAGGTGCAGGGCAGCCTCTGTGTCTCCTGTCCTGCAGAGCTGGCAGCCGTGCAGGGCAGGGAGTGGCACTGAGGGGACTGCAGGCGTCGCACAGGGCAACACAACATTTATTTCTGACTTGTGGGGGGGGGAAGAAATCTGAATGCCTTGAGGAGGATGTTGGCCAGGCTCAAGTACCCCTGAGGGGAGACAGAGTCAGAAGATGATCCTCCCATCCCACTGCACAAAGTGATACAGCCCATCACCAAAGGAGAGAGCACACAGGTGGACAGACAGACAGACAGACAGACAGCCTCCCTCACAGCCTGCATCTGCCTGGGAAGGTGGGTGTTGGCACCTCAAGGCAGATGAGGGGAATTTCAGTTCCTACAGTATAACAAGTTTCAACAGTCTAGCATTTCCCTACACTTTTTAATTTCACTCTCTGAATGACAAATTCGACTGGACAGACAGCAATTCACAGGCTGCAGATCTGCTGTGAAAAGCTGAGTCCTAGAGAGGATGAAGGATGGTTAAATGCCAATAGCAGAGTTGTCCTGTAGGAACAGAGGTCACCTTGAACCCAGCAGGCTGGTCAGGAGATCAAAACAGAGATCTTTTTGGAGACAAATCAGAATGAAACTTGTTTTCCTAGCTACCTTAAGACATATTGTTTCTTAAGCCCTCTCAGAATGTGTCAGCCTATTTATGCCCACTGTTGTATGTCCCCAAGGATGTGGCCCATTGGCCAGAATGCTTGCAGAGAAAACTGGGAAAAATTAATCTCAAGCTACAGGGAAACCTGTGGAGCCAGGTTTTGGGCAGGAGACTGAGAGAGCACTGTATAGAAGTGGAATTGCAGCACATAAAAATGTCTGTATCCCCAGGCAAACCATACCTTACCCAAACAGCCGATTTTTTTTTTTTTTAATGATCACAGAATGACAGAGAAGACACCACTTCTTTTAGAGAAAAGAGACTTTGTGAGATTAATTTCCCTTCTCCTACCTTCAGAAAAGCAGCTGACAGATGTTTTCCAAACTCATTTTGAAAAATCACCAAGACTCAACAGCCTCATAGAAAATTGTCCCAGTCTTTCCTTATTTTCACGAGATGGCATTTTTGGGGAAAAAAAAATACTTCCTCCAGCTGTTTCCTCAGTATTTCCATGCATTGTTTGACACAAAGCACAGCCAATGAAAATTAAATGGGTAACTTCATAATTTGAGGTAAGAGCAAGAAAGTCTAGGTAAAGTTTCTAAGGAAATTTCTTAATCTCAGGACTTCTGAACTTTTAATTTATTAAAGCTGTCAGACTCTCTGATATACAGAATTTCAGAGAGAAGTAAGTCTCGAGGAAGAAGAAAGGTAAGGTGATTTTTTGATGGGAAGCTAATATCAAGAATAAATATAGGGCAGCTTCTCCTGCTTCTTGAGATAAAACTTTCTGAGAGGTTGAGTAGACTTTGCATTTTCTTAATGGAGATACATTTTTTTTTCAATTTAAAATCCTATGCAAGTGAAATACTGCTTTCATTGATGATCACAGAAGGAAATCAATTCAGTATTACACATTTTGAAATAGATCCCATAAATTGCCTTAGTCCCTGATTGCAGTGCAAGTCTGACAACTCACACAGCTGAGCCTCTGCCTCTCTGTTTAGAGAGCAGGTTGTATTCTCACTGCCACCTTATTAGCAGAGCAGGTGAGTTTGCAGTAGAGCTAGAACTGAGAGGGATCTGCTGACATCAGATTAATATAGACATTTCTTTCTTGACAGTATTTGATTTTCAAAGGCTCTTGAGAATTTAGTGTTCAAATCTCTGAGTTTCATGATGTATTATACCATGCAAGGTCATTGATGCCACTGACAACTTTATGGGCAATAGCTCTTGCCATCAGATAACATTCAATATGTGCAAACACAGGCTGAAAACTGCATCCATTTTTGGCTGTAATGTTGAAGGTCCAGTCTCATGAGCTGCTGAGAGCTCAATTTATCTCACTTGTGCTGAATTAATCATAAAGAAGTATGGGAAACATTAGACCTTTGTCTCAGAGGAACTGTCAGGGTGACATTAAGGGATTATTAGCATTGAACCAGAGACTGCTGCTGCTGGAGCAGGGACAGGAGCCTGAATGCTGTTGGAAGCCAGCCCTGTGTCCACATTCCAGGAGGCAAATTCCCTCTGACTCAAGATGTATGGGCAGTGAACACTGGTGCCAGTATGCCTAACTCATAAAGAAACCAGTACATTTCACAGCCTGAAAATGTGTCAGCAGCCTCTTGGACCTGTGAAGTTGAGCAGACTGGAGACAGAGTCATTTTAATTATGCTTCACATTTTACTACAACTAGTGAAACACCATTGCCTTTCTATGGCAGAAGTTTACCAAAACTTGGCTCTGAAAAAATGTTTTGTCCCCCAGAAGAACCTGCCCAAGAAAAATAAACAAATCTTTACAAACAGGCACTGAAGTGTCACTGTACACCACATTTTTCAACTCGAAGAGGTGCATGCTTTCAGCCCTGCTGTTTCCAAGCTACTAATCCTCACATTACTTAAATTAATACCACAGTGGACAATTATAACACTCTAAAAATCCTTTCTTCTAGGGAGGTAATTAAAGCCTCTAGAACAGGGGGCGAGGGAGCAGGCAAGGCTGCAAACCACTCCTGGTGAGGAAAATTCAACAAGGACAACATTTGGGTGATGCACAGTCATCTTTAGTGGCCCTGCTTCTCTTCAGCTCCACAGTCCAAGGACTTACCTTGAGAAATGTCAAAGCATGCAAAGCCAAAAAAAAAAGAAAGCAGCACTATTTCATTTGCTTTTCTTTAAACCTTGCAAAGGATGGACACTGAAATATCACCTACTATGCCTGTAAAAACATCTGCAGTTCTGTCATGGAATTAAGCTATGAAAAAATTTTCATGTAGCGAATACAGCCAGATCTCAAGTGACATAACTCTGGAAGGATTTTTTTCTGGAAGAGATGAAAGGGTTTTTTAAGACTTTCCCACAGTTTTGTGGGTTTACTCGAAACCCCTGCACTTTCTTTCATAGCATCACTTGTACCTCCAAGGACAAGATGTGTTAGCACTGGGGATAGCTGTGCTCAGGGCTCAGGGCTGTCCAGTGGCTGCACAGCCAGAAACTGCTGGAAATTGATAGGGCTCCAGCAGACAATAGGAAGGAGATGAAAGGATGCAAAATCAAAGCTGATAAAAGATGTGCAGTATATTGTATACGTTTGATGTTTGTCACTGAAAGCTTTCACATACTAATGGAAGAAAAATATCCACTGTCTTGATTTTGACAGTGAGATTGGAGAGACAAAGGGAAGAAGCTGCACAGATATTGCACAAATAAATATAACCCTAAATACAGGGGATACCTCTGTGTCTAAGTGGGTGAGTGGACCTACAAACAAAGTGGGTATTTGCACCTACAAACATGTGTCAAGTGAGCTGTTTATGTACTAGAACTTCTCAGGCTGGTGTGAGTCCTTGTGGCAATAGATTGTGAGGGAACTGTATCCATGATACCATTCACTGCCTGTGAAAAGTTGTTTTCAATTTTCACTGTCACATAGCAGCCAATGTTTGGTAGCCACAGAAGACAGTAAATGATGCCTTTGAGTTTTTTTTTCCTTTGATACAATAATCTTGGAGTAAACAACCACTTGTTCCTCTTTCTTTTCCAGTCCCAAGGCAGCCCCAGAGTTATCGATAGAGGAGGAAGCTCTGCAGTGGCTCAGGCAGGTGCAGCCTGGGGATTCTGCGCAGGCACGACCGACCCAGATGCCTTCTGATGCACAACCGGCACAGCTGGGCGAGGCTGGCAGGACCTGGGGGGAGACAAAAGGCAAGAATGAGCACCCTCAAACCCAGCACCAGTGTCAGACAAAACAACAAACACCAGCAGGATTTGCGGCTCAGACCAAGCACTACATAATGACTTGCTGAGGTCAGGGAGAGTTAGATACATTATTGTTTGTATTAAAGTTGTGTTGTCAGAGTTGGTTCAGCAATTTGAAAGCTGTGAGCACTAAACACCTTTTTCTGTATGCACAGCTAGGCTGTTTGGCATCTTTTCTTGAGAAAACACCTGAAGATGTGTCTGCACTGGAGAGAGGGAGCTCTGGAATGCATAGTCCTTTTTCAGGGTATAACACAACCCCCAGCAGTTTTGTGAGGATAAAAGATAAGTACAGTTAATTGTTCATATATACAGAACATGCTTTTTCCAGTTAATGGTGCCTCAGCAGGTATCTGCACAAGTAGTATCTACAGCTGTGCCTTTTTACATGACCACAGTCTCAGAATATTTATGTTTGTCAGTCAGTCCGCCTGTGCTCCTCAAAACATTTCTTACTGTGACATCTAATTTTAGCTAAATCTGACTGAAGGGAAAAGAAAGGTCTCAAAAATAGAAAGTCTCAAAATTTTTTTTCAAAAAGACATTGAGGAGAAGGAAGGAAGAAAGAAAGAAAGAAAGAAAGAAAGAAAGAAAGAAAGAAGCAACAACAAAAACAAAGATGAGAAGATGTGGAGTGTTTTTGCTCTTCCCTTGCTGCATGTGAGAACTCTTGTTACACCTCAGAGGGTTGGGTGGTTGGAAAGCTGTCAGAGGACTCCTCCTGGGCAGTGGCTGGCACAGGGCTGCCCACAGTGGTGCTGCCCCAGGGTTTTCCCTGCAGGGTGACCAGGAGCTGTCCCCACCCCACCGTGGGTAGCTGAGGGGAATGCCAGGCACAAACCCACTGGATAGGAGGCTCCATTGCTTCTGCAATGCAAGCTTGCACATGCAAACACACCCTGCCAGTGAATGTGTCCCTGCCCCTCCTTCACTTTCCTCTTGCCACAGCTGCTCCAGGTGCAACCTTTACACCTGCCCAGAGGTGCTCAGCCTTTGAGCCCTCTCTTGCCCTTCCACTCCAGTTTCTGTCCAAACAGTAGCAATCACTGCAGAGTTTGACAAGTAATAGGTAGAGATAGGCTTAAAGGCCTATCCTTATATCTTACAGGTAAGCTTCATAATCTGTGCTTTTACCACAGGAAAATTTAGGAGTTTAAACAGGCTGATAATATCCCCTCTGAGAAGAAATTAATAGAAAAATATGGGATATATAAAAAATAACTTTTGTACTACTGTCACTGGAAGTGAAGAAAGAAACTACCATCTTCTAAAGCACTCAGGAAAACAGACACATTTTATATTTCACATCACTTAATAGCTAGTGAGAGGAGAAACTAAAGGGACCCATCCAAGTAACCTCAGTGGTGAAGTTAGGGGTGGAGAAACTCTTTAGCCTGGGGTACTTATTTCAAACAGAAGGACCTCAGAAAACACAGAAGCAGGGGAAAAGAGTAGCTGCATGTTAAGCACAGCAACACATCTGAAAGTAGGACCAAAGGTGAGGGAACTGAGGAAACTTCATGCCTGAAAAACAGAGTCAACAGGAACTGAAATGCCTTTAGAGCCTTTCTGACTGTAAGGGAGCAGAGGGTGACAAGGTGGGAGTGGAAATCAAAAGGAAAGTTCAGGAAGAGAAAATTATTAATATTATTAATTAATAATAATTAATATCTACACCAATTCTGATTCACACAGGGCAATGGTAGCAGCACACTTGGCAGCACTGCCTTTGCTCCTGCAGTCTGCCACTGAGCTCTGGGCAACTCAGGTATGGGGACAAAAGTCACACAAGGTGAGAAGCATTCAAACAAAATTCCTCCCAGAAGGTTTTAGACATGACAAATTAAAGCTCTGCATGAAAAGTCATGGAGAAAGGGAACAGGACAGAAGGATATTAAGCCAATGTTTTGTTTCCTCCTTAAAGCCCACCTGTGTTCAGAGGGTTGGGACAAAGCCTGTGTGCAGCAGTGACATTTATTAATTTACCATACCAGAGCTGTTTGGAATTGGGCTTTTTGTGCACATCAAGCTTAGGTCCTTGGTGGGCTGTGAGCAGGCTCAGGAAGGTGGGAGGCCTTGCATGGGGGGAGAACCATTCACCCTCCAAGTCAGAAAGAGCCTCAGGGGACACAGACCAGCTGAGAGGGTACCAGTGAGCTGGGAAACACAGAGATTAGAGGAGGGGGGAACTGATTCAGCAAGCCCATAGCACAGGGATGTTGCTCTTGGATGCATCAAGTTCTGGCCAAATGTTGTGCAGGTGAAAACAGCACAAGAGGATCCTGATTTGTTTCTGCTCAGAGGTTCCTTCCAGTAAACTGGAAGGATAATTAATTGCAGGACGCCTGGAGGTGAACAGCAAAGTGCTGGTCTGACACTGTTAAATTAGGGATGGAAGAAAAGACTCTGGTTTTTAGAAGGTGAATTAGAAGGTAATTTAATGAAGGTAGTGAGTTTTTTATAATGTGACTTGCTAAGGTGAGACTTGATTGGTCTCAAAGTAAAAACTTCTCACACTATTGGTGAGCTATGAATAGTACACATTGGAGAACTATATTTATAAACAACGGTCACAAAAAGAAAAATAATAATGGTTTTCATTTTTTTTCTCTAAGTTTCCCAGAGAAAAATTATCTCTGTTCTTTCTTCAACTAAACTGAAAATATCCGCACTGGTCTGTGCTGGGATTGCAGCCCCATAAACCACATGGAGGAGCAGTGAAACTGAAGAGTCACCTGGCAAAGAGCTCTGCTTTCTCCTGGCAGCCAGGGACACACTCACCCACTGAGCCATGGTGCAAGTCTGAACACTGGATAGTGGTACTAAAATATTATCTATTAATAAACTTTTGTGGTAGTTTTTAACACTACGAGTCCCACGAGGTAAATACATATGATTTTCCTTCAGTAGGCAGGAAAAGAAAGCACAGAATAACTGACTGATTTACCTGCTAAAACCACATCACCAGGTGGCAGACCTAGCAACAAAACAGATTTCTCTGTCATGCATTGGAGGTTTGAAGGCAGCAGAGAAGGTAAGAGAATTTATGTGGAGCATTACTTATAAAAGCAGTTAAGAAAATATACTTAGGTAAAGGATACAAATACTGCTTTACTTAAAAAAGGAGAAGAAAGGAAACTATTACCTTCCCGAAGCAGAAGCACCTGCTCCACTTTGCTGTGGGGTGTGGCAAGATCCAGGGCACATTTGAGGTCAGCATTTCTGCATTTTGGGTTAGCACCATAGTCTGTCAGCAGGACAACTATCTCCACACTGGATTTCCTGGCTGCCGCGTGCAGGGGGGTGTCCAGTCGCCTCCCCACGTTCACATCGGCTCCTTGGGTGAACAAGAGCTGTGGTTAGATCTGGTGGGCAGCAGGGGCTGTCTGAACCTTCATCACACAGGCTGGTTTCCACCAGCAGCCTCAGCAGAGGAAGGGGAAGGATGGCACACAGGACTTCCCCCATCTCTCAAGAGCAGCTGTGCAAAGCCCAGCAGGTCAAACACCTGCTCTGGCAGAGTGCTCTGGGCCACCAGAGCCTGTCTGCAATGCTCAGAACTGAGCAGCCTGACCTTCAACCCAAAACATGTTCAAAGCCTACCATATGTTCTTTAAAGTTGTTAATGGCATAAAATCTAATATGGATTATGTTAATTTAATTGCCAGAGGGGAAAAAAAACCCTGAAACCTTTAGGTATTTCATTGTAGTAAGTCTGGGAGCACAGCAAGCAAATGCTTGCCCCGGACTGGCTGGGCACAGCAGGGCCACACTTTGAGCAGGTGTAAGTCAGCTAATGCAACTGACAGCAAAAATTTATGCTAGATCATAGCCTGTGCCTGGACCTGCAGTGATTATTCTTCCAAGCAGCTTTACTGCTGCTCTCATCATCCACTGAGGAGGAGGTGAAGTTAATGGTTCTGATAAACTGCTATGTTAAGCAAGAGTTGATTTTGGTCAGTAATATTAGTCAGGATTTTCTGTGCTTCCTGTTACCATGCTAGAAAACTAAAATTCTGTTTTCACATTCAGATAGCCTCAGGGAGGTGTCTGTAATTAAGAAGGCTTTTCACTTAGGAAATCATAATTTCTTTATCAATACAGGGGAAATTTTTAATGGCCTCAAATGATTCTGACAGAGTCAGACTCCCAGACAACTCTTGTGGAAATAACCTATGATGTTTTAAGTAAAGAGGCAGCTCAGAGAGACCAGCAGCATTGGCTCACACCACCACAGCTCTCCCCCTGCCCCTTTTCCAGGTGTACCTAGCTCCAAAAGCTTCTTGACACATTCTGTTCTCTGGTACGTGCAGGCCATGTACAGAGGGGTCCCGTGCTGTGGGTCTTCTTGGTCAATGTCAACCCCGTGGGCCAGTAGGGTCTCCATGCACTCCCTGTGACCTGTGGAGGGAAGAGCTGTCACTGAATCGCTGCAGAGCACAACACACCCAGATACAGCTGTGAGGCACAAGAGCAGTGAAAAAGCCAAGCCTGTTTATCTGTACTGAGATGGAAATAATTTTTTAAAATGCTTTGTTAATGACAAAAGCCGCATTTGTCACATAATTGTTGGCTGCGCTCACACCCCTCACACCCAGAACATCACCTCTCTTGACTGCTTCGTGGATGGGTGAGGGCAGGTGGCTCCCCAGCTGCGCCTTGGCTCCGAATTCCAGCAGCACGCTGACACAGGCGGCACTGCCACTGCAGCAGGCGTTGAACAGGGGAGTGACCCCGTCGATGGTGGCTGCGTTCACCTGCAGTGGGAGACACACTCAGGACAATCCGGTTTGAGACACCTGAAGTGAGACTCTTGCCTTGTTTAATTTCAGGAACTAATTTATTTACAGCTTTCTGAGTTATATGTTGTGGTATAACATATATAACATTCTCCTTTTGTGTCTGCCCTCTTTCCCAGATAGTTAGTGCCATAAGGCAGAAACCCTGCCTGCTCTGAATGTCTGCTGGAGCTGCTAAAAAATGCAATTTTCTATTTTTTTTTTTTTTTATGTGAAGAACTTAAGTATCTTCAAGATTCTTTAGTTTGCACCAGCCTCAAGGTGGAACACCCTCAAAAGAAAATGGCTTTGCTTTTTAAATGAAAATGTTTGCTTTCTGTTTAATACTTTCATCTGAAAAGTATTAAACAGAAAACACATTTCCAGCAAAAGAAATTTTCATAGAAACATAATCCCAAACAGAAAAGGAACTTGAAGGAGTTGATATGCATGTGTCTATGCAAGAAAGAAATTTTCTTTCCCAATTTCTGATGTAAAGACCTGGCAAGCACTACTATTGCCATTCTCCATTGGGACAGCAGAGCTGTGGATCACAGAATCACAGAATATGCTGATTTGGAAGGGACCCATTGGATCATGGAGTCCAACTCCTGGCCTGGCACAAGATACCCCAGAAATCACACCATACCCCTGTTTATGCTGTGTTTAACTACGAAGAAAGCCCTCAGGGCCAATTTATTAAGCAAATCTGCATGTCTTTAACTCTGTGGCACACTGGAGAAGAGCAATGGATTATGCAAGCCCATGCCAATTCTTAAAATTTCCACCACCCTAACCTCCTACCAGTACCATCAGGCAGGTGTGGCTGAAGCTGCTGGAGGCACTGGAGGTCTCTTGACTGTTTTGGTGCTGCTTGGTTTCTTGCCATATAAATTTTACTTGAAAACCCAGCTGACATAAAATTATCCTTATATATTTCACCCCTTCCTTAATCTCTGTTGTGAACATGTCTCTGCCTTAGGTCCAGTTGTGAGAATTGTTATTTTATTAGCAGATAAAATGTTTAATTGCTTCAAGCACATCCATTTTTACTTACATGAGACTCCCAAACCTTCCCATAGAAAACCAGATGTAATTCCAGTGATCACTGCTGAGGGGGGAGGGGGGAGGGCAAAGGTGTGAGTTACTTTCTTCAAGGTTATTTCACTTAGCATCTTTCATTCGTTTTCCGTCAATCGTGACTATGTTTCACACACAAAGGGAAAACAAAAGAGAATAAAGGGATGACACAAAGGGGAGACAAATCTATCACCCAGGGAAACAGAACAATGTTTTGTTTTTCCACATTTCTGTCTGAGATGTCCACCTGCATCTTGGCCCTGCCACCTGGACAGCACATCCAACATCCCCACTGATGCCAGGAGCATCCGTTCCCAGGTGCCCATGTCCCAGAGTCATCCCCAGGACTTACCTGGGCACCGTTTTCCAGCAGCACCTTGGCACAGGCCACGTGGCCACCCAGGCAGGCCTCGTGGAGAGCAGACACACGGTCCGTGGTCACCAGGTTCACGTTGAAACCCTGCAAGCAGGACCAGGGCGTGAGGGGAAGCCCTGCCCTGCCCAGCTCCTGCAGGGCTGCTGGGGTGCCCGTGGCAGGGAGAGTCATGTCAGAGCTGTGTCCAGGGAAAGGGCTCAGGTCAGGTTGGTTCCATGATTTCTTGTCCCGACAAACCACAGCTGGTGGCGGGGTTAAAGAGGGAGCAGTCACAAGCTATGCCTTCTAGCTCTTTATGGCGCACTGTCAATTGCAGGAAAGGCTTCACATCCTTTAATTTATAAGGGTGGCACTCCCTTCCCTACCAAGTCCTGCACCAGGAGCTACAGCTGGAGAGACTCACCTGAATGCTTCTGGCACAGGTATCTGCAGCTCAGCTGGAGCTGGCAGCTCTTTCAGTGAGGAGATTCCCTAGGATATGATTCATCCCGTACTAAAGCAGCTGCTTCCAGCAGGGCAGAAAAATTGTATCCTAAAAGTTCTTTCATTCACTACATGGGGTACCCAAGGGTGTTTCACTCAGAGGTAATAAGTACATGGTAAACCTATAAGAGAGATAAGTCAAATTCCACCCACAGATCAATTCCGCTTATCTGACCACCCAGGAAATGTTTTACACTGGAAGAAAGAACAGTGATGTACAAATCACTGTTGATTTCCTGTTGATCACTGTTGAATGCCTTATTTCAGGTGTTTTCCTAATTGACAGTTGCCATATCTATTCCTACACAAAGACAAACCAAACATATTCACAAAGGGAAAAGCAGTTGTCATCCTTGTTTCCCGCTGAATGCAACTAAATCCCCTGGTAATTAGAATTTTACAGCCATGGGTGAGAACAGGCCTAGAAGCAGCTCCATTTTCAGCTTGATGTCATATTTTGAAGCACTGTTGGTGTCTGCCTGACGTGCTATAGACAGGGCAGCTCACGAGATGGCAGCAATGCACTTTTTGGTACACAGTACCCAATGCAATGGGCAGAAAGGAATACCTGGGAGCAACTTCACACAGCAAAAAAGGCAACAGTCCTGACACCGTGAGTATTAAAAGCACTGTAAACACTTCAGGCTAAGCATTACCTGATAGAAAAACAATCTTTTTCAGTCATGTGAAAATATTATTAATGTAAAAGTTGTTGGTAAAATTTCTCATGCATTACAATTATGGCAGGGGAATAGAGAAAACCTTGAAAAAATAGAGATTATTCCATTTTCTAATTGTATGGTTGTTTCATACTTTGTGATCAGCATATTCCTTCAAGATTAATTCCTTCTAGATACTCCTAATAAGGAGTATTCTCAATCATTATTCATATATACATGTATATATATATATTTAACAAATAGAACTCAGTAATAAAGTGAAAGAATAAGCACTGATATCTTGGGAAAAACAGCAATTGCTTCCATTACAAAATGGAGAATAAGTTGTGGATCTTACAATGGCTGTTTGCCAAACATCACTCATGATAAACCTTGTTTTCAATGGACATGAAAAATCAAACCCTTTTTTCAGGCACTGAAACAGACATTGGTGAGTTCTTGAGCCATTTGAAAACACCAGCAGTACATCACCTCCCTGTGACCAGGCATTCCCTGGGCAGCCAGAGCCTCAGTGGCTTTCTTGAAAGCTATGGTGCTGCAGTAGACACTTCTGAATGTCCCACATATACTCAAGTACAGTCCCATACTTCATTTCAGGCTAGTAGTGTAACTTTATTAGAAGCAATGAGCAATGATTATGCTGCTCCATGAACAGTTTCATCCCTGAATTCATCAATCTGTGGTGACTCAGCTCCAATTCAGGCTCTACAGACCTTGCTGCCTTGATCTCTTTTCATCAGCAAGGATCTTCATCTTTTACTCCCAAAATTAAATGTCTTCAGGAAAAGGAGAAATAGTGAATTACCTAAATGATATAATCACACCACTGGGTGCTTCCTCAGTGTACAGCCATGAGCAGTGCATAACCAGGACATCTGGTGAATAAGCACAACACCAGGTGCTCCACGAAGCAAGTGGTGTAAGGTCAGCATAAATGGAGATAGAGGGGTCAGAAAACATCAAATCCCTAAATGAATAAAGCCTCTTTGTCTCTAACCTCCATCACTTCCTTTTCCATAAAAATCACTTTATGTCAGCAGGTGAAGGAAAGAGGGATCAGAAAATGGGAGGGCATATACTGTCTGTAAACAGCATCCTTTTTAGCTGCAGCTGTGCCTCAAGAGGTCTCTGGAGAGGAGGCTTTCCCACTAGCAGCTCCACTCCTTGAGGAGTTGAGCTAATGTTGTCCATTAGAGATGTGGCCTCTGGTAATAATTATTTACCTTGGCTATAAAAAATCTGATAGCCAAGTCAAAGCTTTACACTCAGGGACTTAATTTCCCTGCAGTTGCCTTGGGGGCAAGAAGGAGAGTGGGACAGTAACCTATTCATAGAGACACTGAGTTTAAGCAAAGGTGGGAAGGAAGATTATTGGCAAAGCACAAAGAACCATAATCTCTTTTCATATCCAGCTACTTTTGATTCTCATGTATTCTCTTCTCCTCTCTTCCTTTTGCCTGAACTCTCGGCTCCTTTTGGAGCAGAGGGTTTCAGGCTGACTATAAAAGGCAAGATGAGTTTTATAAGGCATGCCTTTTTAGTGTTTTGGGTTTTTTTTAATAGCCTACATTTATATATTTATTATCCTTATTCTCAAGCCTAGTTGCATGTTTCATCATTGAAAAAGAGCACAAGGATCATTGTTTATTATATAGCAAGCTGCAAGCTTTGATAGTCTTTGTCCCAGGCTTGTGCCTAGCTTTTTAACTGAGCAAACTCATACATGCCCAGAGGTGTTTGTGCTGATATATTATTCATGCAACCATATTTCTTATGCCCTGTTGCAGTCTATTACCAGCTCACCAGCCCATAAATGCAATTCATGTGAAACCACCTTGCTTCCCAGCCTTTTCTTTCCCTGTGAGCTTTTACCTGTGCAATCAAGGTTTTCAGAGAGAGAAGGCGTCCCTGGAAGGCAGCATCATGAAGAGGGGATCGGTCTGCCCAGCTGCCTGAAACAGCAAATGCATGGAAGCTAATTCAGGGATGCAGCAAAAGCAGCTCTTGGGAGGAGAGGGGATGCACAGCCACATGTAAATGCAGATCAGGACTGAAATCAATGTGGGCTTAGCAGTGAAACTGTTTGATGAATTAATTTCAGCAGAGCAGCTGAGGGATCTGCAATCCTGAGAAAGCTGGCTGCTCACTAAGGGACCTAAACAAAAGCTTCTTGGCAGAACTTGTAAAAGAACAGCTAAAAACATGTTTCAGCAAAGATCACGAGTTTAGTGCTGCTGGGTCTCACATGGAGGCTTCAGAACCCTGAAATTCTCCTACTCAAAACTATATCAGCCTCCATCTTTCCTTGGGAGCTCTTGTCACAAATTGCATCCCAGCATCTCTGACACTTTGCTAAGAGCCTCATAGCAGGGTTGACTTGTCCATCAGATGAATTCTGGCACGTCCTTGGCAGTTTTATTTCCTGAACTGACAATTTCATAAATAACATCCTCCCTCTCAGACTACCATGTAACAGGTTTAATCATTCTCTTCACTGAAATATTTTAGAAAATACATGGAAAACCAAATTCTGCCTGAAGGCTTTACTTTTCTTCTTTAATAATTTTGAGATGCTGAACTGTTCAGACTCCTTCACGTAGGCTTTCTTGCCCTTTTTCTTATCCTAATCTATTTATGTGCCAAGAAAAATAATTATTTAGCCTAGCTACCACCTACAGGCATAGATATTTAGCTACAGGTTAAATCCCTGCCACTCAAATAGAGGGCAAATTTACTTGTCCTATATTAAAATTTATAACTATCCTGTGACACAGTGTGTAGTAAATATTTCTCCAAAGGCCAGCTGCATTTCCAGTGCCACAGAACAGAAGTAATACCAGTGTTTGTATTCATGCTCTCTTGTACAGCAAACCCATGGGCACTGTATTTGAAACCCTTGTCCTGTTCAATTTTTTCAGCTATACTGCACACCAGAGAGAATGGAAAGGGTGATTTATCTCCATTTCACATGCTACCCAAGGCAGGGAGAAATCAGTGAGAGGCATGGATACATCCATGGGGACTTGAGGGCAAGGAGGTTTTACCCTTGGCCAAAGGAGTCTCCTTCTGTTACCCAAGGACCAGGATGCACTTCAGCTATTGGAGTTACAGTTTTAACTATAATAATTACTTTTGTTTCCATTTATTTAGGGAGCACTTCCTGGGATCCTAAGGCAGGAAACTGGCATGGAAAGACCGGCTGGCACATTAGATGGCAAGGCTCTGAATGACACATCAGTCAAAATGATGGAAACAGGAACCAAGTAGGGAGAAAGAAACTTTCAGCCTTCCTGAAACCCCCCAAATACGCCACACCTCTCGTCATGCTGGCAACAGAAACAGGCAAGCTCGGTTCAGAAAGTCAGAAGACATTGCAAGTGACAAAGCCCAGAGCCCTCATACAGCCGGAAGATTCAGGAGTTACTCAGACAACAGAGCTACAGGGCCTTATTTAACCTTTTATGCAGAGTATAACTCGTGCGAGTGCGTGTTCTCACACGCACTCCCAGGGCATTCCCAGCGCATGTGTGCGCACAGCCTCAGGACAACACACACTCTGCACGCTCCCACGCCAGCCACCACAACCTACCTCCCTGAAACGTGTGGCAAATATAGTTCCCATATGGAGCACATCTCCCCTGCTCAGCTGGGAGCGACATGACTGAAAGTGCTCTTTTTAAATGCCTACAGATAAATTATGCAGCCCTGCTGCTGCTGCTGCTGTGCTACTGCACTGCAAAGAGAAAAGGTTGTGAAGCTCTGGCTGTAATATGATATAGTGCCCCAGCAACAACCACATGATCTTACATTTTGTAAGATTATCCTTAATGGCTTTCTGCAAATGGCAACTTGCAGATAAAAATATGTTATGGCCTGCTGAATTTCAAGGCACCTCAGTAAGAACCTGCTTGAAGGGAAAACTGCTGTTCACCACGTGTCAGACTACGATTGCACAAAGGTGCTTGGAAAAAATGACAGTAACAAATGACCGGAATTATATTCTAGAGAATAAAAAATAAGTTAATAACCAAGACATGCCTGCATTTATACAGACTTCATAAAGGCTTTGTCAAAAATGCTTGGCTGCAGTATTTCTCTTGGCCTGATCTTAATCTCCCTGCTTTGGGTGGCCATCCCACGCCATCTGTGCTCTGATGCCATTCCTGTGCCCGTTCATGGTGGCACAATCACAAAGCAAGTGCCCAACCAATGAGTCACACAGAAACATGTGATGTCACAATGCTGATCAGAATCTGCAGCTAGGAAAATAAGCCCTCATTAGCACTAAATTTAAAATACCGTGTCATTTAATTAGTGGAATTAACAGGAATGCAAACACATGCCTATTCATTATTATGGCAGTGATCTGAAGGACTAAAATCACTTGAAAAAAAACAAAACCATGACCTGCTAAGTAACCTATGAAATACAATGTATTCTTGTGCTGTGAAATTTTCAGAACAATTTTAGCTGCATTCATTTTTATCATTTGATTTAACAAAACAAGGATTCTTTGCTTGGATTCATAAAGTCATTAGTTATATCCTCCTAGCATCTCCTTCCAGAAAATCAATGTGCTAAAACTTTTCCCTAAATATTCTCTGGCAGTAAAACTGGATGTTTAGTAAAACAATCTGTAACCACTGATAAAGAACACCTTGTACTGAGAACAGTATTTTTATTTACCATAGTGCATTGACCAAATGTTGTCCTCATTCTAGCTGGGTAATTGTTGGAGTCTCATATTTTGCACACCTAAACCATGCCAACACACACTGACACTGCAAAGACCCCAGAAATGGGAGGCACTTCAGGTTAAAACATTTAACCCTGCATTTAGTGAAAAATCCCTAATTTCACAGCGACTTGCTGATTTAAATCTTCGGATTACAAAAATGTGGCAAATAAACATTTAAATGTTAGAGTCCATATTTTTACTTTACCTGGGACTATTCCATAGATCTCTTCTGCTATCCTGGCAGCTTCTTTTCTGTTGCCTTTAACAATATAGAAATGGGTCAGCAAAGCCAAGGAAATCTTAATTAAAAGCTTGAAGCAAAACAAAGCAAAAATGGCAAAATAAATGTTAGTGAAAGAATGGAGTATAGAACTGCCCTCCATTTTCGTTTGCTCTTTGAATAGTTTCTCAGGTTGGATAAGTTGCACTGAGCTATTCTTGGTATCATATGTCATCTATTTTAAACCCTTCAGGACCTGCTGTTCCTCAGTTACCAAAAATACATCCTGGTTGTATTTGGTATGAGGTGTTTGATGCTAAATAACAGTATCAAGGATATTTTGAACATCTCTGCATACAGGAAACAAATTAGAAAATCCTTTCCAAACCTACATAAATGAGAATACATTTTCAGACAGATGCTCTCCATACCACCTGAAAGGCTATGCATCCACATTGGATTTATTCTTAGAGGTAGCAGTTCCATTTACAAAGACTACGTAGATAAAGTTGCAGAAATTGTTCAGAGATGCTGCAAAAAGAATACTCTTCTGTCTTTTCCATCTTGAGAACAGGCCTTGCTGGCACTCAGATAGAGAATAAAGGCAAACAGGTCAAAGAAAAGCATTATCATGAAAGAATTTGAAATAAATTCACGTGGCCAAAGCCAGGGCTAGGAAGTCAAACTTATTCTAGGAGGAGAAAAATACATTGAAATTGCACAAAAAGAAACACATAACATATAATTTTTTGTCCATTACTCAGGGATAAAGAATGGTGTCCATTGATATCACTTGCAAACAGCATTGTCTGTTTTGGAAATCTTTTTACATTATCCTCCATTGATTCAAAGGTGTAATATTTGAAACTGAACAAGATGCACCCTTTCTTTAACTGCCCTTTTTTTTTTTCTTTTTGAAGGCACATGGCTTCCATAGAGAAAAAAGGGGGTTATTTTTGCATGTGTTTATTTGAATCTATGTAGAACACCCCATCTCTTTTTATTTTAAACTTTTATTTATTCCTGTTTTCCTATATGTACCACAGGAGGAGTATTTAATTCTTACTTGATTCCCCTCTTTGCCCAGGTTCTCTTAGCCTTCAATTCCAACATCTGTCAAGGAAAAGAGCAGGATAATTCCTCTCTTAGAGGTTCCAAAGAGATGGTGGATATGCACATGCAAATTATTTCTCTGGGTATTTTAGATGTAATTTCTTTTGGTTTATAGCAATACAGCTGGTTTAGTACCTCGCTGTCTTCAGTGCTCAGCCCTCCCAGGTGCCCTAAAATGCTATATAAAATATGTGCAGAGATAAAACACCCCAAGCAATTTTCTCAAGTGAAACAATTTTTCTAAAATTCTGAATTAAACCAAGTTATTACATTCTTACATAACTCCTTACAAAAGTATTACATCTACCTTTCCTCACACAGTAATATTAAATACCTGTAGAAGCTATAATACTTTTTAAACCAAAAGAAGAAAATTTCTTCTTTTTAATCACTTTAATACAGTTTGCCACAGACAGCTGAAGATATAGATTACAGGACAAGAGAAGTTCAGTTAAAGAATCACAGAAAAACATATTGGTTTATTGGCAGTTAATTCTGCTCAGCTAAGAAACAGAGGAGAAATTAACAGAAAAAGGTGGGCTAAAGAACAGAATGGTCAGCCCAGAAAAATCTGAGAAAAAGAAAACATTCCTCCTGGAGCCAGAGGAATAGTAAAAGCTGTAAAAAACAAAATGTTGGATGCAGAGAAAAAGAACCCATAAAAAATATTAAGACCATTACAAAGTAAAGCCAGCCTGAATAACAGAGAAATCTTTCTTGTGTAGGATTTATAAATTTGGTTCTCAACAGGAGACAAACAAGAAGAAAGAGCACCTTTTAAGACAAAAATGAGCTTTTGGTTGCAAAGGAAATTAATTGATTTCTTTCCCAATCAGCCTAATAGTTGGTATGTAGAATTGTACATGTCCATAAAACTGAGAAAAATACAAGAGACTGAAAATCAGGTGATTGCCACTGAAATTCTTTTATCCCTAATGGAATAATACCAAAGAGCTCTCCAAGTGCTCTAGAAAACCACAGGAAAGTTTGACTGCTTGGAAGCAGTTGCTGGAACATGACTCTCCCAGAAGGACTAACTCTATTTGTGTAGCAGCAAAATCACCCTCCTGGCTTCAGTACAAGACAAATAAAGATTTTCAGTTAAATTATTCAGTGAGTCATTTGAGAAAAACTTGTGTAATCTCCTAATCTGCTCTTAGTGTACAAGAGCACTAGGAAAATTAATTCAGTGGATGTAAAAGAAAATTATCATTGAGAAGACAGCTGAACAGCATGGTGGAAAGTATAAATACTGGTGAGGGTGGTAGTCAGGCAAAAAACAGCAAGATCGGGTGTGATCACACAGAAATCTCTGGTATTTTTGAAACTAGAGATGAGCAACATGGTGTAGGCGTGAGAACAGGCAGATCACAGGAGCAATGACAGTGCAGACACAGGATTGTCATCGTTCCTCCCTTGCTCTTTTGAGCATCATTGCTGTGAGCCGAACCAGGTGCATTATGCAACTCCATTGATAGACTTGAGTGAACAAGTCAGCCCCCTGTAGACAAAACACACCTCATTGAGAACTGCTGTAAGATGCCCAAACTACTCCAAGAATCACTCTTCCTTAACTCCAGAATAACTACTAAATTGTTAAATCAAAATATCCAAAAAATATATTAATCCTTCCAAAAAATTGTCATGAGAAGGTAAATAGAAGTAGTTAGCTAGATCCTCCAAAAAACTCAAAAAGTAATGTTTATATATGCTAGTTTACACACATGCAAGAAAGAAGCAGGAAAAAAAGGGCAATCCAGCTTAGAAAACAACTCATTTTCAGTAAGGTTCACCTTAACTTTATCCAACTTCTAAGGAGAAATACCAGATGTGACCTGAAGAATTTGGCAAGGATGAGGAAAAGGGATGAGGAATGCTCATCTGAAAGAACTTCAAAGAGGTATTGGTCTATTCCTATGCTGCACACACTTGGAATTACAGCAGTGTATTTCTAATGTATGTAGTTGGGATTAGAGTATCCAATGTATTCAGTCAAAGTAAGGCAACTGGGGGAAAAAAAGGAGTCAGAAACACTCAAACAGAAGAGATGAGAACAAAGATGCCCATACAGAGCCTGGCTAGTTCTTTTCTAGCAGTTTGATCTAATAAATGGCACTACTTCCCACACCAGCCTTGCCTTATTCGCATCCTTAGGCCAGCACACTTACAACACTCCTTTTACAGAGATGTGGAGAGTGACTCACTGGTTGCTCTCAAGCCAATGTGGGATTCATCTCACCTATCTGCCACTCATCACGCTGGGTAGGGTCTGGTTATTGAAACTCCTGCAGCTGTCTGGGCAGGAAGACAGCAAATTCCAGCAGCAGCCAGTGCCTGTGTTCCCAGGGAATGCACCAATCCCTCCTGCTTAGACAAGAAGCTTGAAGAACCAGCGTGCACAAGACAACGAGCCACGCACAGTTCAAGTTCAATGAATCCTGCACAAGTAGCATCTCTAGAGCTGTGACAGTGTTGAAGCATGTCAGGATCTGAAAGCAACCTAATCTGCCTGCTAGGTTTACAAGAAAAATGTGTAATTTCGATAAATTAATAAATTCAGACACATAGCCACATCCTGTCATTAGTTTTATTCCCTTAAAAAATATCCACCTTTTATCTCTGTCAGTGTTCAAGTCATTAGGGAAAACTGTGGAAGTCAACATTATACCGAATGTCATGATGCACAGCAAATATCATGAGACTAGTTTAATGACAGCAATTAAACACTAAAAATATTGAAATACTATTGAAATATTGAAAAATCAAAATATTAAACCGTTTTGAAATTATTATTTTATCTATTTACATAAAGTCTGTATTTTACTGAAGCAGAAAGCACCAGAAAGACTTTTACACTTAGTTTTTAAAAGCCCAAGCATATATGAAAATAAAGGGACTAGTAAAGAGAAATTCATATCAAAAAGGAAAAAAAATATAAACAGATGCAGAAAAAATTGACCACAAAACAAGCAAATTACAGTAGTTACCTTCTTACAGATACATCCACACCCACTAAAACACAGTCTGAAAGACTAATCTTATATCCACACTTTACATGATGCTTGTATGGTGTATTGTACGGTTTAACCTACAATTTTCACTACCTTAATTCACAGTGTCTGCACATAGTGTATTGGAAACAGCATTTCTCCTTGTGCCTGGGGATGGAATTTCATTGCAGTTTGGGTCGGGGACATTCTATACAGGTCTTCCTGCTCCTCCTACACACCAGAGGCTCTGCTCTGTGCAAGACATTGCTTAATGAGTGTCATTCTCCCTTTCCTAACATTTCCCTGGCATTTCACAACAATCAAATGTTACCTGCAAGCACAATTAAAACATTTCAATTTTTTAACAAGTTATTTTATTAATTTCTAACCACACTCATTGTCTAAGTATTTTTTTTTAGTATTCTGCTTATTTTATTTAACCTTTTTCATGTTACCCACTGATATTTTGTAAAACTGTAAACGTTTCTGTGGCATCACCCTTTACTCCACTGCACAAGGCCAGTGAGCAAATCATTCCCACAGAGTTCTGTGTAATACAAGTGGTGTTATCTGAGAAACCAGTTATGGGTTAAGTTTGTATAGCAGCTTGTACAGAAAGGTGATTATTAAAAAACATTCTCGTAAGAACTCCCACAACCAGTGGTGAAAAGCAGCATTATGGTTTGTAGTTTTGTATTTTCTAATTATAAGCTCCCACATATTAATGAAATGTATCCATTCTTTATGGAAAGGTAAATAAACCTCTAGATAATCTTTACATTGGTCTTGTAAACAAGACTATAACAAGGTTTTATTATGTTATTCATAAGTACACAATGTTCCACAAAAGAAATCTTATTTTAAATAGATACACGCAATCCTTTTGATTTGTTTGCAGATGTTGCAGGAAACCAAACAGAATTAAAAGAAAACGAACAACATATTACTAAAATTACACACACACACGTATATATATATATATATATATATATATATATAAAAAACATTTCCCTGGAGTGGCAATCAGTATTTTCAAAAGGTTGTTAGAAATTTGAATGCTTGAACAATATAAAAAAAACCCAAAAACTTAGAAAAGTAGAATATTAGCTTAATTCTACCCATTTATCCTTAAATCTTGTGGCACATTTTAGATGACTTCCACTTTTTAATGCAGAGTTTGAAAAACTCAAATTGTAATATTACACACTGTATGTTACATATCAAAGGCTAAAAATTCTAGTAAAAGAAAATAGACTTTATATATGGCAATTATTTACATTATCTTTGTGTTTCATGAAAATATGTTCAATGAAATTATAAAATGCTTGTGTAATTACATCTCTACCCAAACATGAATTTGGCAGAAGCAGTGTGTTAAATACTACCCTTCAAGGGTTTGGAAACAGTGTTTTCATATTGCACAGTTTTAATATTAATACAGTGTCCATCAGCACACAATACTCCAGTCATAAAATAGGAAGCTTATCATCATTAGTGATGCTTGAAAAAAGAAACTAACCCAGTGCATCAGACAAGGGGCAATTTTAGAGGTGGTTGACACAAATGAAATAAACTCCTCTTCTCACACACATTGGCAGAATGCTGTGCTGCCTCCTGCCCCACGTACACACCACTCAGACTCCTCACAACTGCTCCTTCTCTCTGCCTCTCCATGAAAAGCACAGCCATTATTATTTCCACTTAAGGGATACCTTCCCAAGATTTCACGTGCAGCACCTGCCAGGCAGTGTCTCTGATGTGGATGAGGTGAAATCACTCACCCTGAACACTGTCCCTCCCAGAGATGGACTGAAATGCCACTTTGGTCATAAGTAAGAGGAAGGAGAAAGAAGTGGGGGGAAAAGGGATGGGTGGGTGGGAGGTGGGAGAGAGCAGGTAAGCACAAGTGTGCTTTTTAAGCCCTTCAGTTTTTGCTCTCTCACATGTGTTACCTCACACTTTGGCACAGACTGCTGGAAGTTTTCAGGCCTGAGATGTTTCTAAAGGCTGTATTATCTCTAAATAATATTATTTCTTCCCCTATGTACCGAAAAACAATAACAAAATCCAAAACCACTAGAAGCTTTAGATCATTTTCACACATGTATGAGAACAGGACAAATTTAGCACCTCTGAAAATATCAGAAAATCATTATGGAATGTTGATTTAGCAACAGGATGTGCAACTCTGAATAGGGAAGAACTTCAAAATAATAATGCTAGGCAGGCAAAACACTGTCACTGGAACACAACTGCTAAAACTAAGTCTCTGAAATTTACATGGTAATGGATTTTATGACTAATTTCAAGTGCCATTTTCATCTTAGGAGAAAAAAGGTGTATTTTGTTGAGCTTTTAATTATTTTGAAAGAGGTCTTAAAATAAAAATCACAGTAAATATCAGGGATTAGCAGGAACTACAGTAAGCTAAGAATTGTTGTGTTTTGCTTTCCCAAACACCTCAGTCCCTTTCCGCAATGTTCAAGTTATCAAGAAAAATCTTGTATTTTTGTTTCCAAGGCTTCTGATATATATAAAAACACGCTCTCCTCCCAGCTTTCAGTGCAAAAGAGATGCCCATAAATTTGCATGAATCCAAAACTGAACTAAGAACATCATCCTAAATTGAGGTAGCACATTGAACTAAGTTTCTTTCCAAGAACTTCAGAAAGAAACTAAAGAGTTTTAAGAGTAATGTCTCTGTCAGCAAGCATTAAAACTTTTAGTGACCAACACATTCTTCCCTCTCCACTTCAGCAATTTAGGAATTTGGAAGTTCTTCTTTATCTCTTCTTTTCTTCCCAAAAAAATATTGTTTAGTCCATGCACCCTTAGGTCCTGTAGCATCTATTGCAACATCAATAATGGAATCTGGAGTCATCCACCTCAGAAACACCAAGAGAAGGAAGTTCAGAACAGCAAAAAAAGCAAAAATACACCCAGTCACTGGACCACAGTGAGTCATTAGTCTGTCAAGTCGCTCCTTCATTGGTAAAACCACTTCATCTGCAACTCTGTCATACACCTAAACAGAGAGGAGACAGAAAGTAACATCTTAAAAATGCATTGATTCTACCTCAAAAATCAGGCAGTACTTTGTCATCACTGCACAAAATAAATGATCTAGTCTTAGCTACCGGATGGGACAAATATTACCCCCCAAAAATCTTTGCAGATTCTAAGTGCTGATTTGTAAGTCTTGTTCTAGATATTTCATTCATTTATTTAAGGAGAAATAGGAAACATTCTCTTCTTTTACATACTTCATAAGTATTTCATTAACTAGGAAGGCTGCATAATTTGTCTCTCATGTGATATTATACAGAAAGGGTTGGGGGTTTTAATGGATTTAATGGGTTCTAATCTCACATTCACATCGGTCCCAGGAAGAGCCTGAACATGCAATTACAAGATTTCAAACACAAAGATGGATGAACTCACAGGTGAGTTTGGCACTATTCCAGATCTCCTTTCGTTTGATAAAACAGTAGTTCACTTACTGCACAAAGCAAATACATGCTACTAGTGACTTGTTATACAGCTAAACCACAGCCAACTACAAACCACTCCAAAAAAGCTTGAAGGACACAGTTATTTCCCTAAGAATATTACAGACTCCATTCTACAGGTAACTTAATTTGATAACAAACAACTGTCTTCTGTACAATTTAAGATCTATGCATACTTCTACCAATTCTATGAGTATTTTCCTTCATGAGGTATTGGTGGGTTTTTTTTAAGAAAAGGCAATGTAAAGCAAACTCAAATCTAGGCTAATGTCTGTAAAAACTTTGCAATTCAAATGTTGCCTGCAGTTACAAAATCATAAAATGAATGATACTGATGACATTTGAAAATAATAAAATAAACTGGTTGTACACTTTGAGGAGGCTTGTGAGAGATATACAGTTGAGTGCAGTACAATCTAATTAAGAGACATGGGGGTCAGCTACTCTCTCCTTCCTAAAACACAGGAGCTGAAGTCAAAAGTGACACAGCTCCACAGGCGTTTGTAACAATACTGCAGCCAACATTCTTCACTGAAGGCAGAGTTTTTCTACTGAAGTGCAGCTCTAGTTCTGAAATATAATTTCCAAACTATGAAAATAAATTTTCATTACAACCACGGCTTATGTAAACTCAGCTGTGTTCAGCCTTCCAGCATTGAACTACCTCTCATCATTTTAAACTTGTTAGCACATGGCAAAGCTTTGTCATGAACTGTTCTTACCTTGTCATACACCTTATGCAGCACATTTTCCAGCTATGCCAGAAAAGTTACTTCATGTCAAGACTTGAACAAATAAAGAGTAGAAATCTAGCTAATGATCTAGGCTTTTCTTCAAAATATTTACCAGCAATTATGGCATTTTAGAAAATACAAACAGAAAAATCCACCGATCCATTTAGGAAAAAAAAAAAAAAAGTATTTCTGGACCTTTTAAAACTATGTATGTTTGACAGGAAACATGTTGAACAATTACAATGGAATTTTACACAGTGAACATGCATAGTAGTATTTCAAAGCAAGAATTGTTTCAGAAATTTACTTTCAGGGAATTTAAAAGAAGTGATTATACATACTTTCTCAGTTCTCTCTGCTACATTCCTCCACGTATAAAATGTCTTGACTTCATTATGAACAGTTTCTGGAGATGGCAGAGTTCCTGATCTGAGCTGGGCAATAGCTTTTTCTAGTCCATCACACAAAGATTTCACAGAGGGCTCACACAAAATGATGAGATTTTCTGGAAGTACCTCTGGAATCCCACCAACTCTTGTACTCACCACCTTTGAAATAAACAAAAGAAACAGCACACATGCAACATAAAAAACGAAACTGTGCAAAGTCAATGCTATTACATGGTTTAGATGTAGCTATTTAAAAGAATAGGAAAATATCATGGTTTGGGAACTTGACCTGTATGTGAACTAAAGGTGTGAGCCCCAGAGAAGACGAAACATAGCAGATTACCTTCAACACTGTCCAGGATGATTCTTTGGTGCCATGATAAAACAGAAGACTAATCAGACAGGTCTAATGAGAGGTTATGAGACATCCTTCCTGAAGGTGTGTGCCACTGTACACAACTAAACCTGTGTAACCAGATTTTAGACATTTCTTCCACAGTATCTCAAAGAAACTGTTACCTCTAGTTGCAGAGGATAATTTTACCACATACTTAAAATTTCAGTTTCCTAGGTTACTGAACACTTGCAAAAAATTATTTATATTAATCTGAATTATTGTTTTAAAAGGGAAATCAGAAATTACCTAAGATTTACATTGTGCAATCATCTCTAAACGCTGGGCAATAAGAAACTGCAGAACTTCCTCACCTCTAGAGACGAGATGGCAAGAGAGTAACTACAACTAGGTAGTAACTGCTGTCAAAGGATACTGAAGTAAAGGAAAAACTGAGGTCACTCACATTTTCTATACTTACTGTAAATTAAGTACTCTTATCAGTCTATCTTTTTAATAAGGTTTCTTTACATTTTAATAAGGTTTCTTTACATTTTACTTTATGTTTACGTGAAACTAATTCTTTATGGCTATTGACTCAACTTCTTTTTGAGTTGTTAATCTGAGCTGTAAATTAGTTAGGACTTTTACTGTTCTCTCTCCAACTTATCTTGAATCCCTCCACAGTAAGACAATTTTTTTGCACCTCCTTTTGAAGTAAACCTTTGTGAACCTCAACTACCCCAAAACTCTGTAAAGAAGTACATACAAAATAGTATTTTGACTACTTCAGAGAACTGAGAGTAGATCTACAAGTTACTGCAAATTCTACACAAAATTCTTCTCAGAGTTAACCCTTCTGTCTCAGCTTCCAGGTGATCTGCAAATGGCGATAACATTTGCTTACCTCTGTCAGGACAGAGCGTCAGATGAAATCATGTGATAGGCACATATTATTTCATTGTGAAATTTGTTTAAAATGGATACATGCTTTCCAGGTAGGGAGATTTTTTTTTTTTTTTACCTGTAAACCACAGCTTGCTGCCTCCACAATAGCCATACAAAAGGCCTCAGTGAGGGAAGTGTTGAGAAAAATGTGCCCCTGGACCAGGACATTTCTGACATCCTGGTGTTCCAAGCCTCCTAGAAGACGCACCCTGCATACAAGAGGGAAAAAAAAAAAAAAAGAAAAAACCCCTAGAGATAAACACTAGATTTGGACCATAATAATGCCACAGATTCTGAATGGTTCACACTTATCTCGTGAGAGAACAAAGATGGGCACCTCAGTTTAGTTTCCTCTAAAATTTTCCAGCAATGGAGAAATAGAAGATCCTGCTTTTTTATTGTCATACTGAAATAAACTTCTGAAAATAAAGCTGGTTGGAGGATTTGTTGTTTTAATGACATTTGCCTCCAGAACCTTGCTACTGAGACTTCTAGTTCTGCAAGAAAAAATGGCTTCCTTCAGTTAATAATTAAGATTTGTCAAATGCATTATCTGAATTTTCAGTGTGAGCTCTGACCAATCTCAGTCTGACAAGGGAAAAAGTTTTTAAGATACAATGATCAGGACTTATCATCTTGAAGAGATATTGGAAAACAATAAAGGGTAAAATGAGAACGATACTGACAATTGGAGAAGTCACTGACTAAAACACAAAACAGGCAACAAAAAACCTAGAAAATAAAATGAACAACTGAGAATATGAAACTGTTCTTGATCAAAAATACCCAATAGAAATACATAAATGCATCTGTGTCATAGCAACATTCTGGTAACAAGGTAGCATGGTTGCAGAGAGAGGCATGATAAATCTCTATCTAAGTCACCTTTCTATGCCTTGAGTAAAGGCTCATTCAGGGCCTATTCATAGAAATATGAATTAACTTGCTGGACCATAGTCCAGCTCAAAGTCTTCAGTGTCTGGTTTATCTGCCTTGCCTTTAGGCCTCCTCGAGCTTTGGGGTTTATCTGGGGGAGGGAGGCAGGCAGGTCCCCACCCCTGAAGCACCCTGAAGGGTCACGGACACACGCAGAACACACCTGTCGTGTAGCTGGTATCTCTCCCGGACTTCTTCCAGTATGATTCGTTTTGGTCCTTCTCCTCCAACTAAGAAATGTAACTCCGGATATTTCTGACAGAGCTCAGGAATTATACCACTAAGTAAATCAATACCTAAGAGTAGAAAATTTAGGGCAAGCTGTTATTGTATTTGATTTCAGAACTTCTCATGATGTAGCCCACATCTACAACTACATTCAGGAGCAGAAGAAGTGAAAAAAAAAAAAAAAGAAAAAAAAAAAAAAGTCTCCTGAAGACAGTTAAACTATTGTACACAAAAATATGAAAAAAACCACAACTTGGGACCTCATAGGAGAAAAAAAAATGGAAAAAAAAATCACTTAAGCTGCAGTCACTAGATTAACTTAAAAAACAATTCAAACATTTCTAACACAATATATAGATTAGGCTCTAAATCCTATGTCCAATATGCACCAAACCTTCCATTTTACAAACTGCAGTTTTTGGTCTCCTCAGTATTAAAAAGGAAACACACCTGTGAACCCACCATGTACAAAAACAAATGTACATTTCTTTTCTTGAGCTCACAAACACAAAAGCTCAGAACAGCCACTTCACCACTCCAAGTGAAAATTCCATCCATAGCACAGATACAGCCTAAGTATCTGACCAAGACCTCTCCAAAGGAAGGAAACCAAAACAAGCCTACATTTGATCCCCCATTACCTTTTCTGTAAACAAGTCTGCTGACAACAACAATTGTTATTGTGCTGTCATCCCTCCTCGAGGGGTCTGGGGTGAAGTCGGTGGGATCCACAGCGTTGGGGATGACGGAGACTATCCGAGGGTCCAAGGCTGCTCGCAACACCGTGTTCTCCTTACTGGTGTACGAGACGCAGATGATGTGGTTGGTGTCACACAGGGACACCGTCAGCAGCTTGTTGGTCAGCACCGAGCTGACATCCGCGAAGCCGAAGAGGGAGTGGTCGGTGAACACGGTCCGCAGCCCCATGGTCTTGGCGTGGAACAGGGCGTCGTGGGCCATGGCCGAGAAGGAGCTGTGGGCGTGCACGATGGTCACCCGCTCCCGCACGAAGATGTACCTGAGCAAGGGCAGGCTGTGGAACAGCGTCGTGGCCGTGGACTGGTTGTACATCACCTTCAGGGGCAGGTAGTAGACTTTCAGCCCGCTGGTGAGGTAGCGGACGCCCTTGCGGTGGCCGTAGGCGTGGGTGACCACCAGGACCTTGTGGCCGCGCTCGATGAGGCACTGTGACAGCTGGTACACGTGGCTCTCCACGCCCCCCATGTTGGGGTAGAAGAAGTCCGACACCATGCACACGCTGTGCGCCTCCGGGCCTCCGCCCTCCATCCCGGGCCCGCTCCTGCCGAGGGAAGGAACCACAAGCCGCCATCACTCGCCGGCGGCCGCCCGCGACGACCCCCGGCCCCCTCAGCGTCGGCGGCGCCGCCGGGCCCACCACGCGTCCCGCGCAGGCCGCACGAAGGGAGGGGCGGCGCCGCGGCCCCGTGAAGAGTCCAGCACCCGCGGCGGCCGCCCCGGGGAGCGCGGGCGGCGGTGAGGGCGGGGGACCGTGCACGTACCTGCCGGCGGCCGGCGCTCCCTGCGCGCTGCCCGGCGCCATGGCCCCATTTCCCGGTCACCGCCGCGGCCACGCCCGCGCGGCGCGGCCGCAGCCAATCACCGCCCGGCGCGGCGTCACGCGGGAAAACCAGCACCAATCGCTGCGCCGGACTGGCCTTGCCTCAGCCCCGGGATCCCGCCCCGCCGCCGGCCCGGGATGCCGCTCCCGGCCCGGGATCCCGCCCCGCTCCCAGCCCGGGATCCCGCCCCGATCCTGGCCCCGCCCCAGCTCCCATCCCGGGATCCCGCCCCGCTCCCGGCCCCGCCTTTCCTTCATTCCCGCTCCCACCCCTCTCCCGGTCCCCGCGTCCCGGTGTCCCGCGCCGCTCCCGGCACCAGGCACCGCGGGCACGGCGCGAATGCAGCAGCGATGTCCTTGCTTTAGTGGGAAGCTCGTCCCGGACGGTTGTTGTCAAAAAAGTGTATCACGGAGCTACTGAAAAAAGTGACATAAATGCCATGTAGGGATGGGATTGCCTCAAAGTTCCAAAGGCTTTGCTCTGCTCCCAGTGGAGAAGCTCTTCTGGTGTGTTTGGGTCAGTTGTAGCTGGAGCTCCTGAAATGTTCTAGACTCTTCTGCTACAAGTGCTGGAAGCTTGCTGTCTCTAAATTAAAATAAATTAAAAACAACATGGTTTTGTAGACGGTCCAGGAGCTTGGACACTGGGAAAGGAGCTGGGTTGGCATCACTTGGCTGTTTATTCCTGGTTTTCTCAAGGAGCCTTACCATCAGCCTTTTTTGCAGCTCCGACTCTGTCCTGACTGCTGCTGGCTGCCAAGAAGGGTGTTCATGCCTTTCCTGTATGTTCCCAAAATTATATTTGGCAGCTCCTTCCTCTTGCCAAGATTTCTGATATGAATTTTGTCAGATTTGAGTCTGTCATGACTCCTATGCAAATGTGTTTGTGAGTGACAGTACAAGCTGACCTAGGCTGGAGTGCTGGCTGCATGGATTCCTGTTAGATTGAAGCTTGGACAGATGTGGTTTGGAGGCACTGATCCCAGGAAGGGAGGAACAGGACTAAGGAGGAAATCAGGCACTTCAATCTGTTGACTGTAAGATGTGAAAACCTCTACTGTGTTGAGTAAGAAAAGCATTGCTTATTGATTGAATTTTGCTCATGTGTTCAGAAAGATGGGACCAGTGCTGGGAAATCTGATTTCATCACCATGTGGTTCTCTGGAGTGTCAAGAACCTGAATTTCAGGGTGATAAGCTGAGTGTGAGGCCAGAAGAAAAGCTTCTCACCAGCAACAGCAGAGTGTGAAAGAAGAAGAGTTTGAGAAGCAGGAGTTTGTAGGGATCCTAGTTCTCAGAAGAAACTGTAGCCTGAGTGTAAAGCTGTGGCCTTCAATTACATCCAGGAAAAAGCCACCAAAGTAGTGCCAGGAGAAGGAGGAATGCACCTGGGGGTTCTCCAGTGCAGCACCCTGTGTGAGCTCTAGTAAATGATAGGGGTGACCTCCCTTGCTGTCACACTGCCCTGAATAATCGAGCTGTCAAGTCACTCCAATTTTAGCTGTTGGGAAAACAATACTTATGGTTTTAACTATTTAGAATTTTATTTTTTTTTAGATTAGTTCTTCGTGCATGTCCTCTAGAGAAGTTGTAATTCTTGGTATGCAAACTTCAAAAATCTGAAGAGGAATCGTAACTGGTACATGACATAGCAGCCTCTTTCTTTACTTTCCTGGCAGTTGGTCATAGGCTCTGGATGTCCTTCTGAAGGAAATCAGGGATTGTGGCCAGCCTTCATGCTTTTGGCCTGGCATGTTGTCTTTGGTGGTCTGACATCTGTGTTCTTCATTAAATGTGTCTAGTTGAGTTTAATGTCATTCCTGTCCGTGGTCCAGTAAATCCCCCTGTATCAGCAGCCTTCTCCTGTTGTCATGTTCAAGGGAACTTGAAAAATTTGTCTGCCAAGGAGCCTGGGACAAACCTTAATGGAAAGGAAAGGAATCTTTGCCGCTGCCAAGTTGAAAAAGGTGCTGCTAAATTTTGTCTCCACAGCTGGTTCACAAGGATGGGATAACATTCACTTTTCACTGGCTGTGGTGTTGTGTGGTGTATTCATAACATTGTCACAGATCCTGGTCCTATCCAGGGTCTATCCTGGCCTGTCTGAGGTGAAGCTGATACTGAACGGACCAACAGCTGAAGAAAGAATCAAACTTTCTTGCTTTCTAAATCCTGCACTCAGTCTATTCACCCCCTCACAGCACATACAAGGTCAGAGTGAGACTGTAGGATAAATAGAGAGTAAAGATATAAAACCTGTGACAGCAGAGTAATTGCCACTTCCAAGCCTGGTCCTTGAATGCTGTCTAAAACATCTCATAAATTGAGTTAATAGAGAGAGAAGATGGAGGACACTCCAAGAGACTCCTGTGTCTTTGTTCATGCAGCAGATGCCATCATGTTCAAGGAGACCTCTTCAGTCTTCCTGAAAATATAGGAAAATTTTCTGCCAAGTACTCTACACTTTCCACTCCCATTCAGCCTCCTCTCAGGCTGAATTTTCCACTCTATCTCGCAGCCTGTTGGGTGACATTGCTCTTATTCCATGTCTGTATGGAGCAAAGATTATCACTGTTTGGTGAAGCGGCTTTGCTGTGTGTTACAAGTTGGTGTATTAAATTAATGCTTTTATTTACACTCCATAAGCCTAAATCATGCACATTTATAATTAAAAACAATAGTAATTGACAAAAACAAGCTATCAGTTATACACAGAGTACTTCACAAAAGAGCTGTGAAGCAGTGCTGCTCTAGAGCCTGATGCAGTGACAAGGGAGCCACGGTGCTGCTGGAAATCCTGTGACATGGAACAGTGGTGTGAGACTGCACAGCTGGCGTGAAGTGAAGGACATTTCCTTTTCATGATCCAGGAAAGCAGAAACTGTTGGAAGCCACAAATGAAGTACATCAGTGAAAAATAGTACTGCTGGCTGGAGAATTGTGGTCTATGGATGTATAATAAACACAGACAGGTTAATGAAACCAAGCAGGACAGCCAGAGACAGCCCAACACCTTGTTTGAAAAATTATAGTGTTTGCCATTTTTGATCCTGCTAGAATTAAATAGGCTCCAAAACAAAGAGGAAAGCAGTATTGCTTGGAATTGTTCTTCTGAAGAAAGAGGACTAATTGTCCTTCCATTTAGTTTACTTTTACAGGGTAAGGCTGAAGAACCTGTCACTTCTAAGATTCCTGCACAGGGGGAGTTAGGGTCCAACTGTCTACCTCAGCAGTGGATTTTTGCTGCTAGGAAATAGCTACAGGATCTAATAGATTTCTATAATACCATAGAAAGGTTGGTTTTGCCTGGTCTCTACTGTGTATGGCCAATCTTATTACCTGGCTGCAATACCTCCCATAAAGCAGCCAGGAAAAATCATGGCTTTCTCATTCAAGCACCTGGGTTTTTCTATTCATGGAATCCCACAGAAACTGGCTAAAATTACATGTTAATGTGCTTCTGAAATACAGGTTTCAAGTTGAAGGCTTAACAAACCACAGTGCTGTCTGTGAAGGAAATTACCACTAAACTCAAACTGGGAAAAAGGCTTATTTTCTTGAAGCCAGATTTCTCTCTTAAATGCCAGAAAATAAGTTGGTTTTCCATTTTACAGACACTTCTCCCTTCCAAGCAGTCTGGAATTCATCTGTGGGACATGAATTGCTAGCAGAAGGGAGAAGTTGATTGGCAAGGCTGAAGGCTGTGTCTCTTTGCTGTCACATGTGTGTGATCTGTGCATCTCATGCATGCCCTGAGGTCTCAATCTTTTGGTCATCCTCTGCATGTTACATGCCCTTCCACCCCAGAGCATTCCCTTCCCTGTCAAATCGGGTCAGTGAGGGTGAAGAAGAGCATGAGGGCTTGGGAGCAGTCAAAGGCTATACACCAGGAGTAGTTTCCAGTCCTCTGGGCTTCCAGAGGACTGGAAACATCTCTTAGCAGGACACAGGACAGGAGAGCTGCTCCCAGTGCTTGGCTGTTACTGAGAAGAATCCTCTTTTACACCACCTGCCAGTGAGTCATTCACCACTGCCATGCAGGATCCATTCCAGTACCTGGACACTTGGTCTCTGGTCCTTCCTGGTCCCTAGCAGGAGCAGTCATGGCAAACAAAGCCTGGATGGTGCCTGTCTTCTGCCTTCTCAGAAGTTCCAGCTTAAGTACTCATCAAATAGGGCAGAAAAAAGATTTCTGAGCCCACAATGCAAAGCGGTGTCTGTGCTTATCCTGACATTTTAAGTTTGTCAGAATTTGATGTTGTACTGGCAGTCCCAGGGAATATCTGTCCTGCAGCCAGCATACCACTGCTATCAACTCTCTAACAAGCCACCTGACTAATTTGAGAGAAATACAGTTCTGCCTGTGTCTGACTTGGATCAAATGAGTAAATGACTTACAGTAACACACAGGTCTGCAGGTCTGGAGTCAGTTATGAAGCCACAGCATGTTGACCAGACTAGACTTGTTCCACTTTTTTTTTTTTTTTTTTTTTTTTTTTTTTTTTTTTTTGGTCAGCTTTACTAGATTTCACTGTCTATTTAGTTGCAAATTTGTTTCTGCTTTTGCAGCCTTGGGTCCACATCAGAGTACTTTAATGCTGGTGTATCAGCTGTGCTAGAAGAGAAGGCCTGTCCTAGAGGTCTTTTGTTTGTATCTTTAAAATTGTATTTGACAAACTCTTAAAAACTCCTGGCAATTTATGTAGAGTTCTACATTGTATGATTCTATGAGTTGGCACAAACTGGAATGGCAGAACTGTCAGGGGGGTTCAGCTTTAAAATGCTCACAAAATGGGTTTAACTGGAAGTTGAGTGTGTGTGAGGACTTGGTGGTGGAGCAGAAAAAGAGGTGCAGTGACAACAGTAGATGGAGCTATTGGAAACTTAAAATGTGTTTGTCCTTGTGGTGCTGCAAAATATCTCTGTGCAAAGCTGAAGAACCTTAAGCTGGTATGTTTTATTTCGTACTACTAATGCCCCTACCCACAAATGCTCCAGAACATTTTTAGCACTGTTCTCTGTAGTCATTGTAACAAATAGAGTAGTACCTGCCTGCATTCTACGGTTTGAATTTAAAGGAAATTGAGTTTAGTATAAAAAATAAGCATGAACTATCTATAGTTCTATATATTGATACTATAATTAACTTCATATTGATAGTTTGAATCCAGATTTAAACTGTAAGACAAGAATAATTAATTTTAATTATACTTTAAAATCCATTAAATTAGACAAGGGTTTCTTTAAATTGATACTGTTACTGTAGCCTTGAATATTTAGAGATAAAAAACAAGGTAAGGTCTATGGAGGAAGAAGTAATTTTTATTTGATTGTTAGAATTGAGAAGACTCAGAGAAGCATGCAAACCATTCTCGAGGTGTGAAACGAAAGCCACAGATTGCAAGCTTTGTGGGTCTGGAAAGTGCTGCTCTGAGGTTAATTTAATTGATGTGGAGCAGGGCAAGGTGAAAGGTGACTGTACTCCAGGGCACAGGCAGAGAAGTGTAGGCATTCTTAGCTCTGAAAGCTTTTAGGAGTGAGCTGTGGGTAGATTTAAAATGGGATGCACTGGGAAATGGAAGAAGAGAGAGGCTGGATGACTTTCAACAGATTTTCATGATATGCCTCATAACTCAGCTACAGGAAAATATTTATGTTTATGGCAAAGACAATATTGATAAGAAGCATTGCATAGTTCTTGTGGATGTGTTAAGCTCTTCCTTGTGTTTCATCACTTGTATTGGTAATTTTGTTCAGAGGACTGAATCAAAATAACCGCTATGCAACTGTATTTGAATGTTTAAACACAGTTCTGAAAAGTTAGTCCATTAATAGGAACCAGGGTACACTTTCCCAAGAAAAAAGATCAAAGGATGCACATGAGTGTGCGCAGACAGTGGGATCTGGGGTCAGGGGAAAGTTTTGGATAAATGCCTTGCCAATGAGTCACCTTACAGAAACTGATGGGTTATCTGGGTGTATCTTGCATTACCTTTTCAGCTGGACCTGTGACCCTAAGCCACACATCAGAGATATTCTTCACCAATTAAAAATACCACTAAGCATAAGAAAGTGGGGCAAAAGGCTAAGTGAAATGCTTCCTACTTTGTTACCTTATTTTTAATACACTTAATTTGTGATCACATTCCATAACTAGATATTTTTTGTATAACTACTGTTGTATTTTTAAATATATATAGCATACACCAATGCAGACTAGAATTAAATCATTGATAATTCAACCATAAACATTTTAAATGTACCTTTAGATATTCAAGAGAGGAAACAGTTCATGCTAAATTAGGGATCCCCCACTGACTGCTCTCAGCCTTGAATGACCTTTCACATTGAGTAGTATTGTAAAGTGTGATAAAAGTGGAAACAAAGAAGAGCGTTAATGGCCTTGAAGTCAAAATGCAGACCAAACCCTGACACATCATTTTGTGTACTCATTTTGTTTTATTGGCCTAGGGAGCACTTTCCTTTTATCTTAATTTAAAACAGATTTTTTACCCCTGAGTTAAAAATTTTTTGTGAGGTTTTTAAGTAACTGCTGATGTAGGAGTTTGACAAATAAAATGAATGGCAGTACATCACTTGTAACCCCTGCTTGCTTGTTTTTTTTTTTTTTAATGTAGACTTTAATAAATGAGAATGTGGATTTACTTGGCCTGGTATCTACCTTGTAGTTCCAGAAAGAGCAATTCACTCCACAAGTCCAGAATTAGAAGATGGCAACCTCTTTGGTATTTTAAAGTTGAAATGCATTTACCAGTTGTTTAGAAAATACAAAGGAAACAGGCAGCTGAAGGAGCTTCCTCCGATTCAGTTCTGGGTTCTCAAGATTTTCCTTTCCTTTTTGTTTTTACACTACTGTAAAGCAAAATAACTGTAATCACATAAATCCTGGCTTGCAGTGGTACAAGAAAACAAAAAATAAACTTATTTTAGATTCACATTTGTTTTTGCTGGAATACAGGAAGGGACCTTACGAGTCAGCTGGAGTGGATGCCCAAAGGATTCATACAGATTTATATGTTTGCAGTGTATATGAGTATGACAGGATTTATATGTGCTCTGTCAACCTTCCAGTGAATAATTCTTGCCATAAGCAATGTCACAGCATATGACCTGTGATAGCTTTTGGAGTAAATGAGAGCAGTGCTTTCAGGATGTGCTTGAATTTCTTCCATGTCACCAGCATTTGGTAAGACCACATGTATCTCTGTCCTTCTGGAAGTCAAGTACGGTTCTGGCAAGTAGATAAATATTTCCTGACTCAATTAGCTATTATTCTGATTTATATTTTTATTGTCCCCTTCCTGAAGAAACCACATATAAGTAGAAGCTAGCTACTCATAAAAACTGATGGTTTGAGAAACTTCATATGTGTTTATTTAGAATTAAAAATTATTGTTTATGTACTGTCATTAATATTACATACATAACACAAATATCACATTAAAGACATCCTCACTATATGAAAATTAAGACACACCACAACAAGAATTTTTAGCACTATTATTCTGCCCATGAAATCTCTAAATCATGTCCATATGCCTAAAAAGCAAGTCATGCTGAACACAGTAATAAAAGACCTTTCAAACTTCAAAGAGAACATTCCACTGCTCAATAACCTTCTCTCTCTGAGGGTCATTTAGTCATAGGTTAAGAGTTAATGACATCAGTCAAAAAAGAGATCTGCTATGAATTTTACATGCCTCATTTGATTCTTCTGAATTGTTATATTAAATATCCGAATTAAAAGTCAATCTGATGTATCAATATGAAAAATGACATAAAGCATTTCCATTTTAAAGTCTGTTGAATATTCTTAAATGAAAAATCCAGAATTTCACCAACAAAATAGCATTGAGCTTTTATGGATTCTCACCAAAATCTAATTATCTGCATGTGTTTGCATTTTTACCCAGACCCTCCTTTCAGTCCTGGTTTCCACATAGAGGATTTGTGGCTACACCACAGAGTTAGTGACATCCAGATATTCTTGGGGCTGTGGCAGTGAAGACCATCACACAGCACTGTCATTCACAGCATTGTGCTTAAATTCCTGAGCTTTTCCACATGGTGTTTCAGTGAATGTTACAGACATGCACTACATGCTCTAGCTTTGGTAATTTTCTAATGATTAGGAGAGCAGGGTAGCAAAGAGCAGCACCCTACAAGAGACTGGCACAGGGTCTTAGAGCAGACGATCCACTGGGGTAGGAATTTATTGTAAAAGAAATAGACTGCAGGATGCCTGCAGATTGCACCAGAGCTGACAATCCTGCTTGAAGCATGCAGAAGTACATTCATAAGGCTTCTACAAACTAGGGCTGAGAACCTCTAAGGAGAATCCAGGTTGTAAACTAGATAAAAACCTGTGTGTTGGTTGCTTAGGTCATGCTTGCTAGTGAATGTCACTAGAAGCAGTTTCCTTTTCCATCTTCACAGTAAGCCTAAGAACCATTCTTAATCCACAAGCTTTCAGGCTCCTGCAAAACAGAAATCCCTCACAGGCAGAAGAACCTGTAGGGGGTTAAATTCAGTGAAATAACACTGAATTTTACATTGACCTCCAGGTGTGTTTTTGATGATCACACACGCTCTGTTGCTTGAGCATGTTTATATCTGTCCTGGTTTGGGCTGGGATAGAGTTAACTTTCTTCTGACAGCTGGTACAATGTTGTGTCTTGTTTTTAGTGTGAGAATAATATTGATAACTCACTGATGTTTTGGCTATTGCTAAGTATTGCTTTTCAATTTCCCATGCTCTGACAGAGAGCAGATGTACAAGAAGCTGTGAGGAAGCATGGCCAGGATGGCTGACCGCAATGGGCCAGTGGGTGATATCCCATTCCATAGAATGTCATGGCCAGTATATAAACAGGGGGAGTTAGGGAGGGGGAGTCCCATCCCCCCTGGGATGGACTGGGCATTGGTCAGTGGGTGTGAGCTATCCTGTTGTACATAATTTGTGTTCCTTGGGTTTATTCCTCTCTCTCCCCTTTCCATTAATGCCACTACTAGTAGTAGCATTATTATTCTTATTGCTGTTGTAGCTGTTATATTTAATTTTGTTTCAATTGTCAAATTGTTCCTACTTCAACCCATGAGGTTTACTTTTTCTTTCCAAATCTCCCCACTAGGTGGTGGTAGGGCAAGTGAGTCGTGTGGTACTTAGTTATCAGCTGGAATTAAACCACAGCACTATCAAAAATATTTGCCTAAGTATTTAACAAAGTGATCCGTAAGATTTAAGAGCAAAATTTTGAGGTTAAAGGTTAAATTCACCCAGAGGCTGAGACTGAAAGAAGCCTATGGATATAGCAAGATCTCATCTCACTCCATCCCACTGGGATTTTCAGTCCTGCTTTGGACATCCAGGCACTGGTCTCTTTTTCAGTGGAATGGGGAAATGTGAAAAGCTCAGAATAGGGCTCACAGTGGTGTCAGTGGTGGTACCTTTCCAGCCTAGGTATTCTAATGGCCATTGCAATCTCCTGGAGGTTGGATGGTTCATGTTCAAATTCCTCTCTATCTCTGTAAGAAAAGCTCTGGGACATGGTGTTCAGCCCCTCAGTGACTGCTTTATCTAAGAGCCTTCTGGGGTTGAAGCAGAGTTATTTGTTTGTCTGGCAAGAGCATTCCATTTTGAAAAATGAAGTTAATTTATTCACTGGTCAGGACAGAAAACCAAGGAAGCCTCTACAGATCAACACTGACAAGACACAGATGTAATTAATACAGCATTCCAGTTGCTGAACTCCAGAATGAGCTAGGAAATGTAAAAGCTTTATTTCTTTCCACAGAATTTAGCTTTACAAATACTTTTGTGTGGTCTTACATAAAGGTATATTTTTACTCCATATACCTCTGGTGCTACCTGTTAAGTGTCAGGTTTGCCTCTGTAGCTGCCTGGCTTTCTGAGGAGTGTGCTAGAGGTTTAATTTATTGGCAACACAGCCATTTGGTCACTGTGCCCCCAGATGAGATAGAGGAGAGATGATGGGGAGCTTCACTCCTTTCACTCCCCTTTGGAGCTCAGGGACCTCACCACCACACAGGTGTTTGAATTTAGAGCTTCTAGGAGGAGCAGGAGAGATGTAAGGGTGTGCTTGTGGTGCCAGGCTGCTTCACCTGGGTTTGCACTGGCATTGCCTTCCCCTTCTTCTCCACGCAGAATTCATGCTGGTGGCACATGTCCTTCTCTCTGGAGGGACACCCACAAGCAGGAGCCCAGTGCAGCCCAGGGGTAGCCCTGCTGCAGGGGCTGCACCAGGATGCTCACGGGTCAGACTGTGCTGCTCAGTCAGGATCCCAGACCAGCTCACAGAACAGGTAGCACAAGCAGCCTGCAGGGATGTTTGCACAGACCTAGGTCCCAGCTGGCTTAGGAAATAAAACACTCAGGATCAAATCCTAAATGCCTTTCTGAGACTAAAGGCATGTTAAATTGTTTGGTGCTTTGTCCAGCCATTCAATCAATCTTACAGGATTTGGCTCTAATTTTACTATAAAGCAAGCTGGTTTTCCTATATGAATAATAATAAAAAAATCTTAGTTGCACATCAGAAATCCATTTCCTATTCCCTGTGTTGTGTCAAACATTCCATCTCTGTAGCTTTTGTTTCATATACTCTATTCCCTTTGTTCACAGTGCAGTGTAGAATTGGAGAATTCATCAAGTGGGAAAAAAATCATACAGATGTCAAGACTATCACTTCCAGTTCAGGATTATTGCTCATAATATTTACTCTGGACTAGCTCACATCAGACTTCAGTGGCTCAGAAAATAGTACTGCCCTTTTCTGATCTGGTTAAAGCACTGTTACTCAGACCTCACACTGGGGAGAGGAATTTTTCAGTGCGAAGGAGATATTTTCATTGCATGGTAGGCTAAAAGGAAAACCATCTTCTAGTGAACAGTGCTTTTCCAAAAAATCACTGAAGAGTTAGTACTAGTGCTGTTATCCCCTTAGGAAGATTAACACACTACACCAGGAACAAATAAATAAATCACACATGCTGTCGAGCTGACATGGGAAAAAATACTTATTTTTTAGTGAAACTATTGGGTCAAGTGACCTTGTTTCGACCTGGGTTTGGGCAGGAGCCAGTCCCTGTGGAACAAATGTAAGAAAACTGTACTTGAAATGGCTTTGGGGTTTGGGGGTTTTTTTGGGGGTGTGGTTTTTGTTTTTTTGGTTTTTTTTTTTTTTTTGGTTGTTGTTGTTGTTGGGCAGTTTTAAAATAACTGAGAAAAATCAAATCCTCTTGAATAACTGATGTATTTATTTTCTTATATACACTTAAATATGGCACATCTGACAGTAGTTGTACAATAAACACAAAATGATAATCAAAGCTGAACAGTAGATCAAATAACTCAGTGCTGAACCTATTAGAAGCCAAATCCTGTACACTGAATTTCTGAAGAAGGTTTTACCCAGGAGCTGCATTAGCTAAGGATTCAGAGGCTAAGATTATCAAGTCTCAATATCTGAATGACTGGCTGGAGACTGTGACTCTATTTCCAATACACAGTTTCATCTTCCATAACGTAACATTGAACTGGTACCTTCCAATCTTTCTTCCATGCAGCCAGAAATTCATCAGCTGTTGTTACCTCTTAGAGAACAATTACCAATGTCCCAGAGGATTCACTTGCAGTTAGTGATTACTCTAATAAATAAATGCAGACTGGATTAATTCTTCTGCTAGTAATGTGGAAGATGTCCATGTTTACTATTGTTTGAAAGTCAGTGACAGCTACTTTGCAAAGCAGTGGATTTTCGAAGAATAGGGGAAGCTCAGTCAAGGAGTTTCTCTGCTTTGGGACCCATGAGAACCTCTCTTCTCCTTTGGACAACGACAATGCCTGGAACACACTGGTTTGGCAGTTGGGCATGTTCTGGGTTGGGATGGGCATCTGTCTTCACAACTGTTTGATTAAGGAAAAAGAATACAAAAGAGAAAAGCATTTTAATATGAAAATTCTTCACGGTCACATTCCTCAACTTTTTCATCATTGAGCATGCAATGCTTCCTACACACTGTTTGGGAAAGTGTTGACATCCTACAACAGAGGGAGACAAGAATTTGCTGCCTCACAATTTCTGGCTACAGCAATGTCTTGCAGTAGTCCATTTGTCCAGATTCACAACTTAAGTGATGCTTTCCTTGCTTGAAACCAGTGAAGTCCTGAGGGTTAGCACTGGAAAGTGCTGCCCTTGGACTCTGCAAAGTAACTGATCTCACTTCATCATTCAGCTTTGCTCCTCCAGAAATACTGCATGGAAGTCTGGCATTAAGGTCCTGCATCCAGATTTCAGGAATTTTTAGAAGCCAAATTAATGTAAACAAATTATTACATTGCTGCCCTCCCATCTGTCCGAAACATATAAATAACCAATTCTTTCATGATCATTTTTAGCTCTGCTAATTGTTTTAGCTATTTTTATACTTGCCAACTATTTTGTGTTTGTCCTTGTTTTCAAAGCTGAACCTGAAGATGCGAATGCTAATTCTTCCACAGCATCTTCCCTGCTAATGAACCTATGAAGCCACTGGGAATGAACCCTGTGGGTGACCACTCAGTGAGCTACAGCTCTGCCAAGGTACCCAGGGAAACTGCGTGCTGGCTATCCTTATATAAACTTTGAGACTAATCTACTGCATGCTCCTGGGTCTCTACACGGGACCAAAGCCTTCTGAAAAATTAGAAAAAAATAACTAATCCATGAAAACAGGTGTTGTAAGAGGGCATTTTCTATCTGAGGTAAGACACAGAAACCTCAGAACTAATAATACAAACAGATTAGGGAAATTCATGGAGTATTGTAGCTCCTGAACCATTTTCCTGCTTCTCAGTGGAGTCAGAGCCAGTTGAGTAGATTTATATGTGTACAAAATTGCATTAGGTTTAGAAAATTACTTGCTCTGAGGACAAACCGGATAAGGAATGTGCTGTGTGCTCTGTGTGCAAATTTAGGGAGCCTTTGTCCCTAACCATCCATGAGATTGCCTTCATCTGGCACAGAGAACAGCTGTCACAGGATGGGCTCTGCCTACCTACAAGACTTGGTATCTCATTGCAAAAACTAATACCAGTTGTAGTACAGTTTTAATCATCATTCCCTAAAGATTAGCACAAAAAAAAAAGGTAGCAAGTATTGACACTTGAATAGTGGCCTTGTACAGATTTCTTAAAAATACAAACAAACCTTAGATTCCTTTTGTACATTAAGTATTGTAAATATTATTATTATTATTATTATTATTATTATTATTATTATTATTATTATTATTATTATTATTATCCCAAGTGGAAATCCCAGCCAATTAAGCACTTGCATCTCTGATTCAGCTCTTGCAATGTAGACACTGAATGGCAAGGATCACTTACCTGCAGGTTTCAGCATGAAATATCTTGTGTTTTAGAGCACAGCTCTCCTGGCTCTCCCTACACAAATAGCAGCTGCAATTCTCTTTACTTTGAAAGAAATCTGTGGGACACTTATGTCTACAGATGCATTCACAATTTTCTTCATCAAATTCCATATGTTGTCCACACATAGCCAGCTCAGCAAGAGGAGGGAGTCCTGCAATACCACATACATCTTTTAGCAGTAAGCTTTACATGACTAAATCCTGCTTTTGAAGATACTCTATATGTTCTATATTCACTAGGAATCACACATGTACTTTCTGATAGATTCTAGACTTCACAGTTTCTGTTGCAACTTCCTGAGCTGAAATGGACTCGAGAGGATTGTGCTGATTATTTCTCTTTATTCTAATACTGGTATTTCTTGAGGGTTGAACTTAATACAAAAATTTTGGGTGATGTATATTGCAAGAGCCTAGTGTTATGTTTTGGAATGCACAAATATTTACTGGAGAGCAAGTTTTAAAAAGATAATCTCAAAAAGGATTTAGTCTATACCCATGACAAAAAAGGTACATCCATGCAAACTACCACACTCACCACATGTGTACTTCACTACACAGTCACTGCAGAAATTTTTAAGCAATAATGCTATATGTCTACTAGGGTGCAAGCTGGCCTGGCACTTTAACAAGGAGCACATTCATATTTGTCAAAGATGAAAGAAGTTACTTCGTTTCAGAAAAAAAGCCAGAACAGCCAAGGGAACTCACTGTCTAATATCTCCCCTGAAAATGCACATCTGGAGTACAATATGAAGCTAATCCCAGCAAAAAGGGAGCACATTTTGTGAAAGCTGTATTAAAATGCAAGCAGCACATCTCTGATTAAAGGTCATGGCATATAAGATGTCATTGGGATGGTAATTTCCTGTAGCTTTACAATTAGCTCTTGGATATAACCCATGGAATGTGAAATGTAAGCTGCACCTCTGCCATCTGATCCCGCATCTCAGTGTCCAGCAAAGGCTTGCACCTTACTTGAAAGAAACTTTCATTATTATTTACTCAATGATGAAAAACCAGTATCTCAACAGAATAAAAACCTAAGGCCTATTGAAAGCAAGGAGGAAGTCTGCCCAAAATTCTTGGAAGACAAACCCTTTCCTTTGGGTGATAAAACCTGGCATGTGTGAAGTGGTGTTGAGTGTTTCAATCTCACTTTGTTTCAACATCAAAGACAGATTTTAAGTTATTTTGTCCCAGCCACTTGCCAAACACAATGTACTTCAGAGAATGGTATTTTTTTCTGAGGAAGTATTGAGTGTATGTCAGCAAAGGCCATAATTACACAAGCCACAGATTTTAATGCTCCAAGCTGACTATACAAAAGACTCTGAGTTAAGAGGGCTCTGGCTATTCTCAGTTCTTCAGACTCAATCTAAAATACAGTACTAATCTTTTCTGGACTGAAATATCTAACTTGTGTTTGACTGCCTAACCTGATGGTCAGAGGATCTTATCCAGAGTGAGAAAAGATCCAACAGAAACAACTATGCAAATTATTTCTTGCTTATTAACATTAAGAGACTGCAATCAATAGACCAGTTTATGAGGTTATTTAGCTTTATTTTAGTTTGCTAGTGTAGGAATTGCTTGCCAGATTGATTTATTGTTGCCTTGAGTGGTTTATTCTTTCACTTGCTGAATGTAGCTTAAAGCACAAAGGCAAGGTTTATTTCTCTCTCTGTTTCCTCTAGTGCTATGATTGTGTTATTTTGACCAATACAATTTCCTGACAAAAACAATTTTTAAAAACTTTACACAGGACTTAGAGAAAATTTTATTTCTCTTAATATTTATTGCTAGTAAGTAAGTTTAGACTTACACAATTACCACCCAGAATATTTACTGCAATTTTCCTTGACAAATTAAAATTTTACAGCAGAAGCAGAGGAAGAATGGCAGTTACTATTCTTCTACAAACTTTATCCTCTTCCATTTCCTTCCACAGAGCTGAAGAAGTGTACATACTCCTGAATATGTAGGGTATATTAGTTTGAAAGATTCCTAAATAACTTAAGATTATCGTTAAAAGTACTCAGATATTTTGAAAGGTTATATAACTTTTTGCACTGACTCCAGCTAATGAGCAGGACTGGTTTTGTCTATCTTATTGCTTATTAATTATTTTCTTAAGAACAAAAAATAAAATAAATAAATAAAAAAGTACCTGCTCCATGCAATGTATTCTAGGGCATTTTTTCTACAGTTAAGAAGTTTCCCTAATGCCCATCATACAATTTAAGGCTCGTGTAAAATAAAAATTTGCACAGGATGCCTACTTCACAAAATCTTATATATACTTTTCCATGTCCTACTCAGGTTGCTGATACAGAGAGTAAAACATCCAAGCAAAAAAACATGAGATGAGGGGAAGCACATATATGTGTTTATTTTCAAGTGAGTTTCCATACCATAATCCAAATCTTATCTAGGGATGTGGAATAAAAACTTTAACTCTCTCAATGTAAAACAGGTGAGAAGACCAGAATGAGAGACAAAGAGCTTGGAGAGAGTATGCCAAAGTGTCTATTTGTCATTCCATCTTTACCTTCTCGTCTGTTGGAGTGCTGTGTGTCTATAACACATTCACATTTGTCACTATCCCAGATCCATCCATTATGGCAAAATTTGTTGGTAAAGGGGCATCTAGAAGAAAAAGAAATTGAGATAGGAATTAAAAAATATATAATTAGTGGCATCAGAGTAGCCATTTGGCAAAATGAGCTGCTGGTGTGCTGGATCAGCCATCTCTCCCACATGAAGACCTGTGTGCATTACTGCTGCCAACAGAAGGAACAGGGTCTGGCTGGTCCTGGTGACAGGGGGGAGCTCCCTGGCTCCCAGTGACACAGGAGGGGAGTTTAGCACCTATTTCAGACTACAGCCTTAGGAAAGAGGTACAGTTTTGCAGCTCCACTTTTCCATAAAACAGCTTTACCCCAGGCAACGTGGTCTTTGTCCTGCAGTACTCATGTTGTGTAACTTCACTGAATTTTGCCTCGCTGCCAGAAGGTTCAGTTCCAGTTTAATTTGCCCATGCTCATGGATGCACAGGGGACTATTTCAGTGTCAGAGGAACAGACTGACTTTCAGGCCCTTTGCTCTAGGAGGGAAACTCACAAACTGGAAAAAGACTGAGGTTCTTCTGTATTTGTCAAGGAAGCAGATTCAGAGTGGCCAGCAGGCTGAGGGAGGGCTGGAGTGGCTTGCTGAAATGACACCTCTCGCCACCCTGATGCCCAACTCAAGGGCAGTGATGGGAATAAGCAGAATGCAGGGCTCGTCAGAGATTTTCCAGGTGATTTCTAGTGAGTCACTCAAGCTATTTGAGTTTCTAGAGTCTTTGTTTATTTATGTAGCCTTTTCTCACCTGGAGTACTAGTATTTTATGATACATTTTGGAGTGAGATGTGAGGTCACTTTTCTCCTGTCCATGAGCCCAACAGATGCAAACCAAGACTGGATCAGAGTGAAAAGCCAAGATTCACACTGATTCTGACCCAAGATGCCATAAAGTGTGACAGAGGGCTTTCGCTTGAGCACAGAACTCAGTGTGCCCTGGCTAAATAATGCACGAGCAGAGTTGCTGTGTCAGGCTGTAAACATCTATGCTCACATTCTCAAATAGCTCCAGAGGAGCATAGTGCCCATATGAGCACTTTGAGTCCCTGCTAAAGAACCTAAATATCTTAGTGACTCCAGCTGCTGCTGAATTGGCCTACAGTTTGTTGGATTCTGATGAGCATTCACTTAAAATTCACATGGTTTGGGTGAATTTTCTAACCCTGAGTGAAAGCCTAGTTATTCAAAAAACCTGTTGGGATAACAGAAAGAGAATGGACCATTATAACATGCAGATCAGGAAAACAATTTCAATGTGTGTAGAAGTTTGCAAATGAGGGAACTTACCCATCTTCCTCAGGGTACTGGACAGACCTTCGTATGATGGTGTACTGCTGGCGCTGGGTGTTTGATGTACACTTACAGGCCGTGTGATTGGCAATTTTGATGGGCACAGGCTCGGGAACACTTGTCAAGGGAACCGAGATCTCAAAGAGCTAGATGGCACAAATAACATTTATTTTTTCAGTTTTCATTCTACAGTTAATAATTAGTTATTAATAGTAATTAATAATAACAGTTTTAAAGAAAAATCTTGTATTCTTTTCCACCGTTTTCCCTACCCTTGCTCTTACCTAGAGATAGTTACCGTAAATATAAATGAGCAGAAGTGCACTGAGGGTTTTGAAGAGTCAGCAATGCCCATCAAGGTAGAAACTTGCCAAAATGGGCATCCTAGTGCTGTATTACAGCTATTAAACACCCAAGGCTACTCAAAACTTTGCAAGCAAACACAAAAACCTCTTTTGGATGCTAGGGCCAGATGGGAAAGAGGTAGGTGTTGAGAACTTTGTTTTTGGTTGTACTATCAGATGAGTCTCTACTACTTACAGAGACCTATGTAACTGTCCTTGGGTATAATCACAGTATGCATCTTTAGGGACCTAACTTAACCCCCAAAGCCTCCTCAGAGAGGGAAGAAACAGGAGTAAATAGAGGAAAGTTCATTCTGTTTCAGCTGGGTTTCTGCAGGGAATCATCCTGGAAACTTCTCTGTGTTGACTACAGCAGGAGCTCAAGGAGCAAAGCAGCCTGCCTTTAGTGCATCCAGGTTGTTGAGTGATCTCTGAGTAGGCCTGAGGTGGCTCTGGTTCCTTGGGCAGCTATGTGCAGGAGCTGTTGAAAGGATCCACACTCCCTCTGCCCCTCAAACCAGCTTCCTTCCCATGGAAACCAAAGAACTGGGCACATCTTGGTGTGCCAGCATGTCTTGGCTTAAAGCTGCATCCTCCTGCAGGGACTGAGTATTCCTAAGCAGGCTGCTTAGGCATTAAAACTTACGTGTGGCAGTGTCTAACTTTAGGTGGTATCAATAGCCTGCAGTCGATATTTTATACCAAGGGAAAAAATCCTCTCACTAATAAGAGAATATGGGAATAATTCCATTAGGTGAATAAATCTGAACTGATGGTGGTGTATCCAGAAATGGAACTTAGCTGGGGACTTTTGAGGGAATGCTTATTTTGAAGGATGCTAAAGGAATGTTACACTCTGCAAAATTGCAGTTTTTCAACAAACTTATGAACTGTTGCTCAAAAAACACATAAATAAATAAATACTTCTTAGCCTGACCTAGCTCCCTGAGCTGATCAGATGTCTTCTGTGTGGCCAACAGCTCATAACAGCTTTCTCCTTCGGGTGTGGAATGAAAGCAACTAATGAGCATTGACGCAAGAAGGACAGGTCCTGATTTATTTTACTCCAGCTATATTCCAGTACAACCAGACACAGTGGAATTACATTCCAACAAACACAAAATAAATACAGAAGTGGATTGGACCTGTTCCCCATAAGGGTTTCAGTTTTCTTTTTCAAACAATCACCCTTGATCTTTATTATGTTTTAAAGAAAAGGCTTTTCATAAGTAGAATTTCATTTATTACGCCAAGTGAAGTAGGAATGCACAAGATGAAGGTTTATCAAAGAGGACCCGTGTCCTGTGCTTCATCTGTGGGTATGAATCATAGAATCGTAAAAAGGCTTGGTTGGAAGGGACCTTAAAGATCAGTTCCAACCCCTTACCTCCTCCCATGGGCAGGGGTGCCACCCACTAGACCAGATTGCTGATGAACGATGGATGGATTCAGCCACAGAGTGGATTGAAAGTACTAAACTTGGAGCTCTGCTCTGTCACCCACTGGAGCAAGATATCTCTGCACATAGCCTCTAGTGGGAGTCTACAGAAAGAAGCTGTCTGGCTACCCTATGCTCCGTTTTTGGGACTGCTCATTAAAACCTGGGTATCACCTGTTGCACCTATTTAGTAACTGACTAATGGTTTATGCTTTTCTTTCCCCAAGACGAGTATGAACTGGGACATTCAGATCCTGAGGCATGCTAATTAACAGTATCTGGTCTCTCCTGATGAATATGTCTCCTTTTTTGGCTTGCAAAATTGCACTTCCAAAATTATTAGCCAGCCTTCTTGTTATGGATGATAATGTTGAAATACAGCAGCCCAACACAACAAAATTTTCTGGGGTTAAACCTTGGATACAGAAGATTCCCAGGAGACAATGCTCTCAAGGGCTCTCCAGTCCAAGGACAATATATTAAAGAAGGATATAACTTCTGATCATCATGAGCCTGCAGTTACTTTCTCAGGACCTGATTTTCCATCTCTACACATATATAAACAATTTTTAATAATGCAACATGGCAAAATGGTATTCACACTCCTGCATTCACTCCACATGGATAAAAAATTAATTCTTCTGTTTGTTATGATAGTGCAGACAGATCTTTCATAACAGGATCTCAGAAACCAAACATCCTCCTTCCCCTCCCTTTTTGGTGAGCCAGGGTAAAAAGAAAACAGATGAATAGCCTCATTTACCGTTTTTGACACGTAAGTTGTACTTGTATTCATGCAGCTGAGACTCTCCTCATTGCAGCAGCCTCCACATCTGAACACATTCACACAGGGAGGCTTGAAAAATTTGTTGGTTGTTGTACCCAGTTCTTTGGCAACTTCCACACAGGTTTCCCTTGGCACACACTGAGTCTTTTGCCATTCTTCATCTATGACTGGAGAAAACAGCATTTTTATGAACAATCATGGCAAAGCTAAACCTCTTGATTAGTGAAGGAGAAGCATTATATAAAAAAAAAATTAAGTGCTGGCAGGCCATTTGCACTTACTTGGATCAATTTGCACTTATTTGGATCAATCTAAGGGCCAGAGGGAGTCTGAGTGCAAAATTATCCCAGTAACTTATACCAGCTGCCCTGGCAGAGAGATTGTTACATGTATCTGCCTTTAGCTTTCAATGCAAATGACCAAAATCTCAGTTAATTCCAGCAGATCAGGTAAAGCTGCATTGATTTCCCTTAGCTGAGGGTCCCCAGCTCCACAGTGTCTGTCTGACCACATCCTGTTCCCCTTTGCTCCAGGGTAGCCTTCCTTATTGTCACTTTATCTTCTATCTGAGTGTACCCCACCACGGACCCAGCAGGGCCTGGGTCTTAGTGCAAAAGCACATTAATGATTACCAGATTCTGGTCAGCGGGTTTGAGTACTCCTGGTGGATGTCAGCCAGAGAGCACAGTTTCCAAAATGCCCAGTGAAATCCAAGACAAACAGTCTCACACCTCAGTACCACCAGGGGGTTCCTGAATAACAGGAATATGAATTCAAATGTGAGCTGTCTATTCAGAACACAGTGGAATCTTTCAAAATCTGAATTGCTGTAGACTAGTAGACTAGGCTTGACTGATTTGTCAAATTCTGACTGTGAGAAGGAATAATGTATTAACTGCCTGAGCCAGACAGAGAAAAAAGTGACATTTACCTAATCAACATAATACAGTCTTGAGTTTTGTCAAGAGGTGGCTCTCCTTTTTTTGCCTTTTGCTTTTTTGATTCAAGTTGTGGAATTGCTCATGAGTCACCAATGCTTATGCTTTAAGTTCTTAAAATTATGAAAAACATTTTTCTTCTTTACCCCTTACATCAGGCTTGTGAAATATGAAAAGCAACTTTTATACCATTAAAAAAATGCTCTCTCTTCCAGCGCAGTCCACCTCCCTACCATTGTAAAAGCAGTGCCTACATTTACAGTGAAGTTCTGACAAAAAAGAAATCTTGGAATACTTTTAACCTATTAGCTATACTTTCCTTCAGGTGAAGATCTATTGTTCTCATTCCTGACTTTCCTTTTGTTATTTTTAACTTTTTCTTCAACAGACTTTGTATATTTAAATAATTTTGCTTATTCCTGAAAAGTCTTACAACAGAGTTGATTTGCTCCATTTTTCAGTCATGCAGAGAGTACAAGAAATAAGAGTTTGATGTCTGAATTGTGAAGAAGAGGCATAAATTAAGACAAGAATAATCATTACAATTAATAGAATTTTCTAGAGTAATGTTAGTTCTATCAAAACACAAATCTCATCCTAACATTAAAATAGAAAATAAAGTGTTTGCCAAACTCATTAATGTATGTGCATGTAATCACTTCAGATGTCACTTCAATGAGCATAAGCAGCGATGACCTTTCCAGCTACACACATCCTCACTTTATTAACCACTTCTCCAGCAGAAGGGCTGCTACAGGAACTGGCTGCCAAGGAAGTGAGTGTCATATCTTGTTCAGAATGCCCCATTGTCACCCTGGTCATTTCTGAGACCAAGCACAGAGCAGTTTCTGAGAAATTTGTCTGTGATACAGTCTCCAACTTGAAAGTGCTGCAGTCCTTAGTGACTGAGCAGCTCAGGGGAGGCTGTGGTTTGATGAAGTGACACAAACTTTCAGTGAATTCATTGTTAAAGCTTTAGAAAGAGGGAATAAAGTCCTGAATTTTCCCCAGTGGAGTTTGGAGTGCTGTGGAAGATACTCTAGTGAAACAATGATAAGTCTTGACCCAGCCTTCTCAGCAAAGCATTTTATTAAAACAAAACAGATGCACTTGGCAGAAAGGTCGCTGTTTCATGGCTGGAAAGCGTGTGGGAAAGAAATACATGTTTATGGGCTTGTGTTTTTTTAAAAGGAGCTTTAGTACCTTGAACATATTAATATAATAGAACAAAAGTACTTGCTGTCCTGGGATAATTCCACTTTGAATGGAAGAATGGCCAGCCCCAATGGGCTTTTCTTAACTTGAATTTCAGCACCTTGACTTTTAATGAGAAAGCTGAAATCTCTATATGTAAATTTAGACTTTCAAAGGGAAAATAGCAAGCAACCTAATAGCTGTTCCAAGCAGAAAACTTTATCAATATGATCATAGTAAAATAGAACCACAGAACAGTTTAGCTGGGAAGGGACCTCAAAGATAATCTAATTCCAACCCCTCTGCTGTGGACAGGAACACCTTCCTCTAGACCAGGATGCTTAGTGTTCAATCCAGCCAGGCCCGGAACACTTCCAGGGATGTGTCATCCACAGCTTCTCTGGGCAACCTCTTCTGGTGTCTTCCTAACATCTAATCTAAACTTACCCTCTCTTAGCTTCACGACATACCCTTGGGAAAAGTGCCTCTCCAGCTGTCTTGCAGCTCCCTCTTAGGCACTGGGAGGCTGCAATTAGATCTCCATGGAGCCTTCACTTCTCCAGGCTGAACAGCCCCAGCTCTCCTAGCCTGACTTCATAGGAGAGGTTCTCCAGCCCTGTGACCATCTCAAATAATTCACAGCACACTAAATGTCATAGTGACCTTATTATCTGAATATTATTTACGTTATAAATATTGAGTTACATTATTCTGCCATTGAAAAATGCCCATTTCAATGTTCCCTGCCTCAGTAACATTTAATAACATCTCCTTTTGTCATGCTGTTTTGACAAAAGGGATGTTTTAGTTTTGCAGAAATGTTTGTGTTCATTAAATGAGCAACAGTGAGTAGAGGATTACACCATTTGACTCTGGGTACTCAAAATAACTCTATGGATTTTTAATATTTTTGAATAGAATTACAAGGGTACGTAAACAAAATGATTATCACTATTGAAATCTGTCTTAATTGTTCTTTATTTATGTATTTGTTTTAAATTTTTTTCTATACAAAATTTCTGTGAAAAGATTAAAGCCATGCCTGTGATATGAAAATCCTCTTCAGACAGGCACTTGTATACACATATTTGTGTTGTGGCTCAGAGAAGCAATTTAAGGCTTTGTTCAGACATAATTTAGCTGAGTAATGGTGTGTGAATGTGGCTGGGGTTGTTGTAAAAGTAGTATTGGAACAGGATCAGTAATATCTGATTTCCCAAAAGGAAAGTGATATGATAATATCACAGCAGGATAAAGACAACAAAGATTATCTTAGCCTGTCCTTCATTAGGCTACAGTTTAGCTTTGAGGTAGGATGTCCATTTGCTGGACCAAAATATAGTAACTGATCTTTTGTTTTTTCATCCATGAATATGTAATACCTCTTGAGCATCACAGCTCCAAGGAACAATATTCATATTTGCTCCAGATGGAAGGAGTAGGTTGTGATTCTCCACCTTTAGTTGCTGCTTGGTTGCCTCAAGGTCATCCTTTCTCTGGAGAAACTTCCTCAAACAGATCAAGGTTAGGGCAACAGCTTCTTTCTCTCAATTCCCACACAGACACTGCTGCTGGTGCAGTGCCTTGTATCAGAGCACACCTAATAAAAAAGGGATTTCTCTGCCTGCAGTAAAGTTTATTCATTTCTGCCTGCAAGCAAGTTCTGAGATGTAGCACAATGCTGCTCTCCAGCCCCTCATCCAGTCATTCTGACCTGGTTTTTGTACATTGACTTCTCTTTCTTTTATGCACTGACAAATCCCTGAACAGTACATTTTCCCTTTGGAGAGTATGCAGAGAAAATAAGCCTGATTTGGCCACAAAACAGGGAGGTGTACTCGGGCTGTTTTCTGACACTTTTTCATACAAAGTCATTTTCCAGACATGCCCTGTTGTTTCTAGTATGGGTATATTCTAGGAAACCCCTTACCTCCTTCACAGTTTACTGTGGGAGGGGGAATCAGGGAGCAGCCTTGATCAGAATCAGGGAGGGGCCTTGACGCTGAGATCAGACTTGGCCACAAACCTGCACCTACCTTTCAGTGTGTCGATATCATAGAAAGCAGCAGCAAATCTGGTAGAGCGATGTGAAGCAGAGCGGGAGTCTAAGTTGGCCAGGCTCTTGAGTTTTAGCCTGCATTTCCACAGCTTCCAGTCCTCAGAGTGAGTGATGTGAAGCAGCTCTTCCAGGCTGGATGCTCTCCTAATCTGCTGCTCTGACCGCTCCAGTGCTGACAGAGATGTCCTCTGGAAGGAAAGGGGGAAGTCAGAAAGGCAGCACTTTGCAGCCTGTCCCCAATGCAGCACGTAGAGCACTTGTCCCAAAGGGCAGCACATTCCTGAGCACATCTGAGTGTGCCTGGAGCAGCACACAGAGATATCCCAGGCTTTGAGAGTGCCCAGCACCAGACTTATCTGCAGGATTTGTGCCCACAAAGATTGGGAAGGGGAGATGTCCACTTCTTCACCCTCTTCATCACAGCCTTCAGAACTATTTGACCAATGCAGACTTTACTGTGTCCCTGGTCTCCAGGGAGCCTGGTGGACATTGACTACATCACTGCTCTGCCTGGGCTGGCCAGTCATGCCAGAGTGAATCCCAGGTCACCCTACACCTGAATCAGTTCAGCCTATGAGCCCAGCCCATGTGCCTCTGCAACAAGCCACCTCGGGTGCCAAAACTTGGTTCCAGCCAAGAGACAGCACTGCAGGGTCAGGTGATACAGCTGGAAGCTGCACGAAGTACAAGGACCCATCCATATGGCAGGCAAGCACATCATCCAACATGCTGCAAAGTTCAGGATGCATCTGCCCTCTCCCATTGTGACTACACTTGGGTCCTGGCCTCAGAGCTGTGGCTGTGCAGCAGCATTAGCACAGTCATTGCATTTTCCACCTGTGTGATGTTCATGACCACTCTGCTTCCATTGGAGAAAGCTCCCTACAAAGACCTGTACCATCAGTTTGAAGTTAATACTCACTTTAAAAATGGCTGTTTAACACTTCATATTGCACAGCATCCTGTAACAATACTGCTTTCTTTGGCTGCTGCTTTCTGACATCTGTGTTTGTGCCTTTATCAAGGCACTGAGTATTTATTTCCACTGACTCACCAGATCTGCTGAAAACACTCTCCAACACAAGTAAGAGGTTATCTTTGTAAATGTCTGTGTTGCACTGGGCTGGTGCTCTCTCAGCTGTACTCTCTGGTCGTACAGTGAACTGTATTTTTTGACTTGCCGGCCGTCATAAAATTCCAGCTCTTTAAAGCAAGGCTGTAGTACAAGAGGCTGTCCATGAGGTGTGTAGCAGACAGCAGTCTGAACCAGTAGCAAGCAAGTGCTCTGTGTGGGGCTGGGGAAGGAGTGAGGGAAAGGGCCACCTATAACAGGAAGATTTTAGATGAGATCTGAAATCCAAGCACTGAGTGCATCTGTTACTTGTTATAAAGACATCTGTGGCATTTAGTTTGCAACAATACAGATGTTAGCCTGTACACATGGGCCAAGTTAATTTTTGGGTAATTGCCTTTCACTGACCTAAAATTCCTTAAGTAGTTAACTCAGAAAAATTTGTTTGCTCTCCTTTTATGCCCCTACAGAACATTATATTGTGCTTTAGCAAGTTGCCATATTTCATTATAGAGATGGCTGCTTCATAGGTGAATGATTTCTCATGTATTTCATTTGTGGTCAAAACTAGAAACCCCATCTCAATACTAATGGACAAATAGCTCAGAAGGAATGTGAATGCTTAGCACCAGTAACTGAATTTCTAGACAGTTTTACAAACAAGATACCCAGAATTTTGCTGATCCAGGAAAGCTGAAATTCATCTTGAGGTCAATGCGTCAAGACTTATTTGTTCTAAGAACCACAGCTTATGTTCACTCCCATTCACAAACGGTCTCCTTGGTCTTGCAAAACATGCAAGTGTAGGACCAGAGCTGGCATGGTAATGGGACCAAAGACATCAAAACTGAACTCTATTAAGCATTAACTTTTTTTCCTCTCTCTTTGTGGTACAAAATAATGTTCTAGCTGAATCAGCATCCAACACTTCTAAACTAGACTTAATTTACACAGAACCTGTAAAATGAGATGATAGCATTCTAGAACTTGGAAGATATATCCCTGCACTTCTTGTAGGAGTCAGCAGTTTGGGGTGACTAGCTTCTCAATTTCTCTTACTCCTATATCAAGAGGTTTTATTAATCATAGAATTGTTAAGGTTGGAAAAGACCTCTAAGATCATCAAGTCCAACCATCAACCCAACACCACCACTGTGTTCACCACTAAACCAAGCCCTGATTATTAGATGAGCAAAACAGGAGCTTGCCTAAGCTATTCAGCCCTGAAAGCAATCTGTTGCCCCTTCTCTAATGTTTCCTAACATTGATCCAAGCTCTGCAGCTTGATGTTGCCTACCACGATAACACAAGAATAATTGTATTCCTGCTTCTTATATTTGGCTTCTTCCCAGAGGGAGCACATTTCACAGCTGACTTTTTAACTTCACAGGATTCCCTATTCAGTACAGAATTCCCTGGTGACCTTTCCTGTAACAACAGCACTGAGATAAAGTATGGTCTTTGCCTCTGAGCATTGCTGACACTAGGCAAGATGGTGAGCTGAAAGCACTGCTGGTGTCTAGGGGAGGTCTGAATCTCAAGTAGTTATAGGATTTTACAGTGGGGACATCTATTTTGTTTGTGAGCTGGTTGCCCTGAGCTCCTTCTACAGCAAAGACAAGAAATGTAGACACTTTGAGAGCACGATTGATTTGAAATCACACTGAAAGTCTTTTTTTTTTTTTAATTACCAGCAAGGCCAGGCTCACCAGATCACATGAGGTATCAGTATGGTAGATCTTTGGTCAAACATATCTCAACACAGCTATCTGGGGTATAAAACATCTGAAGAGAAGCACTGAATTTTGCCCCAGCCTTGCTAAGTGTCAAAACAGGAACAGTGAAAAGCCCCTTATGTGTTTCTTTTGATTTTTTTGAGAGTACTACAATGCTCTTATCTAGAACCTTGTTCTAAATGCTTGCTAGAGCACACAGCAGACAGTTAAGCCACCAGAAGGACATCCTCATTCTAGTACACCTTGACCACAGAGGTGGCTTCCCACAACTTAAAAGCATTGAAAAGTAAAAGCTTGAAAAATGAAAAATGTAGAAGGTGCATCAGCTGCATCAGCAGGACAAAGCCCTACAGCCTGAACTGCTTCTGCTGGCCCCTGTCTTCCTATAGCACAGCTGCACCAAATAGATCATTGTCATGAAATCTTTCCAAAGTATTCAATTCTGATCATACTATTTTGAAAAGGACAGCACCGAATAAAAACACAGAACCTCTTACAGTCTCAGATAATACCATGGATGAAGTGCAATAGGGCACCACACAGGTCTGCAGACTTCTTTCATATACTGCTGTTTAAATTCAAGCTCTGTTTAGATATAGACATGCTCTGGCTGACTGAAAAGACCTACTTAAAAGAGTGCAGCTTTGGACAGAAATGTGAATAAATGTGAAACTGGAGGAGGGTGTTAGATTCAACAGAGTCCCAAACTTTCCTGTAATTTGATTTAGGATCTTATGCCCTTTCACCTTGATAGCAAGTGGAAAGCAGTTAAATCTAGCATTTGAACAGGTGGGGATCTCTTCACTCAGCCACAGAGCAAAGGGAAGACACATAGATGTCAGACTGACATTTCACTGACATTTCTGGGAGATCCAGCTCCTCACAAAGAGCAAAAGAGGAACAGAATCATTGACTGCTTTTCCTGACTGTAGCCATCTGCACATGCTCTTTCCCACTCTGCAGATATCCCTACCTCCCTTTTTCAGTCATTCTCTGATGTCTACATTCCTTCCTTCCTTCCAGGTTCCCTTCCCATTCTCCACTCTGCTCTCAACATCATGAACTGCTTGGATTCCACTGTGCTTTTATATTGTTTATTTTCACTGCTTTCCCCATAATTCTGGTAGATGGGAGTCTAGTGAAACCTATCTCAGGCTGAGCTGGTAAGCCTTCTAGTCCAGAGGAACATCCATTTTTTTCCCTTCCATGCCCTCATCCAATTTCCCTTCACATTGACATAGATTTTAGTAGTCAGCTGAGGTGAGCTGTCATCATTGTGGAAGTTGTTGATTGTAATGGTTACAACCAAGATGTGGAGCAGAACTTCACTGCACTTGGCATGGTACCCATAGGGAGCAAAATCATGAACTCCGACCCCAGAAACTTTAAAGTATGCATTAAGAGTTGAGAGAAAAACAAATTAGACAAGGGGTCTTTGGGAAAGGACCATGGCAATGTCATTTCCATGCTTTCAAAATGAAAAAATTACTTTTAGATCCATATTACTGGAAAGCTCCACATGTCCTAAACTTTCAGTACCCAGCAATGTACAGCCCATAGTCCACCAAAGACATAATGCTATTCCCTGTGAGAAATGTTTGAGTAGAACTTATCAATAACAAATATCAAAGTAGTAGGTTTAAGTAGTTCATTCTTACCTCCTCAGCTTGCTGCTGCTATTAATGTAAATTTTCTAAGGACCTTATCTAAAAATGGATCCCATACCCCAAGATAAAAACCAGATTCATAATTAACTGAAGTCACATGTTTTCCAAAACACTGACCTCTCATATGTTCCAAAATTATTCTTCAATTCAAAGAGGAATATCTGTTTTCCTCTATCTTGGCTATGAGCAATCATCAGGAAATGATAACGCGAGTTAGCATTGTGATTTTTGGATAATTACAACTCTTGTCCTTCCAAAAGAAACCATAATGGGCTATCTTTCTTCTTCCCAGTAATCTCAGATGCCAGGAAAACCCTACAAGTAGTCAGCATTGGAAAGGAACAAGAGAAAAAGCAATGATACATTCAGCGGCCTTTCCCACCTTGGACACTGACTAAAATCAGCCACTGAGTTCATTTCCCCACTGATTTACGCTAGTCCAATGTTTGGCCTATGCACCATGTCATACAGATGCACAATCCCACAGACAGGCTGCCATGCTCAAACTGGGCTCTTTCTGAGTATTGGTATTGACCATACCCTCTCAGGGACTGCAGCTCTGCAGTTTGCACCTCTTCTCCACCCTGACAAGCTCCTAGATTTCCTGCTTAGGAAAAATAAGTCAAAATTATGTCTAAGAAAGCCAGCAGAACCCACCTTTGCAAAACTCCTTTTTATTTTTTCTTGACATGTGCTGCTCTCTTCAGCAGCATTAATGATGTGTTTCAACACCTCCTGGAGGTATTTTGAACAACAGAGGAAAGATGTGGAGTACAACAGTAAAAAAAAAGCCTGCTAAGGGCCTACATTTATTTGAGGACCTATAGCATAAAAACATGAGGTTGTATTTAAGAAAACAGACGCATGAATGATTGGCATTGTTGCAGATGAATAATACTTTGCATGCATGGGAAAGCAAAAATAAAAATTGATAGAAATTTATATTTTGCTCAATCTGCCTGCATTTCACTCTGTACTCAAGCATGCTCACAGACCCGGGAAATACATCTTGAAAGCTTTACATATGATTACTTTCCTTAAGCCCCAGCCTCACAGTCTTTCTCTACAGCAGGACATAAACCTCTGCTTAAAGCTAAACACATGTAAGAATTCTTCTGATAAGGAACGTTTTTCTGAGTCAGGGTCACAGACGCTGTCATGGCAAGTACTGCATAAATACCAGTGGAAATTTTCAGCATTACCACTGTGTCTGGGGCCAGGACAAATGATTAAGGAACCTCTTGATAACCTTGCACTGTTTTATGATCCATCCTCTCAGCAGCTAAGCAATAGACAGAAGGTAATAGATTTATCTTGCTAGCTGAAAGCAGATTGTAGCTGCATAGCACAGTGATTATTCTCTTAATGCCATTGTATCACAAACTTGGCCAAACAGGCTTTAGATAAGGTCAGACTAAAGCTTTCAAAATTAACCAATCTGGGGGGTGGAAGTTTTGTTTCAAAAGGAGGGCACCTGAACACAAAGCCTGTGTTGGCAGCATCTGAGGACATTTTGAACCTTTATGCCAGCGTTGTGTGCTTTATGCAGCTGTAGCAACTGCATTCAGTTCAAGAGAAGTTATGTAGAAGACAAAGGCTTGATGCAACCAGAAGGTGAATTCTCCCTGTTCCAGTGCTGCCTGAAGGCTAATCTCAGAACTAGATTCAAACCAGTTTAAATACTAGGTAGATGATTCATCACCACAAGAAAATACCAGGGAATTTTGCTTCTGTGTGTGCTATACCTGAAAACAACCTTCTTTTCTCGTCTGTGATGCATTCCCCAAGGTGATTTTGACATAGTGTATAAACTCATTATAGTTGCAGGCTCATCTTGCGGAGATAGAGGTCCTACAGCTCCCTGCCACCCCACAATTATAGAAAAAAAAAATCTGATTCTATTATTCTAGTCACCTAAATGAATATGAACTATTTATCTGAGACTCCTCTCATAGATCATGGAGAAAAATAAGGCCACTGGGTGAACATTCATCCCATTCTAAAGCCTGTTGAATTAACTGTGCCTCCAAAATGCCTCTTCCTCTCCATTGATGCTGAAGGATGAATTCTCAGATCACCAGCTTAGCTGTAGTGAGGAGACCTGAATCCCACTCAGCTGAGAGCAGTCAAATGAGATTAAATAACCTCTCCTAAACTAAAGCAATTTATGAGGTACACAGATATAACTATCCAGGAAGTGCAGCGCACCAGGGTCAGAAGGACCTGGACTGGCTGAAGGCCAGCACTGCAGAAGAAAGCACTCCATTGCCTGCCTCCAAGCCACAGTGTGCCCAGCCGTGCTGTGGCTCCCAGCACACAGACTGTGAGCTGACGTGGCCAGGGAACTTCAAGAGAACTCCCATGAAAATGTTTGGTTCTCTCTTGGCAGGAAAAATGCCAAGCAGCTCCGGCCATTATGACACCGACACAAAAAAATACATTTTCCTGGTAAGAATAACAAGCTTGTGTGGAGTTTTTGCAGTAAGAACTCTTTTGAGGGTTTTCATTTTTATTAGTAGTATTTTTAGCATTATTGTGTCTCCTATCAGTTTGGAGTCAGGTAAAAACATGAAATGAAGAGGTGATACCTAACCTGGTGTCTACAGCCAAAGCAAAATACATGAGAAAAGAGTGGAAGGCATTCATCCAAAGGGAGTACCAAGGAAACAGAAGATATCGCTCAGAGTGACGAGCCATGATTTTTAGGTAGCAGGGGCTCAACCATTGCTGAATTTTATCATAACAAATATAGTCTATACTACAGCATCTTGTATCCTTGGGGTGTTGCATAACAGGTAATAAAATAGTGAGAGAATCTTCTGCAGTTTGAAAACTTGAGGCTTGGACGAGTGACTTACTGCCCTATCAACAAGTACCCCATGAATATCCATCATGAGGCATCTAACTCTGCCACATGTCTGACACATATTAGCATGCAGCAATTTTATCATCACTTTGTATTTCATTTCCGAGGAGAAAAAGAGTGTTTCCTTTTCAACAGCTCCAGTAAAATCATACTTTTGATTCTCTGTCAGCTATGAACTTCTGATATATGAAGTTGCATCCCTGGCTATATTCCCTCGGGAAGTATCATTGTACAATATTAGCGCACAAATAATCTATTTTTAATTATAGTGAACATGACCATAGAGAGACAATTAGATATTTTGACTTCCTACTAAAATTATTCTCTGAAACATGATGGGCTTGTCATGGGATTTTTAAGCAGCTATTACAGTCCTTGTTATCTCAAAAGCATGGATGAAATTTCAGGAACATGCAGTACTTCACCTTCAAAATATTGTAAACAAATACTCAAATCTCTTCTAAAAATGTTTCATATCTCTCAGTGCACTGCTCTGTCCAGATTAACATTCACTTGATCATCACAGTTACAACATTAATAACCTGAAGGGGCATTCTGTTTATAGTGGGGACAAGTTTGGGCACTGTGACACAAATCTCCAGCTGTCACTTTTTAATAAGAGTTTTTTCTCCAGTGAGAGCTGTATTGAAAGCATACAGCTATATTGTCCAAGTATATAGCAAAAAAATACACAAAGGGATGGAACTTCTTCCCTGAAGAAGCTCAAGCACTGAAGAACAGGCACAGGAAAATTTCGCTTCCCTCACCCACAATCTGTTTAAAACATCTCTGCAGTCTGCCTTGAGAGTTAGAGAGTGTTGGCCTTGGCTGTGCATCCTCTCAGGAAAGGGTGACTATGATCATATCACTCCGTCCTGAAGTCCTGTGTGCCATGGCTGCTGGAAGAGAAACTTCATTGAGCCCGGGCCTGTAACAAGAGCAGTGCAGAGTTGCCAGAGCACACAAAGAAGGACTGGTAGATATGTCACTTGTGGGTTTGGGAGGAACAAAAACTGGTCAAACTTATAGTCTGGCCAGGTGTTGCATGAGGTGGCAGAGCGCTGACAGGGGGACATTGACCAGAGACTGTCACATTTATCACTGATACACTTGTGATGTTTGAGGGTCTCTTCTGCTAAAACCCTGCCAGTACATCGTCTGACTGAGGCACAAAACCAGAGGAGGAGGAAGCTCCAGACTGCTCCACCTCATGTTCAATGTGGCAAAAAGCTTCCTCCAGACACTCCTTCTTGAGTCTGTCTTCTTTGTCTCCAGTTTAACTTCCACTGAAGAAGGAGACCTAATTACCAATTTTCTAAACTTGGTGGTGAAGGTGGTGATAAAACAGCTTCTACCTTAGCTGAAGATGATATGTTTTCACAAGTAAATCACATTAACTTCTCTGGGGCTTCAAGAGAACAGCTGTTTTATATTTTGAATGGCCTTTTGAACTAGAATAGATCTTTTGTGGTGTTACAGCAAACAAATCAGACTTCTTGCACTTTAGTAGCATACTTACATTATAAAAATCCTTGGAGATGAGATATTTTCATTGCTGTATTCTCTCTTGACTAAACCAAAATATTGAAAGCAAATAACTGAAAACATCAGAACTGGACATGGTTTTGTGGAAGCATGAATCTCAGAATATTTCATATAAATTTTTATGTCCAAAGCAGAGACTGATAATATTTTATCAAAATACCTCTCAGAACTATGGTCTTTACACCAAAATGAGGCACTTTTATCAGCCAGAAAATATTTTGAGTATCAGCCACAACTCTCTTTGAACAAATGCTTCTTCCCACAGCCAGGTCTTTTGGCTCTCATAGGAAACATCCTCCAATTGTGATTTTGAAGGTAACAGCATCCACTGTGCATAAGTTTGCTGTCAGTAATGGAAAAGCCAGAGTGGTATATGAAAGAAAAGAGTTGGTCTGCCAAGGTATGGATTTTCTTCCTGTTCAAGCCTAGTCAACTACATTGAGAGTTTACCTTTAGGTCCCTCCTACAGTGATCACGCAAAGAACATTCATAACTTCCAGTGTGGTAACTCACTGATATATCCTAAATTCTACTGACAACTTTGGGAGTCTTACAGTACATCTTCTGAGCTTCTGCTAATATGCTTGTTCAGATGGTCTTGCATTGCTGCAATGTGTTGAGGCAGATGTGCTGCTCAATACAGAGCTCAGCTAGAACATTATCACTTCACTGTACACCAGGTTAGGTGCTGGCCCAACACTATGACAGGATGCACACATCAAAAATAGCACATTAAATGTGTTTACAAAGAGCATGTCCAGGCTGTAGTCACTGCCCCTTGATATTTGTCCATTCTTTGGAAGTCACTGGGGTTTGGAGAGTGAGTTTGGAATGGCTCAGTAACAGAGACCTGCATGAAACCAAATGACTATGTATTCTTCTAATATTTGAAAATATTTTTTAATGTGGTGAAGAGTCCTTCAGTTAATGCTTTCACTGGTTTTTGGGTTTTCCCCAAGACACTTTAATAAATGTTTTGGAGATATGACTAGCCAATTGGACAGCTGGGTTTCAAAATGTCACTCACAAAGCAAAGCCATTGCCAGCACTGAATGAACTTATGTTACCCCAATCACACGCACACATTTTCCTGGAATTGTAGTTTTTCTTGAGTAATATTTCCCTAGCAATTCAGAAAAGTATCCTAACATGGTTTCTGAGTCATGCTGCTAATTAAAGTGAAAAGTTTTGCCTGTCTTTGTGGCACATTCTCTGTGTGCAAAGTGACATATGATATAGTAACATGATGCAACTTTTTTGCAATTCATGGTGACTCAAATAGAATTCCCTTCCCAGCTGCACTCCGGCAGTGACCGCGCTGCAGTCGGTGACCGTGAGCCGTCAAACGCAGCACAGCCTGATTCCCGTGAAAGCCTGGCTCAGGCAATCCCATCCTGACAGGGAGGAAGGTGGTCACCCCTTTCCAAACCCATTCACGTGGTGCCAACACTGGATTACCAAATCCCTGGAGTCCAGCTCCATTCCTCCAAACTCATTGTTTGTGCTCAGTATGACTTTGTGGAAGCAGAAGGACCCTAGATGGCGTCCTACCACCGGCTGAGTGCTCGCGCACCTTAAATCACATTTCGGCAAAAAACATTTAAAAAAATACATAAAAACCCCTGTCTTTTACAAAAAAAAGAAACTGATTTTTTCTTAATGCAAGAAAGCTAAAATGGCCTGTGCAGGTGTTCTGCTGTTCATTGGTACAGAAGCCCATATATCACTCTTTTGCCATAATGTTAAAAAAAAATTCTGCTTGGTCTTCACACAGGCAAAGGGGGTCTGTGCAGCTGTAGTGGGAGCACTCAGCATTTTGTTTGCATTCCTCAAATCCCAGCAAGATGTATGACGATTTGCAAAGCATGCTGGGGAGGTAGGAAGCAGGTGGAGAAGTAGATAAGGGAATGGCACATAGTGAGAGGAATAAGAAATTTCTCAGGAATAAATGTTTCTGTAGGAAAGTTACCATATCAGATTTACTCTCCTGCAGCAGCATAGCTCAGGTCATTTTTCCCGCTCAGCAATATGGTCTCAAAGCCAAGTCCAAGAAAGGGTAAAGGCCAGTTTTGTAACTGGACTTACTTGCCTGGAGAGAAAGGCCTAAAAGACTCACAGATCCCACTGTGTGATAACTATAAAAAGTATTGTACAAGGGTTTTTAATGGGAATTAGAATGAACGAGTTATCTCCTACAACAACTGTACCTCATTTATTTTTCCCAAATGCCGGTATGGTGTCCCCAGGAGATAAGGCACAAGTAAACCTTGTGTGGAATAGTGGCAGCGTTGATCAGAACAAAAACTGCAGGCACCATGGCAGAGGTCTCACCAGCCAGAGTTTGCACCAGTTTTTTTTCCTGTTTGCGGGCATATTTTTTCTCTGCTTGCCTCCTGTGGGAGCCTACATTGATACCACCACACCACTGGTTATACACAACACAAATGCCTGGGGGAGGAAAGCACCAGTAGGCTGCAGAAAACAGAAACAAGCAACATTTGCTGAGCCTGAGCTGGTGGCTTATTTTGGTTGCTTTCAGACCACTAATTACCAAAATTATGGCCCACTGCCCTCTGAACTTGCCTTCTTGCCTCCCCTTGGTTTCACAGACTTTCAGATGTGAGCTACAGCTGATGGCAAAGTTTAATTAGTGCTTAATTTCAAACAGCTGATAATTTGGTTTCTCAAATGCTGCATCTGAATAATCTACACAGCCTGGTGTACTTTTCCAAGCTCTGCTCTATCCTCAGACATTAAAATCCTAGCTGAGATGGGCTGGATTGGATCAGCAGCTGGGAGGGATTTTTTTGCTCTTTCTCATGAGCAAGAACTGTTCTTGATAAAGTAGCAGCGTGTTAGTAGTTGCCTTTCCAAACTGATAAGAGCCAAGGACGGATGCTCTGTGGCATGATAACAATACAGGATTGTTCTGTTTGCCTTCAGTGCACCTTGTCAAGGCAGTAGCAGATAAGTCAGAACAAATTGGCTTTCCTCACAACTTCCCTGATAGCTTTTCACTTCTGAAGGAAAACACAAACAATAATTTCTGCAGGAATGCTGTAAGTATATTTTCGCACATTTTTGGCTCATTGTGCCTATCAGAGATGATAATCACAGAGAATCAAAAGCAGCAGACAAAAACTGGGGGAATGAAATACTTCTGAAAACCACAATGTCATAATATTTGTTTAGAAGTGTTTCCTAACTTTGAAAGGAAGCTGGATTTGAGGATGAAAAGCCTGGTTTAAACAAAGGAATTGTTTCCAATGACATTTCAAGTTTCTTTTTCTAGCAGTTGAGCACTTTGCTGGAATTTCAGGAGTTGCCTTTGAGGAAGAGGTCTCATGACACAGAAGATTGTTAGAATCCAACTGTTCTAGAAACTGAGCAACATTTGCAAGCAGATTTTAGAAAGCTGTGAAGATCTATCTAAAAACCAGTGTCAGTTATAATTACAGAGACAAAAGCTTACAGCCAGCTCTGCTGCTCAGGTTTCCTCACAGAGCTCTGTTTCAGTTGGACAGACAGACAGACTGCAGCTGGCTCTGGGAGAGGAGATGTAAAGAGCTTCCTGATTTCTTCCACGCGTGGTGTGACGGCTCTCCGGTATTTCCATGCCTTCCCAAGGGCAAGGCATTTTCCACTTAGGTGGTCCAGGGCCTCAGGAGGGTGGGGAAGTGCTGCTTCTCTCTTGCCAGTGGACAAGGACTATGTACCAGCTGTGTTTGGAAAGTGGCTTCCCACTCTGTGCAGTTCACAGGGACAGTCGGAGATCAAGGAGATCTGTTTGAGCAAGAGTCACCACTGGAGGCTTGAACAGTGTTTAGTGCAGAAGTAGAAAAGATTTAGCTGAGGAAAAGGAGTGCATGTAACAGGGAGCAGCCAAGTTTACCTCCCGGCTAGCACACCTGACCCCTTGGTCTTTTGATCAGAAAACAGCTTTATATTTCAGGGACACCCCTCAGGCCTATCCACTGTGGGTTTCTCTCTAACAAAACCAAAGGAGGGTTCAACATGGGGAGAGCACCTCTGCAAAAGGAAAAGGTTCCGAGTCTAACCTGGAAGGGACCAGTTGTTCCTTTCTCTTGCCTGTCCCCCAACACTCTATCAATAATGTGAAGCAGCAGAACTGAGGAGGAAAGCAATGAGATTTTAATTCTCCAAGATCAAAACTTGCTGCCTCATTAGAGGCAGTTTTAGTGTTGGAAGACAGAAGCAACTCTGATGGATTGTTGGCTTTTCTTGGCAAAAATTTGCCTCAGCTCTGATGGATATAGGACATAGCTCTTCACATCTAATTTTAAAATTCTGGAAAAAGTAGTTTATGTCTGTTTCTGCTCTAGGAGAGGAAAAATTTGAGGGGGAGAGACAGAGAGACAGTGAAATTTGCGGTTCTCTAGCTGAGAGGTTCCAAAACGTAAGAGACTGTCAGGACAAAAACTTCAATACGGAATTTTTAAAGCATTTCCTGATGAAAAAAAAAAAAAAAACTTAAAAAAATAATTCTCAGTCTTCAGAAAACCCACGCGGAAATCTAATTTTTCCATGAGGACATTATATATTAGGTTAGCATCCTGAACCAAGCCACTGGAAGGCAAGGGCCACCCTTGACATCAGTTCAGCTCTGGAGCCAAGTCCTGTTGGACACCTGCGTGGCTGTGCTGTCCTGTCTGAGGCTGCCCACTGCTCCCCACCATGAGCCTGTGCTCCAGTTGTGCTCCTGACTGGCAGACATTTGATGTTCAGACTGAAACTTTCCATACCAGATGTCTGCCTCAAAATTATTTTAATAATTTTTTTGCTTTCTCTGTCAAAATGGTTTGATCACAGTGGAGGATGAAGCTCCTCCTTTATCTGTGAAAAAATTTTTTCTATTTCTCTACTATGAATCACAGATGTGCACTTTTGACACCTGAGGTGCCTTTTTTTTTGCCTTAGATGTGTACACTGCTATCTTTGAAAAAAGTCCACATAGCTCTCCCAGGCCTTTGCAGCAGTCGGGTCCTGTGCTGGTTCCATTCAGGAGAAGAGCAGGACCTGGGTGCAGCCACCCATGGGTGCAGATCCAGCCTATGGGGCTGAGAGCACAGGACCTGCCCTTCTTTCCCCGCAGGCCACAGGGGTCTGGCATCCAGGGACAGGAACTGCTGGATTTGCCTGTGGGAGGGAAGGAAATGAATACACATGGAGGAGGGCAAGGCTTGGCCAAGGAGGCTGAGATCATCTTTGGAGATCAGAACAAGAAATGGGTCAGGAAAAGGAAAGTTGGGGCAGTTAAAACCACAAGGACAAATAAGGAAGCTATGGATGGAGAAGGGAAGTGGAAGCCATGGTTAGATATGACTGGAAAACAAAAGTGTCCATTAGGGCTGCCTGAGGAACTTGGACAAAACTCCTTAGGGTCTGCGAGAGAAGAAGGATGTCCCCATCCAGGAAGAAGCAAGTGGGAAGGAGGGTGACACTTGGATAGCACAAAAAAGAGACCAGTTGGAAAGTGAGTCCCTGAGTCCTGGAGGTAAGGGAACAAAGGTCAAGTGGTGGGAGTAGAACAGGGAATGGAGGAAGAAGGAAGAGCTCCAACAGGCAAGGAATACATGTACATGGTGTGGAAAAGGGGTTCATGTGCTCAAAAGAGGATGGAGGTTTTGAAGGGTTAGGAAAAGCCAGCTGCCGTGGAGATGCTAGATCACAGCAGATTGTACATAAGCTTTTTAACATTCATGCCTTTAATCAGGATATTTGAAGGGGGAAAAGAGAATTCAAACCCTTAGCCCCGTGAAACTCTTGCATGATACCACACTGACGCCACCTGATGGTTTGAAGCAGAAACAGTTTTAAAATTTCAGGTGTCCTGGGCAGAGCTCACCTAACTTGGATTCATATAACAGGGGGCAGAGCAGGTTGCTGGTGCTTTACCCTTCCTAGGTCTCATCAGCTGTGTATTAGCTGCATCCTGACCTGTGAGTTTTATCCAGGCAATGCTGCTCTTGATCTCAAAGAACTTTGAAAAAACAAGGTAGGGTAAGTGAATGCAATACATAATTTCTGTGTACTGTAAATTCAATTTGAGGTGCAAATGGTAAAAATAATCATAACCCTGTGTGCCATCTAGCACTGTAAAATGAAGCACATTTTGTGGCATATTTCCACATGTGTACACACACAGAAGCCCACAGGTCATACAGGAGAAAACAACCCAGAGAGCCAACACTCTATGTAGAACATTAAAAGAAAAACAAATGGTTTAGCAAAAATCTCTGTCCATACCAAAAGAGCCAGAACAAGCAGTCTTTTCTTTTTGGCAATCAGCAGCCAATGCAAATGAAATACAGCATTTGAGTGTGATACCTTTTTGAGTGTGACCTGTAAGATTCCTTTAAGACAGTCTTGGAAACTCTCAGTGAGCTGTTTCAAGAACAGTAGCCTGTGGCTAAGCTGGCTGCTTGACAGTGGTAACCAAATTTCAGTGAAAATAATCACAATTGTACCTATGTTGCATGGACAGTCCTATCACAGTGAATGAACTGTAAGCCAGTATAAGCTAGCAAGAAGAGCTCTTGCATTTACTCTAGCCAAAGTGGATATGGATTCAAAGTTTACAGTTAAAGGGCTTTCTAGTGGTTTTCCTATTGTGCTGAATAAACTTGTGTCCCACATGTGGCTAGAATTATCACCCCTACCAATTATGAAATGGTTACTGTTCTGCGTTAGAAAGCACGTTCTGGTTTAAATGAAGCAATTCCTACAGGTACAAAACCAGTGATTTGTCATGCAATGCACAAAGTTAATGTATTAAACAAGGCTTGTTGCTCTGCTCCTAATGCCTTCAAAGAATTGATTGCTGAGGTTGTAAATTAAAAGCTTGTGAGCAGTCAGCAGGCATCAGTCATCCTGAGGCACACACTGCTCACCACTGCTGACTTACTGGGCTGGCAACAGCAGTCTGCAATTAGGCACACAACTTAGCATTTCTTTCCTAAAGCACAGGTCAGCGTGCAGCAGCTCACAGACTAGTGTGTGGCCATTGCTTGCAAGCAGAAGGTTTTCTGAAGTGGAAAAAAAAATATTAGCTTGTTTTGCTCTGCTAGTGAAAAACAAATAATTTGTTCTGGACCACACAGTGAATTAATCATTTTTGGACAGACTGCACATGTAGAAACTTGTTCCAGTTTTTGTTCTGATTTTTCTAAATGATTGTCCTGGATGTTCTCACATTGTCTCAAAGCCAGATCTGAAAAATCCTACTCTCATGGTGAGGCTTCAGCTTAAATTTTGTTTCATGTACTATATTCAGAAGAAAAGTTAGTTTCCAGGCAATGTGCTCTATTATTACTAGTTACTGTTTATTTTATAATCCTATGTAACCTTTTCTAATGAAGGAAAAGAAAAATGTTCCTCTGATATCTGCCAAACAAGTGAACAACTGATGAACACGTGTTCTTACAGGGAAAATTTCAATGCCAGCATTCTAATTCCTGAAATTATAAATGCATGAAATAAAAACGTGTATTTACCAATTATTCTAAATACTCTGACTTGTGCTTCTTTTTCAGATTTTTCTTTTATTTTCCATAACTGAAACAAAAATTTTAACTGAAGAACAAATTATACAACAAGTACTTAATAACTAGTAAAAAAGTAATAAAATGTTAAACAGAGAATATGGATTTAAATTCCTTGTAGATTCATTTTCCTCTATGGCTACTACACATCTCTGCAACCAAGCCATCACCAAACAAAAAACAACAATCCATTACAAAACATCAAGAAACCTACTACCGTGCACATTAAATGCAGCTAATTCTGGAAATTTGTATTATTAAGAATCACAGTAAATAAAGTTCACTTACTTTCACAGAACCATTCTCATAGTCAGATCCTTGCAGCAGATGTAGAAAAGAAATTATGAAAATATTCACAGTTGCCCACGGTTTGTACATTCTGATGTTTAAATCCACAGGTTACTGCGCAGTCGTTGTTGTGCAGCTGGAAGTGTCTGTTTCAAAAGGCATTTCTCTACCACCAACACAGAAAAGCTTCCAGAATTTCTTTCATAAACTCACAAAGGATTCCAGCATCTGAGGGTAAATATCTGTCTCTTTGCTGCTCAAAACAATTATAAGTTCCTCTAGAGAATGTAATTTCTTAAAGCAGATCTTAGATACACTTGAAATAAAATCATGATAAGGATTTAAATAGATATATATCTGTATGTGTACACATACACACTCACAAGCGATCAGGTATGGATTCCAGTTAGTGAAGTTAATATATCTTCCATCAAGACACAAGGAGACATTCAAAATCCATCTGTGGTCCAGAACATGTAAGAAATCTGCTTGATTCTGTGCTCGGTGTTACAGCAGGCTTTTAAGATGGTAGTGCAATGGCCAGTGTTTTGAGCCGAGAGCTGTAATCCAACTCTGTATGAAAACTTTTTTCACAACCTTCATGGAAGCTTGCAGAAGCATGTGTCTTAAATCTGATACAGACTTTGGCAGTAACACAGGCAAATTTTGGCTCAAATCCCATTTTCTTCCTACCAATAGCATAGCAGTTTTTAAACTAACTGATGCAATCTAGACTCCCATTATTTTAAAGGAGATTACCTGAAACATGAAACTTTAGCACACGTTCTTACACCACACACATATTTTATGTTACTTGTCTGAAAGAAAAAAAAAAAGAGGGTGGGAAAAGAAAAGAGAAAGACTTTCCTTCATGTGTTCTGACTTATGTGTCAGAGAAGTTTCTGAATAAATTTTAAAAAGCAAAGTTAAAAATTATCTCTGACAACAAACAAGATTTTGATTTTTTGAAAAAAAAAACTAATGAAGCTGCAGTATAAAAGGACAAAATCTCTTTTTATTGCAACAAAACACAAGCAGCATTTCTGCTCCAAGATAAGTATGTATTTTCTCTGTATATTCCTGCAGTTTAAAACAGAGATTTAAAAACAGAAATCAATAATTTAAAATTATAGTGGGGACAAAGACTCCAATAATTATATATGTTAAATCTATATTGCTGTACTCATATATCTATTGTGTTCAGGAGAATAGTTCCACTCTCACAGGTTTTAGTGTTTGCAGAATCAGACTCCACAATTGTTAATGTAAAACAGTCAAGTACATAATACTTCAGAGTCCTGGTTTCCTACCTCTGATGCCCAAACAAGTGCTGTCTTAAATACAAGTTACACTTCTCTACTTACCATTAGGTTGAATAATTTCTTCTTCAGTATTGACCACAAATGGACCTTAGCAAGAAAATTATTTTAATCCAGTCTTTCCAGTTGTTGTCTGTTAACTGTCATTAAGTTTTAAAATATATATATATATATATATATATATAACTCTATTATTTTTTAGCTTTGCCTTTTCCCACTTGTGAAAGCAATCTATTTCTCTTTTTTTTCTTCCTCCCGCTGCCACCCCACACGCCACACAAGGACAGCAGGAATTTCACCTCTTTGAAATGAGAGTGAAAAAGCTGCTTTGTCAGTGTACCTGCTGCTCCCCCTCACGCCTCCCCTGCACCCAGCTGCCAGAGATATTCACACAGTTTTGCACAGCCCACGCTACGAGGGCCATCCTGTGTCTGTACTGTAGGTAATAATTAGCATTCTTTAAACTATTTCATTCATCATTTTAAATTATTGTGTTATCTAAAGCTTATGTACAGCCCCCTTGACCTCATTTAATGTCTCTGGTTTGCTTCTGATAGTAATGTCCATCTCCTTGCAGGAGCTGCAAGCCTGCTAAAAGGAATGGATATGCCTCAGCCTCGGATGCACAGCTTCCGAGTAAGGGATCAAACCAAAAATAACCTCTGTGGGCTCAGGACTACATGAAAATAACTTTATATCAACCTGTACTTAGCTGGAGGGAGTGTCTGGCCATACTCACCTCTCATCTATGGGATCATTTGGAGCACAGACCCAGAGCCACGGGAGAGTCAAGAAGTAATTTGTGCCTCCACAGCTCAGAGCCTGGTGATGGGATCCTTACACAGCCTGCCCCCAGCACTGTTCAGGGATGAGCTGCTCTGTTCCCTGGTAGGGCTGGTGCCAAATGCCCCAAACTGCCCTTCAGGGACTCTAAGCAATCTAGCATTAGAAAATTAAGGCTGTTTGGTTTGGAAATGTTGGAGAGAAACACCTCTGTAGTATTTTCTGTATGTTGTAGTTCATAGCTGTGACTTACCAAATTCAGCTCTGAATTACAGATTACAACGTTTGGAAAGAGCAGGCCTGTATCTTTCTCAAAGCAAACCATTCATCAGAAAGGGTCACCCACCTCTGGCTTCAGGGGCCTTTTTGGCAGGAAGGCTGAACTGACCCTCAGGCACTGAATCAAACTCCTTTATACAAGAGCAAGTGAGATGCTGCAGGCAGAACACAAAAAGTACCTAGTCTCTCCCTTAGGACTCAGACACAAAGACTGGCAAATAGAGAAAAAAATTCTCTTGTTAGCTGCAGAGGACTCTGGAGCTGGCTCAAAGCTGTTGTGATAGCAAAGGCAAAGCAAGAGAAACCAGCTGATAGGACAGGAGAGCAACTCAGATAATGAATTCCTGGGAAACTTTTTTCACCATCTGTGTCACTGTGCCCATCCCATTCCCTATAGTTCTTGTCTCTCTCCTCAGTTCCTGATAAGAATCAGTTCTCCCTTCAGCACCACCTCAGCTCTGCTCCTTACACAGCTTTCTTGTGATTTTTTTCCTGCCTAGTGTTTGAGAAGAATTTAAATACTTTTGTGTTGGAGCTCAAATCTCAGAAGTGTGATGAGATTATATTGCAGACTGCCTGCCACAGCAGTGAACAGACTTGCTGTCTGGCCACACACCTCTGTTTTCATTTAATTTATGAACATAAGTTAACAATACCTACACTCTAGTTTCTTCTTTTATCTCAGTTAGCTGTTGTAGAACCACCTGCTCAGTTCTGTTCAGGGTTTGGGGTTTGTACTTCTTTTGAAATCTAGCACTGTCTAAAAAGAGGCTTAAATAAAATTTATATGACTATTTAAATTACTTTTGTAACTGAATAATTAGCTCCACAGACATCAGCAATGCTAAATACTGCACAATGAACTGAAATTTCAAACACTTATGCCTCCTTTGGGTAAGCAGCTAATAATTAATATTGTGACAGAGTCAGCTCTTCACAAGAAAAGCTTAAAATTTTGTTTAGTTAAATCTGTTTCTAATGTTGGTCAACACTGATGTCTGAAATGGATGAACAATACAGATTAAAACTTTAAAACTATTTATCTACAGGCATTATGTATGATTTTTTTCAATAACACTTGAAGTATGAGTCTTTCTTCCAAAGTAATAGTCTCATATTGCACAGAAACCTGGAATCAATGATTCCTATTGTCTGTTTTTGTGATGGAAGAGAACATATAAATGACCCAGAACTTGGTAGATGAATGGATCATCATTTATTGGCATTTTTATGATAGGATAGACAGACCAAGTGCAGTATATTTACTAGAACTCCTCATCATGATGCATTGGGTGTTCCATATTTGGACTGTGCTGCACATAAAGAAAAATAAGGCCAGTACAAATGACTAAAACTAAAAACCAGCACCATGTTTAACTTGTGCACTTCTTGTATGCATGCACACCCAAGGAACAGAAGAATTTCCTGACAGTGCTGAACAACTCATGTTCTTCAAGCTCAAATCTTTTCAGGTGAGACAGTAAATTCCTTCAGTAATCTGAAAAGAACTTAGACCTGCAGAAAGGCCCGTACTAGTGTCATTATTAGCCAGAAAAAATAAAAAGGGAACACCTTAAACAAACAAAAAATCTTCATTTGGAAAAATGTAACAAAACACCAAAGGAAGATATTTCAGGCTTTTAACACAAGAGTAAGCCATAAATCAATAGGACTGCTTAGATCAGGGAAGGTTTGTGAGGATATGCCCTAAATAAACTCCAATTGATAAACTTAAATTGATCAGTTTGCAAAGTTGAAATTGGAGATAAATAAAGGAAGTTCATAGCCTTTACTTCAAACACAGTATTGTTTCACCAGCTGCTTCAGGCTTGAAAACTCCACACCATTAGAAGTTTCAGTATGGCACAATGTTCAGAATAACGTAATTCCCAGTGAAGTTCATTAAGTATTTTCAAGATGATTCTATAAGTAGATCTGTACATTCCCTCTAACTAATCCATACACAGAGGAACTTGTTTTCTTGAAAACTACATAGAAAAAGAAAGACTGGGAGAGTATATAAAATATTGCAAACAAGGAACTAACTTAGACTTAATAAAGTACTCATGACATAGCAGTTATATGACAATCCGGTCACTTAGTACACATTATTAAACTAATTATCAAGTAATTATTAAATTGAAAACATTTTTTAAATAAAGCAGCATTTATTAAAATGCCTATTGGCATAATAAATTTCTGTGAAATAGCAGAATGCCTGAAATATCACACCAATGCTAAGCTGGATTGATAAAATTTAGGGAAAAAAAGAAAAAAACCCATGCACAGAATCTCAGATTCAGAGCTCGAGGAGACTGCCAAAGCTGGGCAAGTGGAGTGATGGGGACAGCCCCACAGAGCCAGATCCAGAGCCATCCCTCTCACCAGCCCCAGCACCGCTTCATCTCCTCAGGTTATTCTTTAGTTGCCTTTAAATTAGATCATTTAATTGTCTGCTTGCTGCAGCAAAGCTGGAGCTCACAGCAGGATGCAAAACCAGCCAGGGAAGAGGGGAAATCCCACGGGGTGCCTCTGCTGCGCTCCAGGCTGCGCTGGCTGAACTGCTATCCACACCTTCATCTAGCTGGCTGAAAGTTCACCTGGGAATGTTTGCACAGGCTACAAACACACCCTGGGCTGAAGCGCAGGCTAAGTCCCAGCTCTCCACAGCATCCCCTGGCTCAGTCCTCCCCTGCTCCAGGGAGGGACGCCCTTGTTAATGGAGGAGCGCTGTCAGCAAAAGGCAGATACAAATCACAAACAAACACTGTTTGTTGAGCTTTTGAGAGATGCAAACACCGTGTGGCTGCTCTGTTTTTGAATAGGTTCTGCCTCAACCTCGTGAAGTGCACAGCTGCCTTGTTACCCTTCACAAGTTTACATTTGTGATGTCTGAAGCATGGAAAGACAGAAGAACTCTCTGGGGCATGGCTGATGTGCTGAGCAACAGCTTTATATCAAGTGTGAAGAAACTTCTGCTTCTTTTTTTCAGCACTTCCTTTGTGTCTGAGTTACTCCAACTTCTAAGAAATCTAACCTACACAGGGATGCATGATCCAGAGAGCAAGAGCTCTCTCTGGATTCTTGTTATTCATATTTATCTTCAATAATGGGAGCTCTGTGTCTGCTTGTCTTCACATCCATCTGTGTGTACATACCTGTTAATGAGGGCACAACTGAAGCAATAATCAAACTTTAATTACAAAGGTGTGTAGTAGCTTTCATAAGCCTTTGTTTCACTTGTTATAAGTTCTCATTTCTTTCTACAGAGAAGTGGGAGAAGCTGAACATAAAGATAAAACTGGTCTTGCAGTTAAGAAGAAAGGGAAAGGAAAAGGTGGGGAGGTAGGGGATAGGTGAAACAGAAGAGAGAGGAGGAAGGAGAGGAGGAACTCTGACTGGATGATATCCTTCACATCTTCCATTGACTGTAGCCCAGCCCTTGCCTGCAGACTGTGAAGCACTGGCTGGTGTTCAGGTACACCTGAGAATCACTGCTTGTTCAAGTCAGGTCTGAAACAGTTCACAAAGCCAAAGCAGGAAGCAGTTACCAAGAGGATGGATTCAACATCCAGAGTTCCATGGCTACATTCAGTCTGAGGCTTCATCCTCAGCTACTGTACAGCAAGGAAAGGAAGTGTAACTGCCAAGCACAGTGAGTATCCAGACTACTGAATCCTGAAGATGTTGCAAGCAAAGCAGATGAACTCACGGGTTCTCATAAGGAAGAAAATAATAATTCTCATTTTCTCCAGCACACGTGGCACTGTTGCTAAATTAGCCTTGGGAATTGAGGTATGCACAGCTTGCACCAACTTGTGTAACTGAACAGACTTTTGCTGCACTGTACACATCAAGGCCAGAATTTCTCAAGAGAAAGATGTGACTGCAGGTGATATCAACATCCTTAACCTGGCAGTCTCTGGTGATGTCTTGAGCCAGTTCACATGGCAAAGCAACATTACAGCTTGTACTTCAAACATTTACTTTCTTCTCATCCAGTAGAGCCTCACAACAATATAATTCAAGTGACTGTAGAGTGGATGGTGCCAGAAGAGCAGCTACAAGACATCAAGGAAACATCTTTTACATGAGAATATCCTCATTTATTCTAGAGACTGTTGCATTCTCAGAGGTCAAGAAGCAAGTATATGTTATGGGACTGGAGAGTTAAAGCAATTTTGTGCAAGAACATTTTTCTGAAGAAGTTGTTACCACACAATCACCTTCAAATGCTTCTGGAGATCTTCACCCATCTCATCACAATGCTCCTTGAGGTAAGGCAGACTTTGTGACAGGAGTGGAAAATGCAAGATTAGTTTCATCTTTGCAATTCACACACCAGGCTAGAATTTGCCACAGGCTCCCATAAGCAGCTGGTGGAACTGTTGGCATAACTTTGTCTATCAGAACAGAATATAAATAGTCTCACAGTCACATCTACTCACAATTAGCTTTTGGACTTTTTCTGGACTTTATAATCATATCCAGTCTGCTTTTAAAAAGTTCTTGGTTAAATGCAATGCAGAATACTTCAAGTGCCTGGCTAAGTTCCAAAGCTCATATTTTTTATGCTTCCTATTCTGATGTCTTTTCAGGGAGATGTGTCCATGAAATAAGAAGAAACAATGCCCTGGGAACAGTTTCTGTGCCAGAGCCCCAGACTCTTAACCCAGCGAGTACAGCCAGAGGATGCTGTGAAAACATCCTGCCCCTCAAGGCCAGCAAGGAACTCCAAGGCTAAGCCCCACACAAGAGAGCTTAAAGATACCTTTAGTCACCCTCCCTGCCTCTTTCTGTCTTCATTGAACACAAAGCAGCTTTTTGTAGGAACTGTCAGCATTAAAAAGTCTTAGGAACAACTGCCTTTGCCCAGAATTTCTCCTAAACAGAGTCTTCTGCTCCTCATGTAGCTATTTTCACAAATAAAGGCTACTAAGTGATCAGAGAAATCAGAGAAGTAGGCAGAGAAGTAGAAGTTAAAACATTCAGAGGCAGGAAATTTTGTTACAAGTCCAAGGATAACTGAAACAACATTGTGGGAAGCAGGACAGCAAGAAGGTGATAAGGAAGGAATTTATACCTTCATTTTCTATAGGTGATTTCCCTACTTACTTCTGTAGCAGCCTGAAGTGCCATCCTTGGAGCAATATGTACATACATAGCAGATGGTCAGAGAACCAGTACAGGGTTTAGCATAATTCTCCTTGCAGGGAACACCCCAAAAGTGTGCACACAGCTATTGCAAAGCACTGAAAGTTAATTTCAGGACTTATACATATTTGAGGATACTTTAGGGTAACAAAAGTTCAGTAATATGAAAATAAAACCCTTCTGGTGCAACTTAGAGTTTGAGGATGAAATGGGCATTATTTATATTTTGTTTTGCTGCTTTGACACTCTCAGATACTAGGCCAATTAAAGGACAAATCACCTCCTTGACATCAGCAGGGGAGAATAGATGAGATCTCTGTTGAATGTTTAGATAAGAAAATGTAAGCTTCAAAGTGTGTATATTGCAAAGTTCATCTCTAGCTCTAATAGGAGGATTTTTTGACACTTAAAACACAAAAGCAGTTCTGTGTTTTTACAAGAAACCCACCTCTTTTTATTACATCCTAATGCTATCAATAATGTGTAAGCATAAACACAGTTTGTCAGTCTCACCCTATATATTTCCCATTGAGGACAAAATAAAAGATGGCTTGGCTAACTGACCCTTCTGCAGAATTTTCATCCCCACGTTGTTTGTGCTGCTCCAACTCTGCCTGCATACAAGATCCAGTGAACATTTCAGATCCATCATCCTTTGTCCAGTCACCTGTGTGAAACAAACTACTTACCTCTCATGCCCATCCACTGCAGACATCAGGTCCAGGGTTCAGGTGCCCTCAAGGCTTCTCAAAGGACAGGAGGTGCCCTGAAGCAGCTGAGAGTGCCCTGACATTCATTCATTCATCTTGGAGCCTGCTGGTCTCACACCCAATGCAAACTTGTTTTTCTCTGGGTGAGACTGCTGCCCCCACCTCTGCCCACAATGTAGGAGTCTGCACTTCTGCTCAGGTGGCACAGAAAGCTGGATGGGTCCCCCACCAGTGTAGAGAAGAGTTCACTTGGCCATATGTAAGGTTTTACCCAGAGGGTTTTATAATGTCACAAGAGTTCTGACAGACCTCCTTATCCATCTGGGAATTACCCTCTTGTTGGTACTTGATGAATATACCATTAACTTAAGCCTCCAGCACTGCCTTTTGGCCAGGGTATTAATAACAAAATCCTCCAAGTCCAGGAGGGCAGCCAGAGAACAGAAAGCAAACCTACGCTGCTTAAAAGAAAAGGGGAAAGACAAGAACCAAGTGAAATAATGAGATATTTATTCTTCAGTCCATATCAACTGCTGTATTATTCTTTAAACACAGTGGGGAAATTTTATATAAAAATTTCCAATTAAAAAAAAAAAGGAACACTATTTAGATACTGAAACAGGAGTTACTTATTTAAAGGAAAAAAAAATTATAAATAAATAAATAAAAAACAAAGAAAAGGGGCAGACATGAGTCCAAAGGAAATTAAACCTTAATTACTCAAAAGCTCTCTGGGAACAGATCACTGCTGTAACATGTTGAAAAACAATAATCATTAACTTTATATCAAACTTTCAACAGGTTTTAAAACACTGAAAAAAAGCCCCATAATGTGCTCTATCTAAATGTACCTGCATCTTCAATTCTAGCTGTTCTGATCCCTTCTGTTTGACAGAAAATGTTCAGTAACAGTCTTCAAGCAGGCAAGATTTTAAAGAGCTGAAGATGTTGAAAAATCTTTGCAGGCTCCATGAAAGAAACTAAAAAGCAGATTTTAATCCAATAAGCAGGATTTAATAAATTTATTTTTTCTGGGAATTGACTGGGAACTACGAATATCTGTAGACTGTTAGATATTAAAGAGGCTGTGACAGAGGGTTGAGTATTGGATCTCTGCTCCTCTGCCACGAGTCACAGTTACCTTGCTCCATGGTCCTGTTTTGGACCACTGTAGTTAGCTCACTCCAAAGCAACACCCAAGTATGGTTCTGGCAAGAGATCATTCCAGAGATCTCTTTCCAAGGCTGAAGCAAGGGGATTCCCTGATTTCCCTCACACAGAGCTTTACAAGCAGGCTTTGCTTCTTCAAACATGCACAAGTGTCTTCCTGCCATGCCCCAAGGCATGGTACATGCATAATTATGATCTAATAATTAAGTCATTAAGGATAATAATGTTTAAAAAGTCTTTTAAAAGGGATAGTTATTTCTTAAAGCCACGGGAACATCACATGGAGCTTAGAGGAGATGTCTGGCCAAAAGCTCCATAGCCCAGATTCAGACAAGTTGCTGTCAATCCTGATGGGGTGGCCTGAAGCACTCTGGACACAAGTGTTTTGTCCTCAGGGGGAGATCCTCTCCTTCTTTTACCCAAAATCCTACAAATAGTCCAAGGCTTGAGGCTTATAAAATGTGCCTCAAGCCATATCAGCCTTATATGACACCTGAGGCTTATGAAATATGTGCTGTTAGGAATGTTCTGGGCAGATCTGAATCTTCACTGGCCTTTGATACAAGCAGTGTTACTTGATGATACTTTCCTGATTTTAATTATCTTCTGCAATTGAGGGACAAAGGCAAACACAGTACACTCATTTCAGTAGATAATTATTTAGGAATCTTTCTGCCAAGCTGGACTTCACAGTCAGAATATTTCTCTGACATGCACCCACCATTTTTCTGCCTACAGTAAAGAGCACTCAGCATAAAAGAAAGCAGAGCACAGCAAAAGATCAGATGAGACAGAGGGTGAGAGAATCCCATCATGATGTAGATTCATCAAGAATCATAATGACTGACTGAGGCTGTCTGCTTTGCTTCCCCATAGAGACACTCTTTCCCTGTTACAGTCTTACAGAAATTCCCCAAGGCTGGAAAAGTAGGCCAGACACATTTTTGGGAAAAGGGACTTTGTTCTGGGATAGCTAAATTTTTCTAATGGCAAAAGACAGTTAAAAGAAATTATCAGTGCAGGTGAAACGAATCCTGGTGATGTCAAAGAAAAGGTCCCCTTCACAATTCCAACCTTAAAATTAATGCAGAGGCTGAAGGATTGATGTGTATCAAAAAATAAAGAAAAATGTGACCAATAAATGAAAGACACAACCATTGTGAAATATTTAGGAGCTTTCTGATCTAAAATACTGAGAGCAGCTTTGTAAATTTATACTAAGTCTGCAAGGAGGTGTCAGGAAGGTGATGCACCAACAGTTATGGCTTATGGCAACAATGTCAGCAACTCTCATCCTAAATCTTATTCAGAAATGTCCTTCAGACCACAATCATTAGGGCAGAAATACTTTGTCCCCAAACTGAGCACTCTTTGTCAGTCAATACACTATGGTGAACTTCAAGTTTTTGTTTCGCTTCATCAGGATCTTTGAATAAAAAAGACATTTAAATAAGAAAGGAAATGCTGGAATCAGGCTGTATGTTCATTCTAAACTCTTCTGGGCGGTTTTCTTTTCTTTGTTCAGAAATATTTATGTTACTCTTACAATCCATTTAAAATCCTTTCAAGAAGGTTTTTTCCCTTGAATACATTCAGATTGACTCTTTCTTAGTGTTGACTGAAATAAGGGTTTTTTTCTCTCTACTTTTAAGACAGATATGAGCAACCAGCCTTTTCTCAAACACCAGATATAAAGGATGGCCCCAAATCTTTTGGTTTTTTATGGACTACTGGTCTTCACTGTCTTTCCATCTCCATTTAACCATTAAATACCATTTTCAAAGCCACATATAGGACTTTTTATGTAGTAATCTGAAATTTTAATACATCAAGAGTGCCTTTTTTTATAAAGGGCATATACACTCCTTGGAGAATTCATTTTCTCCTGTCCTTTCTGAGAATTCTAAAAGTTGCACATCATTAGTACAACTTTGCCAAAATATTGAACTTCTGACTTTATATGAGATCATTTTTCCTTTCCTCACTTTTCAAAGGGATGGCTGGAAACATCAATGTTGTGATATGAAAGATCATTTCTGATTACACATAAATGTAGTTTCTATGGCCTGTTCTGGACTGTCAATTGCTGTCTTCATGGTTAAATGACAGAGCTTTGTCTATAGTCCCAGACACTGAAGTCAGTTTACAAAAATGAGGAAAGCTAGCTATATAAAGATAGATTACAGATGTAAAATATGTTGCTATTTTTATATAAATTGCTTACAAAAGATTTGCAGAGTAGCATCAAAGACAATTACATAAATGTTCACAGGCATTTTTTTTGATACATTATGAACACTGTTATTTTTTGTAAATCAAAATGTTTCAAAAGAGAAAATACATATTACATGTCTTTCACTTATAAATACAGCCAGATCAGATAAGAAATATTTTCCATTGCTAACCTGGGCCAAGAATGCTAACTAACAGCACAGTTCACAAGGGTCTCTCTGAAAATAGCTGTTCTAAATATGTGGTTAGATTAGGCTGTCTAAACATTTGTAAGAGCTCAAGGAAATCTATCTGGAAAGGCTATCTTTCATTTCTAATTGTAATATTTTCATAGGGTATGACTTTTATTGGCTACCACATTTAATCCCCATTGACTCTGCTTCCCTTCTTCTAGTACTGAGGATTAAGCAATAATTCCCACCATCTTGAGACACACAGACCAGACCAATTAAACTGTAACACACATATTGAAATTCTGATTACTGCTTCATGTTTTGGTTGGAAGTATTGAGCAGACTTACAGATTGCCCTAAATCTCATAGCAAGGGAATAAGAACTGCAGACATGAACATGGAAAAACTGTCCCTGTGCTCTGATCATCCTATTTATCCATTCACGAAGAGAGCACAGGAGAGCTGAGCAGTCAGATGCTGCAATACAACATCTAGGTCACTCTGCTGGGTCGGGCACTGTCAGGGGCACATTTTCTCTCTGGCACATTTTCCCTCTGGGTTGCTCTCTCTGGGCAGCCCCTGCCTTCCCCAACAATGTGCAGCACACAGCCCCACGGAGATAAAAGGGTGGAGAGCACTGGGTCCTACATCAGCTCCAGCAGGTGGGAGAACAGACCTGATAGATAACATTGAGCATGTAAATAATAATCTCATCATACAAACCTCTTCTGTGGGCATTTTTCTTTAAAGCGTGGTGGTGTCAACAGTGCTCAGACACTGAAGAGGAAATGAAAGCACTAAGCTGTCAAAACACCAGCACGTTGTTCTGCTCAGCCACAGACTTTAGTTGTTTTTATTAAGTGCAGCATCTCACATACTTGCAAATCTTGTCATCTTGCCGTTTGCCACAAATCTTGTCATCTTGGCGTGCGCCAGAGCGCTGCTTTTGGAGAGTTGAACAGAAGCTTCAAGGAGAGTTGAATACAGATTTACCAACCATACACAGTGCCAGGCATGGTATGAATAAAGGTTATCAGCACTGGTGTACAATGAGACACAAACACCAGGTTTAATATACAAAGTTTTAGGAAACAGATAGAAAGGACATCACTGCACTGAACTGAGGGGTCTCACAGACCTGGTCAGTGAGCTGTTTAGGCACAGATGGGTCTGTGGTTGAAGCCTGTAAGCCTTAGGTACCATTGCCACAAGAACAGATTTAGAAAAGTGTCTTCTCTCCTTGTTTCCAACCTCACAGAGTACAAGGCAGTGTAACAGACTGGGACTATTCTTAGTGTTGCCTTATCAGCAATCAGCAAGGTAATTTTGGACAATGATTGACTTCCATAGGAGAGTTTATCAGCTCCTTCAAAGGCTAAGTGTACATTTGTGCATGTGTGTCAGCCCTACCAGACAACTGCAGCTCCATGCTACTCCTCAGTTTTGTGCATACAGAACCTTGCACAAATGTGCTCTGAACAAGCATCAGAGCAAATATCAATCTTTCCAGCTTTGGCTGTGGGAACCTAACAGTCCTGTGCATTGAAAATCTGAAGCCTAACTTAACCTCTGAAACTGCTTGCACTGAGCCAAATCACTCTCTACTTAAGGAACTTATTGGTACCTATAACTGGATTAATTTCCTCTAACTGGATTTTTTACAAACAAGTGTATGGGTTTATCAGACCAAGTACATGCATGTGCTTTGAAATGAGGATGGTGCTCCAGTGAGTGTGTGGCTCAGGTGTGGGTGGATTCAGTCTTCACAGTCACAAGCAGCTGCTTCAGCTGTCATTCAGCCATGTAATAAAATCAGCGTTTTCCAGATGCATTTTTCTTCTGCCTCTCATATACTGTCTGGAAAATGTAGATTTCTTAGAAATATTTTAAATTATTATGCCACAAGCCAATAAATTACAGCTTGTAGAATTCACAACGTATCCCATCTGGGGTTGTTGCTTCATACAAATAGAAATATTTGTGTCCTTCTTTTCTCAAGGTGAAATGAGGTCTCCCAAAATTTTATGCAGGTCCCTTAGGCTTGCAGACATTCTCTCAATTTCTTAAATAACTTCAGACTAATAACTCTTTAGATCCTAGTTGCTATCCTGTAGCATTCACCTCTAGCAAAATATTTCCCTTTAGATCAGTTTACTCCCTATTTTATTAAATGTATTTGTTTTGGTATAACATTGTTTTCACATTTGAAAGCTTCCCTCCATTATTATTACCACTTTTTTTCCCAAGGTATGCAGGCTTCAACAGAGATTCCTTAAAGGTAAGGAATCAGCTTTTGTTCTGTATTGAACAAAGCTGCAGTACTGCTGTAAGAAATTATTCCATTCAGTAGCAGACATGGTTTACTATCTGAGATGTAGAGTAGTCTTACTGGAGATGCTATTCCAAATATTACATACACATTGGTTAAATTCCAATACTCCTCAACTGGAGTATTTTTTCTCTAGTATCAGAACACTCTAAAAGCAGCTTATTTTCAAATATTAATCAAATTCTTAAGCTGAGTGTCCTTTGCACATTTTTCCATGTTTTGATCACCAATGCAGGTGAGTTAATATTGCAATCAAATTATAACTTAGCACTAAAAGGATTTTTGGTGTGTCAAATTTTCAATTAGTACCACAGTGAGAAGCATTCATATGTAAATAATGCATATACATTCATGAACTACTTAACAAGCCAATAAATAACCCAGTTCTATTTTGGAATACATTTGCTATCAGGAATATATCTGCAGTAAATCAGCTGATGGTAATCCCACTATATTACACTGACCACATTTTCTACATTCCCTTCACCTGCCATGCACAAGAAATCATTTTTCTTGGTGATCACCTCTGACAGCAGGGAGAGGTGTAGTCCTTAAGTGCTGGAATTCTCAAAAATGTCATCTCATACCTTTCACACCCCCATTTTTCCCCTCCAGAGTCACTGGAGTATGTTACAGCAACTCAGATTCCTAGGATAATATAAACCCACAGCAGAGTACTGCATACTCCCAAATGATTTATTCTTAGAAAGGTACTTTGGGATAAAGAAACATCTTCCAGCTTCTCTATCAGATGAACTGTTGACTGGGAAAACTGAAAGGACTTGACCTATTTGTTTTGCATGGCATTGCTTAATTTTTCTTTTCTCTCACCTAGAGCTATGACAATATATCAGCCTTATCTGGTTTGGCTTCTGTTTGTGTTCTTATCTGCAATTCTGAATTATCATAAGTTAACTGCAAACTATTATATTTTGGCTGCAAAGAGGTAGGAAAATCATCCTACCATAATTTCTAAAATTTGTGGGATCCTGTTCTGTGCTTTTAAATGTTTAAAGAAATTCGTTTTAAAATTACTCAAATCCTGGAACTAAATTTTACATTACATTGCTCACTGAAGAGTGCTTGTGGCAAATGGAATGCAAAATGCTTCCCTTCAATAGATCATGTCCACCAGCAAACTAACAAATCTGCCAGAAGTAGTGATAAAACATCTGATGAAAAATTAGAGCAAAGGTAACAAAAAACAGTAGCCTTGCTGTGAAGCTGCAATATAAAGAAAATTGGGATGTCACTTCTTTTTGAGACATTTCAGCTAAAATAACTATAGTTTTTGCTAGAATATACAAGAGAGTCTCATAAAAATTGTCACCAAATCAAACCTTTCCCTGTTTTGGATTTCATTAAGGTAAGACATTACATCAATTCCTACTCAGCATTTTGAAAGCAATTATCTCTTGTGGGTATGGTTAATATGCAGAGGCAGGAGAAATACAAGATGACTCTTTTAAAAAGGATGAGGTGTACCTATATATGTTATTAAATTCAAAATCCCCATGATATTGAGTTTACCTCAAAAACAGCCGGTCAAAAGTGACTAGTTTTATGGCAACTAGAATACTGCTGAGCTACCTACACTTACTGCATTCATGCATTCACAGGGGGCTGGGTTAGAAACTCTCTCTACAAATATGCATGGAGCTGTCATCATGCAAGGAGAGATAAGTGTATTGAGATTAAAGTGATCTGCTAAATCAGAGCCACTGTCTTCTAACTCATTCACAGCTTGAGGTCATTCATGGATCACCTTGTTACCTGACTCTTAGCTAATGTTAAATATTTTCTCACTAGGTTCCTGTTACTTCACATGCCATGACCATCTCCAGTCACTCTTCCAGGAATCCAGGGCCAAGATGCAGCATGCTGATTACAGCAATGGAATACAATTCTGACCACTCATCTACAGGGCTATTCATACACACCTGTATGATGCATTTAATTTGTAATTTGGGGTGATTCACTTCACCCAGCTTCCCATCTTTATTGCTCTTCTAATATGTAAGTAATTTGTAACCTATGACCATAAAGAGAAAAGAGTTCTTTGGATGTGCTACATGCTCGTAATTATTAACATTATTCCTCATCTGATCTTTTTATTTGAAAGCAGCTAAAAACTATCTTTTGTACTGCAAATGAAACTGATTTCTGGTACAAACCAAATCCACTGCTGTCGATAGTAGGGAATTCCCTTTTATACAGCTAGCAGGAAGAAATGTGCTACAAATCTGAAAGAATTATGCAATGCTGAGATTCTGCTAATCCTGAGGGCAACCACTGACTGCCGAGACTGGCGCATGCTGTGTGGGGAGCTGCTCCCAAGAGGAAGGCTTATCAGATGGGTGCAGGCTGCAGGATGTGGCCTTGGGCTCTCTCCAAGCCACGCAGAATGTGCTGCTTTCAAACCCCAGCCTGCCTTCTGCTGCTCTCGCGCTGTGCTGAAACATCTGTTTTCTATGAGACCAAAACCACTGACCAACTGTTTAACTCTTAGATGTACTGGTTTAAAGGAATCATTCAGGCAATTAAAACAACTAGTTCCCTAAAAAAAATCTCTAATAGATGTGTGTCAACTTTTATTTATTTTTTCCTTTCACTCTTATGTGAATTCTCAGATGTTGATGAAGTGCAGATTACAAGTGACATTTTCCCTGTGGTTCTGGGGCACCTGCAACACCCTGTCTCATGGGGGAGGTAAGAGTGGAGCCCAGCTGCTGCCTTCCTCAGTACAGGGCTCTTAATGGAGCCTCCATCCATCCCCTTTGAGGTAAGTTTCCATTATGATTTGAATAATTGTTCATGAGCAATCTCCTCTTCTGAACTGACTGACACCAAAGGTACACTCACATAGTAAGGTCTTCCTTACTTGGGTCTTACTTGGGGCTACCCAAAAAAAAAAAGTAAAGATATTGCTTGCCATACATTGTTTGTATATATTCTTAGTACTCCAGACTGAAGTAAATAGGCATTGCAATCCCACTCTGTTTCTCTTTCAAAGTCTGTCTGTAATAGATTAATACATGAAAACATCTGATTACCATTAGCATCTGTAGTTAATCTTCCAGTTGCAGTCTGACAATTAAGAAATCTACAGAAGCCAAAAAATGAAGGAACAATGAAACAACACACTTGAACTACCACATGAAAAATGTTACTGTTTGAGCTGTCTGTGTTTAAATCTTTTACCCAAATGTCTACTCTTCATCTCTTCTCACATTAATACAGCCAGTATGTACGAAGGTGTTTGGAATGCCTCCTCACAAGTTCATATAGCTGCCAACTACACCTTTGCTTCTTCTTCTTTTTCTTTTTTTTTTTTTAAATTCACACCAAGTGAAATTATTAAACTGATTAATCAGCATGAATCAAGCAGTTTTCATTCACTAAAGGCATCACAAGCCCACAGTCTCACTTGAGGGTGTTTTGAACCATCAAGTGCAGGCTTTTCAATGCAGAAGACAATTTCTTCTCTCATCAAGTCCATCATCAGCTGGGACAAAGAAATTCAGTCTTTCTGCTGAGCTTTGACCTTTTTTTATCCAGAAAGCAATGAAGACCTGACAAAATCAGCTCTGGTGTTAATTCATAATTACCCTTCCAAGGAAACAAGCTCTTTTCAAACAAGCCACCTTAGATTATAAAAAGTGTGTTCCTATGCTCCAGTTCAACAGCTCAAAGTCACACTTAGTAGGCAAGGCTTACATCTTTCAATTCTTGTTGATTTTCTGTCAGTGGAGTTTGAGCTGCTCTGGAGTGCAGTTTTAGATCAATAGAGATATTCTACCCCCATACAGAGGAGCCCAGCCCCCATCAAACACTGTGCTGCTCCGTCCTGAAAGCAGGATTTGGGAACAGGTAACTGCCTTTTTCAATATGTTACCAAACACTCAGAATGCAGAACACTGCAAAATTAACATGCTTTTCATCCTATAAAGGTGAAATATTTTATCTCATTATGAATCACACGCAGTTCATTGTATTCTTCTCCCACTTTCCTCCTCCCACAAAACCAATAACGTTCCTATATGTAAGAAAGCGTGTGTGCTTGATTTCTTTGTCCAGCTTGAAGCCCAGATACCTGCATGTGGCTAAGGATAAAGCAAACAAGGAAGAAAGATGTTGTTTATGTACTTAGAAGCTAGTTTGTAATTTGTAAGATGTCTAGGGCCACTAATTCAAAATCAGTTTCCTTTGTTCTTTGGAAGTCAGCTGCAATATCCCAGGTAAATGGAGTAGGAATTGAGGAAGATTTCTACATTTTTAGCACTATGGGTGTAGTAATAGAAGCTGTAAAGGCAGCTGTATAAACATAATGTGGAAACAGAGAAAAAATAATTGTAAAAGGAAAAGCCAATGTAGCAAACAGGGGTTAAAAAAAGGGGAAATCTGGCTTAGGCCAACATTCAATACACTTCCTCAGGTACACTAAACTGAAGTATATAATGTCCATGATGAAGGAATGAGGTCAGACACAGTAGTTTTTCTTCTTTCAGCCTGACAGCTCCTGCACTACATAATTTTTCTCTGTATTCTTGAAGTATTTATATAACTATGAACTCTTCAGAAGAAAACAGGGAATTTGAAACAAGAGTGAAATTAATAGTATGCATGAAGAAATGACTCGTTGCTATCACCAATGAGACAGTGAAGCAAATTAAAGGAACCTTAGAAAAATTAAAATTCTAACCAATATTACTCTTCACTGAAAATGTTATGCTTGTCTTTAGAGATTACTGGCAAACTAGAGGAATCACCACCCTTGGACTGATATTCACTGGCAAAAATATTCAAAGTGTTACATCACATTTTGTTTTATAACAAAAAAATTATTTGTAGAAATCAATAGCAATTGTGAAATCTCATCCATGCAAGTGATATGACTAGAACTTGAATACATAAATCAATTAAAATATCCATTAGGAAAAGCAATGAAGTTTTTTTTTTTGTTGTTTGTTTGTTTTTTTCCCAGTGCATCTTTAATTGGCTTACCATTATTTGGAAATATTTCTATTTAAGAGGCAAATCCAGATGCACATTACAAAAAGCCTTCTATTTCCCTCCCTCCGCCAAATAAAAAGACAGTGTAAGCACATTGCAGTTAGACATTGATGTTTTCCAAAATATACATCGGCCCTCCCCAAAAGAAAAGCAGTGAGAATTCTTTGGAACTTCCTGCAGTGCTGTACAACAGCCCCAAGGCCCTGCTGCCCTCCCCTCTGCGGCTGATGAGAGAAGCCCAGGTAGTGTTGGGAGGGACTGAGGCAGCACTGGCCCACTCAGCTGTAAAGAACAGGGCTGGGAGGTCAGCAGGAGCCTGCCTAGGCTTGAATGCTGACAGACATTTCTCTGTCACCTTTTCCTCAGTGGAATGCTGCTGTATTTGATCACCTTATAATTCTTGTGCAGCTTTCTTTTAAAAGTTAACAATTTAGGGATTATTCCTGGAAACGCTGCTGAGATCATGTCCTTTTCTGAAGGACTATTGAATCTAATGTGCAAAACAAAACTAAGATCAAATCACTGAGAAAAGTTGAAGTATCTTAATGGAGAATTAAATTTCTTCTGAAGATTTCTAGAAAAAAGATGAAAGCTACTCAAAGCTCAAAAAGCTTTTCAGGGAGCCCCCAAGGCATTGTTTCATCCCCCTGCTGTCCCACCCTAAGTTTTCCTCATAACTCCTCATGGACTGCAGAAGGCTTCACATGGCAGTGATCTGTCCATCCACAGCCACAATGAAAAGCAGATATTGAACTGACCAGAACTGCCTGGACAACAGTAAAGCAGGAGCACAGACTTCCTCTGTGCTCACAGAGATTATTCAAATACATACTGCATGGTCACAGACATGACTTTCCTGTCTCTGATGACTGATTTCAGCTGCTGATATGTCTGTTTGACAGGAAAGTCAGCTGCCAACAAGCAAACAAACAAACTGGACCTGTGTGGGTGCCAGGCTGCACAGCAGTTACCGAAAATGTGCAAGAAATCGTCTTTCAGCATCTGTGTTCTGCCCAGACATGACAGGTTGGACAGTCTAACCAGACAGTGGCAAATTCCTGAGCTAAGTTATATGCTTATGGTCATATCACAGTTGCTTTGAATTGCCTTTTCATCAACTATTTCATCAAAATACTGAGTTGATAATTTCAGTGAAATCACAAAACCAGTACTTACTATAGATAATTTCTTGTAGACATAGCCTGCAGCATTCTTTATTTATATGTATTGGATAAAAATGAATAAATTGAGTTCAGAATTCACAGTGGCAATGCTCTGTAAAACTTAAACTTAATCTAGAGCTGCAACCATTTAATAAATGTATGCAATGCATTCCAGTGCTCTTAGGTAGGGTTTCTTATATTTCAAAATGCTTAATGTCTGTCTACTTTTTCCATTAAAAAAAAAGGTGCCCACAAAACCCAGAGCTTTCAGAAAGATTCTGGGTGTCAAAGCCTCAGAAGATGAGTTATTACTAATAAATAACACAGTGCTTGTACACCACTGAAATAACAAAATGGTATATTACACTCACCTGGCTCATTCAGCACATGAAGTTTGGATACTAATGGCAAGGAGAAATCATAGTTGGAACTTTTGAAAAAGACACTGGGGAAAATATCCTCAACGAATCAATACAAAATGTTCCAATAGCTTGAATAGTCTGAGATAGTCACCTTTGGCTGCCTTTCTGGCTGATGGAGAGAAACAGAGATTTTAAGGTTTATTCATCTTCTTTTGAACAACAAAAAAACTCCTGTGAACATAATCCAAAAAATCTCTCACATACTTTAAGGAGCATCTATGGCAACCACCTCTGCAGTACATGTTCCACTACAGACTTCTTAAATTTGGGAAGATAAATACCATCCTAGTTTTACTGGATATGTTACACTTGAGCATAGTCTACATGTGTTTAAATGCAAGTTTGACAATGGAAATCATCAAAGAAAACAGGAAAAAAAAAACTGAAGAGAAATGAGATTGAGCATCTGCTTTACAGCACAGGAAAGATCACAGAGTCTTTGAGATTGGAAGGCACCTTTGAAGACTGCCCAAATAGGGGCAGCTACAGCAGCACTTAAGCCACATCCAGTCAGATTTTGAGTATCTCCAAGGATGCAGATTCCAGCACATCTCCAGGTAGCCTATGCAGTTCAGACAATGGCCAATGTCCATGTCTGCAACAAAAATGCTGAAGAGTGCTGGTCTCAGTACTGACCCCTGAGGAGCACAAATCATCACTGCTTTCCGCTTTGACATCAAGACATTGACCACAGCTCTCACTGGATGTGACCATCCAGCAGATTCCTTATAAACTGAGTGGTCCACCTGTCAAATCCATGTCTCTCTCCACTTTTGAGACAAGGATATCATGCAAGAGAGTCCCAAATACTCCAGGTAGGTCATGCCATTCATTCTTCCCTCTAACCACCTTATCAGATAAGGACACCGAATTTATCAGTCCCAATTTGCTGGTGGTGCAGCCCTGTTGGCTGTCACCAATCACCTCATTCCCCATGTGTCTTAGCATAGCTTCCAGGAGAATCTGCTTTATGATCCTGCCAGGCACCAAGGCAAGATTGACCTGCCTGTATTTCTCACATTTTATTACACACTGTGAGACTTAATTATATGTGCAGACCAAGGAAAGACAGACTTACATTTTTTAAGAGTGAAAACACCAGAAGACTAGGCTGTAGTCTTACAGATCTCCTTCTGGGCAAAGAGGTTTGTTCTTTCTCCTGTGATTAATAGACTTCCCAGAACATTTATTTTGGGGGATGAGGATGACGGACTTTCCATTGCTGACAAATTCCCCCGTCTGTCTTGGTCTTGGGTCACCATTCAAAACTGGGGAATCTGCTGAGGAACAGAAAAGGCCACAGAATACCCTGGGTCCAGGCAGATGGCAAGCTCCCTACCTCTTAATAAAGTGTTAAATGATGTAAAAATTGAAGCTCTTTCATGTTCTTTTCCTTCCTGCAATTTTGCCAATACCATCTCTGTCACCACCACTGCATAGTTCCCTAATTAGGGACTGAAACAGCTGAGGAACTGGCCTTTAGCAAGTAGTCTCACATTGTAACCAAATGCACTGTCTTGATGCAGAAAACATGCAAATCAGGACTAAACTGAATTATAAATACCCTTTCTGAAATGAAGAATTCCCTATATTGTGTGCCCTTCAAAGAGTTTCCATTCAGAAGTCTTTAATTTTATCACCCCTAACATTCTTTCCTTACTTTCCTGGGTTTTATTTGTAAATGTGTTCTTAATTATAAGAAAAAAACATTGCCACACATAAGCTATGCAGCCTATTGAAATCCCAGCTGCTCCAACAGGAAGGCACTGGAGTTTCTAGCACAAGTACAAGAGGCAGGAGTATGTATGTCCACACCAAATTCCCCTCCTGCAAATTAGAAATGATTTATGAACCTTTTTTAATATGTCCATTTTATTGCCAAAGTGAACCAAAATATAAAACATGAAATCAATGAGAGGCTGAAACAGAGTGGGGTCTGCATACCAGAGCAGTCATAAATTTTTCAACATGTGGCTTTAAATGTATCCATAACTATTTTACAGTTATATTTTAAAGGTATTTTTATTTTATATTTTCTTCAAGTTTGATCAATTTTTTTAGATTTCTACAGAGTATTGTATTTAATTTCCTGCCCCAAGTATAATTTGCAACAGAGGTATGAAACACCATGTCTTAAGACACTATAAAAAATGAATTAGTCTTCCTCCCTGGATTTTTTCCTTTTATTCTAGTAATACTTTCCTAACAGAACAAAGAAATCAATAGTTTGCATACAGAATTTGTATTACAACCACAGATTCCTATAATGGTTTGGGTTGGAAGAATCAGTTATTCATAATTCCAGGAACACTATAAGCTGTGCTTTGCATGGGAACCAGCCAAGACTTTGTCCAGTTTTTGCTTCTTAAAATGCTATGTACTGGACATACCCACTCTGTGAACAGCTGTTCTGTGGGACTCAGATCACTGCACCTTCTAGAATGATTGCTGCTTGTTAGTAAACTATATGTTGATAACAATCTGTGTTCTGTTTTTATTCATATATTGCAGCATTAACTTCTTTTTACCTGACACCTTGCTTCACCTGCCTTTGTTTTTCTCTTGTACATCTCACCCATTTAGCCTTTCCCTTTCTTCTCTTCTCCTTCCTTCAGCATCAATGACTCATGACCCAAAGGTGCCATTCCACAGCCATCCTCTCTTTTTAGTTCCCCTCTGCTCTCTCCCTAATCATTTAAGTCTTGGGCCCAGCTTTACTCAAGCAGCTCTGCAGTCGTTTACCATCCATGTCCCTCAGGCATCCCACGAGCCACTCTTCCCTGACCTGTACAAACACAAACTAAAAGACTTCAAGTCCTAGAGAATGTAAGGATGATCTTTATGACAGAAATCATCACAGACAAATGGGGGAGAGAGAGAACAGTAAGGCAATCTGGTGATGATAGGGAGTGGGCTCAGCACAAACTCAGGTTATTATCAACCTTGCTACAGACAGCATGGTCAAGCTAGTTCTTATGGAGAGATTTGGAAATGTAGATTTCACTAAATGAGTACTACACTTAACAAATATAAAATTTTTAATGGTACAAGAGGTTGTATCTAAATATATAGCAAATATAAAAAGTATTGTGCGGTCAAGGCAAAGATGGACAAGGCAACTCTTAGTTTTAGCCATATTAATTTTTGTTTTTCTTAAGACAGATCTTTGTAACCATTTTGTTACTGTCATTCTCCTGTTGCTTTCTGGTTTCTGTTCTTGCAACAGATATCCTTTCTGCCCAAATCTATCTTGGTATCTATCAGGTATACATCAGTTTCATCTGAAAGATCAAAACCTCTTTTTTGCACATAGAACTCCCTTCAGCTAAACATAATTTCACACCAATTCAAGATTCTTTCTATGTAGATAAAAATGCAAAATAGTAGCCCTACATTATAGATTGTTTCAGACAGGGAACACATTTGTGAGATTCTATGAAGTGCAGAAAACACTTTGGACAGCTTAAAAATGTCTGCAATCAAGAAAAGAATTGCCACTGAAGATGGTAATTAAGGACTGCAAGCAGGATGGTAGGGAGAGAGAGAAGGAAAAAAATTATTTCATTTTTAAGAGCAATAGCAATCTCCAAGTCAATAATTTCCTGGCAGTTAATGACCAGAGGGATCAAGATCTGCTCCAGATGGCCATTAATTGCCAGGAAATAGTCAACTTGTTGGCCATTAGTGCTTAAAACACCATTAGGGTACTGCTCTTCATTAGTTATATTTGTGTGATGTTACTATTCACTAAGGATATGAATTCAGCAGAAACCCTTAATTTTGACAGACAACAGAACAAAACCAGGGCTGAAATAGATGGATAATTTCACTTAGGCAGGGCTGCATTGCTGCTGGAACTGTGAGAATGTGGTGCTCGTAGAAATCACTGTCAGCAGCGTATGCTCCACACACCAATCCACTTATGTACCTTCTCTTATGTCCTGAAGAGACCACCCCAAGGGGTGAAAGGTTAGTCTCCATGCCAAATCAATGAATGGTTTCCTGCTAAGATGTCCAAAAAGTATGTGACTGTTGGGATTAGGTTACTTTACCAGTAAAAAGAGGGCTAAGAGGAAAATTCCAAGTGTAGAAAGTACAACTGTTTCCTTTTATGGTGTAGACACACAGGTATGTTCTTCCAAGTAATTTCCAAACACTGAAATTTGCTGCAGTTTATATATAGTTTACTATATAGACTATACTACAGTTTTTATATACTATGTTATATGTTATTTACTATGATTTATGTACAGTTTCCTACAGAACCATAGTTCACAGAATCATGTGCTGTATATACATATAACTACTCTGGCTCTTTACAGAGCTGTGTAGTAAGTTTAACTGATGAACTCACAAAGAAATAAAGCCTTCTTTATGATAAAATCTCCAAAGTTAAAGCTAGATTAACCTATCTTTGAAAATACTTTTTTGTGAGTCTTTATATATATGTGAACAAATGTATGAACATTATGTTCATACAGAAGTCATTATAAAAGTGCCTGAATGCAGATGGTTTATGAAAAAGTAATGCAAACATGTGTAAATTAATGGTTCTGGATACAACTATTGGAAGGACTTAAACTAATCCATCAATTTAAGAGGAATTGAAAGTGTGCACAAACAAATGGGGTTGACAAGCAGGCTGGTTAGTCACTAAATGGAATCTTAGCACTTTAATTTAACTTCTGTCAAGATGCCTCTCTGGAAAAAAAGTGGCCACAGTATACTCTTGTAGCCCAGTGGTGCAGCATTTGGCTGAACTCACCAGTCCAGGGTGAACAGTGGGATCCAGGTTGCCTCTTTCACAGGGGGCTGCCCCTTAGCACAAGAGAGAAAGTCATGGATAACGTTCTGGGGGCAAAATAACTCAGTTGGAGAGGGAAGGCTTTCTTTTATTCCAGGCACTCTACATTGGTGTGCTAACATAAAAATATTTTCTAACAAGCTCAGAAGAGGTTCCTGAATGTCCTATATAGCAATGACTTATCAAGCCCAGATGTACAACACAAGCTTTCTTTTAGCTCCCTTTTCTAGTGATTTTTACACTTTTCTTCTGTTTGTGCCCTGCCAGGCCTGTTATGGTGAGCAATCAGATGGTTTTCCCATTACTTGATTACCTCACCCCATTTTTAGCAAACAGTGGTGCCAGTTACAGGCTACAGATGCCTTTCAGAGTTCACTGCAAAGAATTAGAAAGTGCTCCTGCATGTACAGGCGACAGCAGTGCCAGAAACTTAATTTTTATAATGAGGAATCATGACTTAGCTTCCAACTTTTAGCAAGTAAGAAGCGATATTCACATGTTGTATGTGAATGTCACCTGCCTGAGGCAGGCAGTACACACAGAACATTCTCTCCATCTGGTGATGGCAAGATATCTACAGACGTCAGAAGGGCCAGAACTTCACCCCAAAATTGTTCTGATAATTTATGTCATTAGAAATCATAATACAAAAAAACCCAAACCCTAACAACCTCCTCAATGGATTTTATTGACAACAATGTAAAATATTGATTTGTGTGTAGGGTTGTTGCCTAAATGAGTATCCCTTTAAGAAAGCCTAGGTGAGGATATTTTTACATAACAGCAAGATGCAATGATAGTGCAGTAAGAGGGTTGTTCTGAAGACAAAACTGTGGACAGCAAATCAGGACATCATTTTCCATATTCAGCTTCTCTGACAATTATCTGGTTGGATAGACACTGCCTTATCCATTAACAGACAATAATTGGTGTAGTGTCCCTCATTTACTCTCTTTTTTGTGATTTTTCCAATGATTTTTTCCCATTACTGGCTGAAGATATGGGAAAGACAAACAAATGGTAAAAAAAAAAAAAAAAAAAAAAAAAAAAAAAGCAGAAGGTTTCCTCCCTTTTTTGCTAGGGAGGAAAGAAAACCCAGGAAAAACATCCCAACCCTACCACATGGACCTACTACGTTTTTGCCAGAGGGCAGTAAATGTCAACACTGTAGTATATTTCCTGTTTTGAAAATGAACCAGTTTACTTCAGAACTATTAAATGTCCCAGCAGTGGTAACCCCTTCCTGTCTGTTGTCTTTCTCTTGGGCAGATCTCTTAAATCATTCAAGGCTGCTGCCTGCTAGAGACTGAGTCCTGTGCAAACAAAATTGCCCCTGCAGTCAGATTTCTGCAATAAGGCTACGCTTTGATCAGAGCCTTCCTTCTTTCCCCAAGGATGAGTTAACCTCATAAAAATGCATATCCTGCCCAAATGTTTGTTTGCTCTCATTTATTCCTTTCTTAATACTACCAGCGAGGTCGCTGAACAAACAAACTGCTGAGCCTGGGTATAAACACCCACCCTCCAGTGGCCATTTGTCAGAGGTGGCCAGGGCCATCCCACAGCTCATGCTCTAATTGTAGGCTGGGCGGCTGCTGTTTTTCTTGCACTGGTTCAAAGACACCCTTTGAGAACAAGCATCTGGCCTTGGAAAGGAAGCAGGGACAAGAAATCTTAACAGTATAAGCAGACACAAGCCTGAGGGGTTTTTAAAAATGTATCTACAAATTCTTCTGTGCTCTGCCCCAGTAGGTAAGTATAATTCTTACTGGAAATGAAGTTAATGAATGTAACCAGAACTGCCTACCACTACAGGTTTTGTTTAACACCAGCTGAATTTAGATCTGATTGTGCAGACTCCTGCCCTTATCTGTACCCCACTCATCAGCAGCAAGGGGACTGCGGAGCAAGGCAGGGAAGGATCATGGTGAAACATCATAGCTTTATTCTCTATTTTATTATAAAGTGCAATAGATGAAGTTGCATGGACCATGACCATCTGAGAGCTAGGCAGCCAAAGTGATTTTCCTCCAAGTCAAAGCAAATTATCTGGCAGATGGTACAGGAGGCAGCCCCTAAATGTTCAACACGCTATAACTGCTCACAGACACTGTCCCCTGATGAAAGACTGAGGAGTAACACACTTTATCACTACTTTGGGAGGAAAAAAGAAAGGACTATAAAAGATAGAAGGTGAATGTAATGCAGCCAAGTTAATGTTATCTTTGCAGCCTTGCCCACTGTTATTTCTTCACTGCTTTTACCCCAGAGGATCTCTATCACAGACCTTGTGCTTTCTCTGGTATTTAGGGGTTTAGATTTTCACTGCTCTATCAACAATTCTGGTTTTTTTAGGGCTTTTTTGGGGGTTGAGTAAATAAAAGTAGGAAAGGAACCAACATCATCCAACCACTGTCAGCTGGAAATGTGCTGCCAGCTTGATCACAGAGATCCCAAGGACTGAGCTGTTTCCACATCCAACCGCTGCCATAGTTCCTTTCCCACAGATGGAAAAACATCACAGCTGCAGAACAATGAGAGTGTGTGCTTGATTATCATTACCTGAGAGAACCAATGAAAAAATAAAAGGCATCCGATTACAATGTTAGTAGTACGTATAGAAGTGTTACTGCAATATGCATTCAGCTTCTCTTTCCCTCATAAAGGTTAATCTTAATAAAGATAATAAAACCACAGAGCCATGCATCTCTGCAAAACAAATAATAATGGAGGAGCTACATAAGACTGCCTTACATCATGCAGCAAGAGTGCCTGAAGTGCACTTACGTCAGAGGTAATGGGATGTTCAGTTTTAGGGAGTTATTAACTGGGGCTGGTTAGTTAATGAGCATTAATTCAGTCCTTTGACTGAGACAACAGCTTAAATTGCAGTGGCCTTTTCAACTAGAGAAAAATGCAAAATGCCATGAGCATTTGAGTCAAAGCAACAATTATCTTCTGGCAATGAAACTCTCCCATGGCACTTGTGTTGAAAATCTGGCTTCATTCTGTTGGTAACAAATAGTTGACTCTTATCTTGATTTGCTGAATTCTTTATAAGCTTTAGTCTCTGTGGCCTCCAAAATATTGGCAGAACAGTCAGAAAGCAGTTAAGATTTTGTTTTGGATGGACAAAACAGCATCAGTACTTTAGCATTAAATGAAAAGTCAAGCATCTCATGGTAAGGCTACCCAACCTGGCAATACTGTCTGCAGAAGAGAAGGAGCTAGAGAAGGCAGAGTTTTTTTAAACTAATTATTAGTTCTGTCCAACAAATCCATGAAAAACGTGAGTTCCCAAGCTTCACCTCTTCATTTATCCACTGTCATGAGAAATAATTTAAAGTGTGTTCATAGTGGTGCATCTCCAGCTCTGTTTCCAGGACCTGTGAAAGTGTAGGGAAACAGGTTTCCAGCCCTATCTCACACTTTCATGTGAAGAAGGAGGTGACAGCCAGGCCATGAACCATTCCCTAGCACAGGAAGAAGCATTTGGGGAACACTTTGAAGTGACGTCTGTAATACTGCCAACAGCTGTTCTTAATGTGGAAAGTGACCTGTAGAATGGTATGTATAAAAATGAGAGCCTGCCTTTCCTCTCTCTTTTGGTATAGCACAGGATAACACAGCTCCCCCTCCCTAGTAACAACAGGAAACAGTTTCTTTTGATCAAAAGCAATCATATAAAATGCAGACATTTGCATTTAAACTACTTCCTGAGGTCAACAGGCCTGATTCAGATTGAGCTAAAATGGAAATCCAAATTTAAAAGAAAATCCTTATCTTCTCCAGTGATAGCTGAGACCTTCAAAATCAGGTGAAATAATTCCACTTCCTATGTTTCCAAAAAAGTCATACGGCATCAAGGCCAGTGTCCTCCTATTCAACATCCATCTGTGGTCTTTGAAACTTCAGTTTTCTTTGCCTTTCTGTAAACATGTACTTGCTCCATCTGGCAAGGAGAACCAGAAATCTCCCTTAATAATAACCCTACTGGCTATTCTGGCATTTTTGCAGTAGTCCACACAGATGGGGTGTATCTACAAAAATGGCAGAAGGAAAACACTTCTGCACACATATCAGTGAAAGTCTCATCTACAAACAGTATTTCTTCTGTATTAGTCTGTAAATTCATGATGCTGCACATTTTGAACTCAGCTGCACCTTCTGTCTTTCAGCACTGATTTTACTGTCTCTTTATGATGGCTTTCAGCCAGAAATACAAGATCAGTGGAGTAAAAGAATGCAGCAAATACCAGCATTACACCAATCTGCCTTACAAAAGCTCACTTGCAAAATTAATGTGAGCCAGCCAGCACGAAACAGTCACATGGACTGAAAACCTCCATGCACGTAAGCAGAGGGTAATGATAAATATCAAAGTACATAGGTCAGGGGAGACAACTAAGGGAAGATTTAGGCATCAGTGTAAATCTTGTTTTATTTAAAGTATGCATTTATGATCAGGAAAACCGAGGGTATACCACATAAATGTCATTTTTAGATGTAATTAAACCAGGAGGAATGTCAGCTACCAGTAAGAAAGGAGAAATCCTGCAAAGAGTCTTTCATCAAAAGGAGAGGGTGAGAGGTTTGTGAAACCATGTCTAGGAGAAATATATTTCTTGGGGAAAGGAAGGAATCCAAAAAACTGATACATACAATAAGAATAGGGAGACACAGTGACAGTGGTGTTGAATGGCACAAATGGGTAATTTGTGCCATTCAGCCGGAATAGCAAAGTAGAGAGCCCTTCCTATTACACTGTGATACCCAGAATGACACAAGATGCAATTTGGAGTTCCATGTGCAGAGACGTCCCCACACCCTCCCCAGTGTGCTCACTGGGACACTGCTGGGCACCAAGGGGCTGGGAGAAGGAGGCAAGACAAGGAGATGGTTTCTCCAGCTTCCTCTGGAAAATGATCTGTGTGTGCTGTGTTAACCACTCCATGGACACAGCTGAAGCAAAGGCAGAGACAGGTTGTGAGAGCCGGCAGAAGCAGAGCCTCTTTCAGCTCCACGGACTTTGGGACTGTAATTCACGGGATTTTCAAAGCCATAAAAATGCACAGAACCATCTGAGGAGTAAGCCTGCACCTGATGGTTCTGTTAGAAATCATCAGTGTCAGAGATAAAATCAATCATTAAAGACTTTTACACTCCCCATTAAATTGTTCTCATCACTATTTTCATTAGTGAGAAACTGCTCCTTATAGCAGTTGGGGATCTATGAAATAACTGGATGCATACAATCAATAATTCCTCAGGAATTTGTTGGAAGTGGAGACAGAAGAACTGAGGGGCTGAACTCAGACAGACATCTGGATTTTGCACTGCTCTAATCTTTGCATACAAGATGAGCTCTGCTTTTTGATTTACTGTGCCAGTGGCCTGGCAAAGAACAGGATCCTAACAGGAACATCACAGGAGCATTACACGCTCATATGTAAATGCCCAGAGAAGAAAAAAGACTCATATCTTCTGCCTTGAACTCTTTCAGGGATCTTTCTAAATAAATGTGTGTGTAGAGCACTAGGAAAGGGTGCCTCTTTATCTTAATTGAGAAAGGCTGTAATGACTACAGACATTGCTAAATAGAGGTAGTAAGGAGCTAAAATCAGAATGAGAGCAGGCCTGTCCTTTATTTTACTACATGCTCAGAAAACCTCTCAAGCTCTTTCCCTTAGAAGTAATCTAGCATCTCCTACCATATTGCATCTTTTAAAAGCAGTTCTGGTTTGTGCTGGTTTTGTGGCATAACCTTACTGTAAATTCATAGATTCAGATTTGCAGCAGGGACAGGTCTATTTTCATTAACTCTAATATATCATCCCTAATGCTCTTGACGTCAAGTGAGGAAAAGCTTGTGCATTTTTTCTCTGTATACACTCTTATTATCTGTCTTGAAGAGGAAGGAATATCCTGTCCAAGCCACAGTGTGCAGCAAAAAAAATTGATGCCTTTTGATCCACAGTCTACAGTAACTAGTTCATATCAGCCTATCAGAAACAAATTAGAACAGCCAAAAAAAAGCTAAACATTCCTGCAATGATTGATGCTTTTTCTGCTTTTCATTTATCTGCCTGCGATTACAGATGGAATGCACTACCACCCAATTCTTCAGTTAGGAAATGATCCCTCTGTACACTTTGTACTGCTCCTCAGATCTCCTGGGTGCATTTATCCAGAGAGTTATCAGTGAGTTCTGTCCCTGCTGCAGGCAAGTCAAATGAAAGCCAGCTATGGAGCAGATGTCTTATGGATAAAGCCAAGGATACCCACTGAAAAATACCTAAGCCTGACCACTGAGCACAGCACAGCTCCCCTGCTCCACACCTGAACCAGCTCTTGCATCCTGTGGATGGGAAATCCCACATCAGTCTGAAAACACTGGGTAGATGTATTCCTTTATATATATATATTTTTTTTTTTTTTGTGAGCAGAGACTTGCTGGATAATATGGTGCCCAGTTAATTACATGTATACAGTTTATTTCTACCTATACATTTTATTTTCTTTCAACACTGCAATATTTACCCCCAGCCTAATGTCAGCCTCCAAAAAACTACATCAGGTCTGTGGGTTTTACATAAAAAGTTTCACTGCCTTACTTTCTACCAGGATAGTGAAGAAAAAGAAACACCTGGCCAGTTTATCTGTTTCTAAGAACATGTAAAATAGAGAGAATCTTCTTTTCCTATCAATTACTCAGTGATGTCCAGATGCTCAGCTAATTTCTGTAGAACCCTACCACCTTTACAGGAAACATACAGAACCAACAAGCTTTCTGACTGGATAAAATTACAGCCATTTGTCTGAAGAACACCTCTTATCCATCCTCACTGAACTGGAGGCAGGACAGTCAGGCACAGGCAGTTATTTAGAGCACTCAAAGTTGCCACAGACAGCTTCATCTTCATGCAGTGGGAAGGAGGAAAGCAAAAGCATTTATGAGAAGGTATAATGTGATTTGCACATTTCCTCACACGTGTTGCTTTTTTTGCACAGACACTATTTCTAATTCTGCAGACTGTCTCCTCTAAAGCCACTCCTGAATGGGCACCTGGGCTGAGCTGCCCTAGGTGATATCGTATCTTCCTTGAGCCAGGTCTAATAAGCTCTCAGAGGCCTATATCACACTCAAAATAGCTCAGCTACCTTTGGAGGCATAAAAATAAGCAGGATAGCTTCTGCTGCAGTGTTGAAAACAAAAAGGTTTAATAAAAGGCAAAATAACAAACAGAAAAACCGAGCCAGGTGCAAGAGGTCTTGCTCCTGGTAAAACACCTCACAAAAGCGATTAATTTCTTTGTTCTCTTCTTTTTCTACTAAATTGTTCAGACGAGATTTTTTAGTTTCTGTCCAATTAGCTATCCTTAACTCTGAAGTCTCCAAAGTCCTATGAAGTAACTTTTCAGCTTTTCTAGGCTTCTTTCCTTTTTAAGGAGAAAAAGGATAGTTTTATCGCTCTGTCAACAAGAAACACACTCCTGCACCCAGGGCTGGGCACGGCGGACATGTGTGCCAGGCAGAGATGCTCGCACGCCCCAATACTGCTGCAGAGCTCCTGGGGTGACAGGAGGGGATGAATGCAGAGGCCAAGGCCAGGGCTGCACATGGGAGTAGGAGGGTGGAGCAGGAGCATGGGCACTGGCAAGCTGTCCTGAAATATTTGTTCTCCTTCCCAACTTTTTTCTAATAAAAATGTCCTTCTGGTTCTCAGCAAAGAGAAAAATTCATTTTTCTTTGACAAGACACATTTCTGTAGATCACAAAGGCATTCTTTTATACCTAAACCTTGTACTAAAGAAAGGGACTTTTTTGTCTTGATCTGTGCAATAAATCCCTAATAACACATTGAATACTAATCCCAAATTTATGAGTGAAAATAAGCATCTTGACTCATTCACATTCAAACCTCTTACCAAAAAGGTGTGAGAGATTGAATTCTTTAATTGCTCAGAAACAGAAAGTCAAACATGAAAAAAACCATTTTTTATCGTGCTTCCTTTCTTTTGACAAAAGGCACACTTTGCTGCAAGAAAGTTACGAGGATAGGAAATTGCATAAGCAGGTTAACTTAAAAGGTTTTTTCTCTTTGCTATTATTTAAATTTTTCCATTTCATACTACCCTAGTACACCACTGAAATTTTTCCAAGCCAAGTTCCTATTTGACCAGACATTTGGAAAAAAATGTGTGGGATTTTTTACTTCTAACAAGAAGCATATAAGGTTGCTGTCTTTCTGATACCCATAACTTTGATTACTATGAGTTACAAGTGTGTATTAAGAAAGAAAACTTCTCCTAAAGGTCAGTGGAAAGGAATTTATACTTCTGAAATATATTTACTGTATACATCTTAAATACACTGAAGACCTTCTAATCTGGGTGCTAATACAAGTCTTTACATTGTCTGTAAACACTCTTTATACTTCTTAAGGAAAGAAAAACAAGTAAAGAAACACAAAGTGTTTGACACCAGGTGGTTGTGTCACCTTCCAAAGGCGGCAGAAATGCGCCAACAGGAACTTCATGAAGCTCAACAAGAGAAAATGCAAATCCTGCACCCAGAAAGGATCAGCCCTGAGGCAAAGTGTGTGGACATGACACAGCAATGGGTGCTTGCAGCCTGCAGAGCCAAACATGTCCTGGGCTGCAGCAAAGGCAGCATGGCCAGCAGGTCCAGAGAGGGATTCTCCCCCTCTACACCACTCTTGTGAGACCTCACCTGGAGCACTGCATCCACCTCTGAGGCCATCAGCCAGCCACTGAATTTTAGAAGACAGAAGTGGAGAAATGCCATGAAACATTTTGCAATGTAAGAGAGACTCACAACAAAATACTAAAAGACAAAGTATAGTTTGGTGATACAGGTAGAAATCTCACAGTGTTAAAGGCACCATAAATATTCTATTCTCCTTCAACTGTAGAGAGCACCTTAAAGGAAGCAGGTGGAGAAAAATAAATACTAGAATTGCATTTGATGCGAAAAATATAGGTGAGGCTTTCACCTGATTTCAAAGTAAATCAGGTATGCAATCACTTCATATCTATTATCTGTTGATTTTTCTGTGTTGGAACAGTGCATGGAAAAATACTCCTTAAATGTTAGTGAGGTTTAGCAGATCAAGAAATCATGACAATGCACTGCTGGTGGACATTTAATCAGCTCAAATATAAAGATTTTCAGTAAAGCAAGGCATGTTGAGAACTCATCTGGGATGTAAACGTGCTACATTTGTGAGGGCAGAATACAATGCTTTGGCTGACTTCAACAGCTGGTTGCAACACACCAGGGAGTTATGGTAACAAAGACCTGCAATATTTTTAGGCTGCAATTTCTTCATCAATTCACACAAGGCAGATGGATCCTCTTAAATATCAAGTGCTCCTTTCTGTCAGGATTCCCTTGCCTTAAAAAGCTTAGCTTCAGTTTAGTTACATGTCCACCAAAATATTCATAAGCCATAAAATCTCTAATGGTTAAGAAACCTTGAAGAACAAGGGATACAGATTAATTCAATTAGTGCTACATACATTCAGAATTATCACAAACTCAAATGCTTTACACTAAGAAGAAAAATACATATTCTAATAGAAAAGGCAGAGTATAAAAGAAATAGTCTAGTCCTTTGCAGCAAACAGCTGAAATCAATTTGTATAGTTTTCTACATGTGATGTGAACAGTTACACTTTTGGGGTTTGCTTTCTTTATTCTTCTCATTTCCTCATTTCTTTTCTTTTTATTAAGCCTTTCTACCTTTTCTGCTGTCTCGTTCTTACATCTGTATACTTTCCTCTTTTTGTTCTGTTTTGTTTTGTTTCTAGAACAGGAGAAAAAGGAGAAGAAATGAACAAGGACCTTAAAAACCACAGTTTTACAGTTTTTGTTGAAATATTAGTGCAAAACCTGCACATTTTCCTAAGCCTGTCCTCAATGAGGAAAGCAGAAGGAGAAGTACCACAACACAAGCCATGGTCAATTTTTCCTGCAGCAGCATATTGAAAAGAGCACTGCCAAGACATCTGCAGAGGAGTGTGCAGATCTGGCTGTTCCTACAAGCACATAATATTCATTTTGAAGTTTTCAAAGAACTGCAAATTAAATCTGAGTGAACCAGCTGCTGAACTCACTGGTTAGCTGGATTGTAACTGCTGAGGCAAGAAATACCTTCCACTGGCCCAGCATCTCTGGGCCCCAGTTGGCTTCAGCTGCCAGCTGGGCATAGGCTCACACATCTCTCCACCTGCTTTTGCTCACCTCAGATGAGCCTCAATATCCAAAGCTAAAAATGGTGCTGTGCTATCTTCTCTCTGGCTCAGCTTCAAAAACAAGAAGGTGTAGTTTGAGCAAAACTTTGGTCGAATGAGTTACAGATCTGGGACAACAAAGCCAAGAACTGAGGAAGTCCCTGAGCATACTTAAATGGGAGAGGAGGTCAGAAGTCAAATATAAAGGAGCCTATATGGGCACCTAGAAGCACCCAGAATGAAGAGCCAGTTAAACCAAATGTAATCTCCCATGCAGAAGGTGATACAATGGTTATCAAAAAGCCCTGTCCACTCCAAGTGAAAGCCTCAATACAGCCCATCCAAAACACTTATAAACCACAATCCAGGCCTCCAGAAATAGTGCTGCTCTAATAAATATTTGTGCATTTTTAGACATTGCATACTGTGTCTGATTATTTTTCCAGGAAGTTCCTAGCTTCAGTGGGTAAGTGAACAATTTTCAGTACAAAAGGGAAGCAGTAAACAACAATCCCTGCTCTCCATGTGAGGAAAGTTCCAGCTATGACACCTAAATTCCCCACATCAGGCTGGTGGGTATTTTAGGTAACCTCTCCTGTCCCCTCTAATCTCATCTGTTCTATTTCATGCACCTTCTCATGCCCCCTTCTCCATCTCCTCAGTCTGTCCACACACTTGCATTATACCATCCCTCTCACACTACATCCCACTTATCCCATCTCCAGAATGAAGTTTTCCTTTTTGTTCTCTTTGGTTGGTTGGTTTTTTTCATTTTTTTGAAAATAAGTTGTAAATGACTTTAAGTGAGTAAAATAAATGACAGCCATTCTGCCATTCTGCCTCCATTCTGACATCACTGAAAGTGATGGAAATACAGTTATTTTGAATGAGGAAATAAGAACTGAGATGGAGGTCAGAAGTAAGGAAATTACATGTAAATTAGGGACAAGTCTCAGTATCACTGGACTGAATTCAGATACATGTCACAGAGAAGAAAAATTATATGCTCACTGCTCACTTATGGCATAGGTGAATTTGGTCCAGAATATACTTTTTTTTTTAATTTATGAAGAAAAGTTATTTCAAAATATTAAAAAACAGTTTCTGCAAGATGTCTGCAAAATGATCACAACCTCAACAAAAACATCTGTATTCTTTAACAGACATGCATTTGTTTATGTGCTACAATGCAGCAGTATTTTGTACAACTATGACTTCATTTCAACATTTGCATAAAAAGGCTGCTGAAAGTCAAATTTTAAGGACAGTTAATCCATCTCCAGAAATACATATACATTAATATTCTTACTCAACTCACCTATAAGGTTATAATAAAACCCTCTTACTTTTTTATCAAAGAACTTCAACTTGAATTACTTCTAGCATTTATCCTGGACATATAAAAAGTTACTTTAAAGTATAACTCAATTGTAGGAGTGGTGTTAACATTTTTAACTCTCTGAAGTTAGAATTTTGTGGTTTATGGTGTTTGCACTACAAAATGCATCAAGTGAAATGTAATTTTTCAGGACATGTATTATTTTACACAGAACTTGGTAATTTCTATCTAATCCTTATCCTGTTTTTAGCACACACCACTACTTTAACTTGGATTATGTAGCAAGACCAAAAAGCAGTTTCAACACAAAAAATCTGTGTTTATCATCTCCCAGTTTTCATTCATCATCTCCCAATGCTTTTCATTATGAATTGCAATCTGTAATATTCCATCTTTACTCAGTGCCACTCTAGTAATCTAAAAGCAGCATTTCTCCAATGATTTTCCACCTTTTTTCTATCTGAATTTTGGATGCCATGTCTTGTCCACTTTGTATAAAAATTTATTAGCCCTTAAATTTACCGAGACGTAGTTAATATGTGCTTCCTTTGATGTTTGAATGATTTAATCATCAGTTGTCAACTAAAACTAGCATTTTATTATTTCTCCCAAGGCACAAGGAAAGCTATTCCTTTACTTATGTATGAAACTTTGCAGTGGAAAAGTCAGCAGTGTTACATCACTACAAAACTGATGCTGTATCAGGCACTTGAATGATGCACATGAGAGAAAAGTTTTATGTATTGATCTGTGACAAGAACTTTTGTACAGACTTTGTTTCACCCTTTCAATCTGTTATATGAAAAGGTTCACTTTAAGCTGCTTTAGAATTTATTGCAACACCTTTACACAGATTTTTCTTTAAGAGATCCAGCTTGATTTTTAACTAAAGCTAACTATTAGTCTAGATAAATTAGTCTATGTGCATAAATTCAAAAGCAAGAGCTGCCTGGCGTCAGAACTAAGGGCAATGCAGATACCTTCGGGTCACCTCCTTAAGGTGAGTTTCAGAGCTGCCACTGGCAGAGAGGCTGCTCATCCATGTCTGAATGCTACAGAAGCCCAAAAAAATGCAACTCTCATGGCTCTGAGCAGCAGACACTGGATTTTGCTGAAATGAGGTACTACTGAGATAGGACAGCAGGGAAAAGATCCAATGGTAAGAGGCAAATTTTACCTCTCTTTTGCAGAGGCATTCAAAACTTTCTAAGGGTGATATCAAGCACCCATTGCTCCTCCACAAGAATTAGCTCTGCAGAAGGGTTAATCCTGGTGTGCTTAGGCCTTTTAAAATGCAATGCACAGCTAGTACAATTTGCAGATGCATTAGTCACCACTTTTGTCAGCGAAGCCTCTGCCAAGTTTAAAGCAAGTGCCTTATGAAGATCATCAGATAGAGCCACTTCTTCACCCTGAAACAGTGCTTGGTTTTAACCATAGCATTTACTGCAATGAATGAGCTGAACCTCCAAAGGAGACTGCTATTCATTTAATAGTTGATCAAAGTTTTACACAAATTCTGTTACATAATAGCTAAATCAGGTACAGACATCAGATAAGAATCCCAGCAACTCAGAATGCTCTGCCCACAGCAAGATTTATAGATCTAACCAGACCTTAATTTTCTGCCTTGGAGATGCTGCCATATTAAAAAAGGTGGAGAAGGAGGAATAAAAACCACTTTAATAGTAACTAAAAAATTAAGGGGTTTTGCCAGTGGAAAATATTTGTTTGGGGCAGTGTCAAGGGGAAAAAAAAGAAACCTTAAGTCTTTTAACATAATTTGAAACCAGATCCTCCTCAGAGGAATGGAAAAAAAAAAAAAAAAAAAAAAAAAGAAAGAAAGAAAGCTGTTGTCCTGAGGCAAGGGATGAAGGCACACTGCAATATTTCCAACTAAAGGTCACTGCTCCCATGACCATCCTCCTACAAACACATACTGCTGCTCTGAAACAACACGAGGCTCTGGGCACAAATGAAGCGAGACTAATTCCGTGAGATTTATTTTCCTGTAGAAGAATCCAATCAATGTGCCTCACACTAATACTGCTGTGACTGTATTTGCTTTTAGAAAGCGTGGCTGGGACGTGCAGGCACAGAGCAGGAGCCAGCGGGATTAGAGAGTCTCCTCTGACGGGTAGCAGCAGGAAGGTCTCGCCACCTCGGGTTTTGGGCAGGAGAGAGGAAGCCATCTCCTCCCTTCTCAGATTCTTATGTCTAACACTGCATCAAAATTCCCAGTCCTTATCAAGGAAATGAACCTTCTCTTTAGCACACAGCAATGAGTTTATGGCAAAGCCCACAGTTATGTTAGTACAACTGCGAGGGTTGCAGGAACATCAGAGAGCAGCCAAGAGCTGAGAAAGGGCAAAAGCTTCTCGTCTCCAAAGAAAACACACTGCAGAGCACCCTCCTGAGAGCTCGGCTGGCTTCAGCCAGGCTCCTGGCTCTCCAGAACTACTTCCCAGGCCTTGGCCCAGCACATCTGCTCCCTCTCAGCACCAGCTGCATTTGCCACGGTAATGGGAATTTCACAATTCTGTTTGCTGATAGCCCTTCTGCTCTGGTAGAAAGAAAAACACTCGTACATTAAAAAACAAATTTAAAAAAAAATTGTGCTATGAAAGCACAATTGATAATGTGAACCCTGATGACTTGACAAGTCCAGAAGCAAAAATGCTGCCTGAAATCAATCATTTGTTAAAGGGCTGGTTTCACATCTGTGTGGACTGACACAATAGCACAAAATTCTATACCTGCAATACTCCTGTGTAAATTTCACTAGGTAGGACACTGGGTTGCTTTCCTCCAATTTATCCATGGTTTCACCCAAAGACAATCAACTTGCTCCTGTGAATATAATGTGAAAGCAACTCAGAATAGAGGTGGTTTTCTCTCTGTATGCACACGTGCCCACAACAAAGCAAAATATTATGGAATTAAAAGGGAGGGCATTGGCTTTATCTACTCCCAGAGAAAATAAACAATTAATGAAGAGTGAGAACACCTGCTCTCCTCTACCGTGCCCTGCCACCAGCACTGTGTCGGAAGCAGTGTCATGACTTGTGGTGAGCTACCACAAGAGCTTGCTCTTGCCAGCTGCACACTCCCTGCTGTCTTGTTTGTGCCAGCTTTTACACTGCTCCTCAGAGTTCTCCAAGCCAGCATACCTTACGCAACGCACAGAAACAGCCTGGCAATAACTGATGACACTTCTGTTGTTCTAGAGAGTCAAAACAGTACAGCAGAAGGTGAGCCACTAACCAGTAGCCTCTGCCAAGGAAAAAGCAATCTGAGTGACCCTGCAGAGATCATTTTGTCCTTTACCTCAGCTTCCTTTTTCAAAAATGAGAGTCATTTAGAAAAAGGCCTGCTATTAGAAATGGTGTTTTTGTTCTGAATGTTCACCAGTTGTTTTGGCCAGACTTGTTTTTGTTTTCCCATGTTTTCAGTTTCCTGTAGTTCACCAGAAGCCAGTTAATTGGAAGCTAAGCAGGAAAAGGTAAGCAGCCTCTTCCTAGCAGTGTGGCCACTGTCTGTGACCGGCAGCTTGCTGCTCCAGCGCACGAGGTTCTGGCCAGCGTTGCACAGCATCTGCTCTGGGGCTGTCTCAGCCTCTGCACAGCTGCTGAGTTCTCCCAACACTGAGCTATTTCTCTGCTGTGTAAACCTGCACAAGGTCTGAGCACAATATTTCTATGGGAGATGGGAGTCTGAGAACCAGCTCAGCATTCCCAGACAGCTGGAATTCAATGCCTTGGTCTGGATTTTGAACACAAGTAAATTTTATTTACATGCTGTTTAAGTCTCAGACAGATGTTCCCTCTAGAACCAGCACTTTTACAAAGACAAATTTAAATCAATTTGGATCTTTGGAAGTGGGATAGGTATATGCAAATAGTGGGAATCCAGCTCCTAGCCTTGCACTTGGCACTCTTCTCAAGGTTTCCTAGTATAAATTGGAAGCCTGATATGCTAAGAAACTCCTCATTTGAAACAACCATTTCCTGAAGAATATGAAACCATTCAGATTCTAGGAAGTATTATCCAGGTATTTTAGCAGGAAGCTGCTAAAAGTCTGTAGCAGCTACAACCAAGGCTCTCTCCACCAATGCTCTCTGTGTTTTCAGGACATGTGCACCAGGAAGTGTTGAGATCAGGCAACAACAAAGGCTGCTCCCTCCACAGAATCTGGTTTTCATCTCCTAAGTGAAATCATTCACTTTAAGTGAAATCTGTACATTTCAGATGCAGAGGTATCAGACAGCTAGGATTTTTGTTATACAAGAACTGCAATTTGACCAATCATTGATAAGGTAATCAAATAATAAGAGATCGCACAATTCCACTATAGTTAAAAATAAAATCAAGAAACCCTTTCTAGATATTTTTTCTTGGTACTATCCCTGAATCTTGAGATTTAACATTTAGCCTTACTGCAGCCCTTCACATAAAGCAGACATATCTGAAAAACTAAGGTTGTCTTGGATACAAAGAATGCATGGCCTGATACATTAGTGACTGGCCCCTTGCTCAAATCTTTCACAGGTTCAGGGCTCTGAATCATAAGGCTCATACTTGCCTCAGAATAGGTCATAAAAATTGCTTTCATTTTAAGTACTAATTCCATGTATTTCAGCATTTTGGTTGGAACATGTGCAATGCAGAATATGGAATTCTTCCAAAGAACAAATTTATAAAATGCAAACATTTTGTTTTGACAAAGACATTATGCAACCTAGGCTCAACTCTCAAACACAATTCAAGTTAAAATAAGCCAGCTAGTGGGATGTTGCACTTTATTTCAAACCTCATCAACAACAATGTGCTGCACTGCATAATTCTCATTTGTGTGAAATTCAGCACATTTTCTTCTCTCAACTTCATATGGGTTTGTACCTGCTGAACCTCATTTAGAATTTCAGTACTATTGCAGAATTGCTTCCTAAATTTGCTGCACACATCATGAAAGCTGAACCTCTTATATTACACAAATACAGAGGGAGGGCCTGGGTATGAGGAAGACTCATGAAAACATCAACACCAACAAATGACTACATATAAACAAGAAAGGAGAATTAAATGTGGTTCTTTTAAAACATTCATAATCCTCTTTGAAATATTTGGCTGCCTTTTTGAGAAAGGACATTGATGTAGACCAGAGAAAGTCAATAAGAATGATAAAATTTGATTGCTAACATGCACAGAAAGTCTGGAAAAACATGAATACCATAAATTGAAATCTAAGCTTTTAACCTCTTCAACTGGTGTTTCATAAAGGAATGAAGCAAAACCAGCAGTATCACTCCAGGGATAGATCCTGCCTATTTTGCAGAGTAATAACTGAGCAATAATGTAGTTCCTTGCTGTGGTTTCAGGAATAAGAGTTCTGTTGGCCTACTCTATGGTTATATATTACCTCACCTAGCCCTGAGCAACCCTGAGCCCACCTCTGAGCTCTTTCAGCATTTTTACTTAGGTGTCAGCATTCCCTCATTTACACAGCTACACCAGTGTGTCCAGCCCGCACTAAGTTCACATCCAAAGATTCAATTCAGCAAACAGGGAGCAAGCCCTATCATTCACTTTGCCATTTCACACAGTTTAAAGATGAGGAAAACACAGATAGGTTAAAGGGCAGACTAAGATTTTTTCTTCCTCTAGGAAGGGGTGGTGTTGTGCACATTCCCTGCCAACCTTACACGAGGGTACGTACACCATAGGAAGAGTGTATACATCCACAGTGAGCGTGTTTGTTTCCTGTGCCCTGAAGCACCTCTGAGGATGCATCCTGTTTCTCCTCCTCCCCCTTCTCTGTCTTCACTCTAGCCTTATTTGATGGCATTCGTTTTACTTCAAAGGGAATTTAGACTGAAAATAACCACATGTTACTCTGCACGACCCTTTGCTATGGCTGGGTCCTGGTGTAAGAGCTCTGTCATTATCAGGCTGATGACAAACAAACCTTCTGAAATTCCAGCACCCCCAGGGCAAAGAGCTTCCTACTTCAGCACACAGTTAAGTGTTAAGTGACCCAACAGACTCTACAGGCTGTCTTCTCATGAAGATAGAATGAAATGTTCTGTTCTTCTCCATTTCACCTTCATTTCTGGCCACCAGACAGCCTCTGCTGCTGCACATTTCCACCAATTCATTTCATTGACTGAATTTTAAAGGTCCACCTTGTCTGCTAAACTCAGTAAGCACTAAACATTAACAGGAAAGGGAGCAGTCATTTTTTTTTCAGAGCGAAAGCGTGAAAAAGACATAAGGAAGACATTAAGATGACTGAGGGCACCCTTACACTGAGCAGTGGAGTATGGCACAAAGACCTTCAAACTGTCACACAATAAATGAGCTCCAGAACAAGCAGCAGTGTAACTACCTCAGAACCTCATTATTCATGGGCTAATTACCCTTGCCAAGAAGCACCAAATTAATGCAGTTATTGTATTTCCACGATGCAAAATTCCTGGGTTTGTGGCTGAATCAAATCAAAAATTCATTTCTGTTAATACAAAACTTTTAAAATAGTAATTTTGGCAAAATACAACATTAAAAACCCCAGACACAATCCTCTTAAGCATGTCATTGTTGGTATTTTCTGTAATACACGAGGCTAAACTCATTAGGATGCAGAAACCAACCAAAAATCTCTCTAATGTCCTGCATAGCAGTCTTGGCAGCTTTGCAGAAGAGTGCAGCTCACTCTCTTTCTCTGCTTCACTGTGAGTAAAAGTTTGAACTAAAGCTTTGTCTCCTGCTCTGAGCAAAGCAGAACCATCACATTCATCCTTTCCCACCAGTTCCAGTACCCAGACAACTACAGGCCACAGAGATAGAGACTGACATTGTGATGGTGATTAACAAATTCTTTGGGGAGGTTTTGGTTTCCTCTCTTAATCCAGTACATATTTCACAGAAGCAGTTTCAAAGACCAGAAGAAACCACCCTGAATTCCCTGCAGCCTAGAGCAAAACAAGCTCCACAGGACCACATTTCAAATTCTCTCTCAAACTTGGCAAATAAGTAACTTAAGGAAAAGGGCTCCTCTTCCTCCCACTCCTCAAAACAAATACTCTGACCACTTTGTTACAAGGGTGAGCTTCCAGGGCTAACACTAAGTCATTTAAAATTTGTTGCTGAATTAACTTTAGACAAGTTTCATCAAATTAACCCTACTACCACCATTAATCTATCAAATACCACTTCCATCAGATCACATTGTTCTCCTCAAACATTCATACAAATGTATTCTATGTCATCATATTAAACATCTTTGAACTGCTTGGTTTGGACCTGCCTCTTTGTCCTGTAATTAGGAGCAATGGCATTTCAATACTATAAATCCATCATTAAAAAGATAAATCAGCTTTTACTTCAAGCAGTCAGCTAAATTTTTTTAAACTGACAGTAATCCCAAAGCCCTCAGGTGTGAGTAGTCATCAGCTTATAAAAAACGTTTACATTACATGTCTGCTCATTTCCACGAGTTCCTCCTGAGATTAAGGTAATGTATCCATACAAGCTGAAAAGAGCTTAGGAAAACCTCTCAGCTGCAATATTCACTTACGTTGGATGTATCTGAACATGGTACATTGTGATCATTCACTCACTTTTTCATCCATGTCTGTTTACCAAGGCAAGTATTGCTCAACCCGAACTCTTTTGCATCAACACAAATAGTCTGACTTTTTACATTGGTTGTGATGTATATATGTGGTATATTCATGGTTTCTATCAGAGTACAATAACACCAACAGCAGAACAAATCAACAACAAAATTAGGTGGAGCCTAATCATCTCTAGCAACCATTTCTGTTCAATTGAAGATAATCTTACACAGAGTGCAGCCTGCTCCCTCCCTCTGTGCTTCCCAGGGACTCCTCAGACACACACCAGGAATGAGATATGGGCTAATCAGGTAAGCAGCAGGGTTTCAAATGCCTTCTCTCCTCGAGTTCCACATTCTAGTCCCGTTGGTGACTGCTGATGCACTTTTCTGAGGATCAGCCTGTATTGCCCTGCTCTGCTGGAGGACGATTCCTTGCATTCACTCGACACGTGTGTAACGTGAGACTGAAAGTGTCTGCCCATACAGCACTTATAGGTGCTGTTTAGGTGTTCCTTAACCTGTCACATGGCCTTCCTGTCAGGAAAGGAGAGCCAAGGAAAGCCACCATTAAGCTGCAGGGTAACCCTGTGCCTGGAAGGGCTACCAGAACAGAGCAGCGTTACCTGGCTTGGGCACGCAGGCACAGAACACACCTTTGATACAAAATTGTCCAAAAAGCGAACTTTTCTCTTAAACTCTGCTTACTTACCCTCTCTGAAGTAGAATTGGTTCTCGTTGAGCCCCTTTTCTCTTTCTCATCATGGGTTTTTCAGCGTTTACTCCAGTGAAGCAGCCCTCGGAGCCCCTGCAGACTGTTCCTGCAGTTGAGCCATGCCACCTCCTGGCTCTCCCGGGAAACACAGGCTGGCCGGGAGCCACCTCCGGAGTCCCAGACCCCTGCCGCAAAGGATGGCCCCGCCTGCGTCTCGGCTCTTTCCACCCCGACTCTGGACAATTTCAATAATAACTCTTCCCAAAGTGAACTATTTTTTCCCTATATACAGACAGAATTTCCCGAGGCAACTTGCCTGCTGCCTTTTGTCCTGTCCTTGTGCATCTTTGTGAAGAGTGTCTCCACCTTCTCCAGAAACACCTCTTAGTATTTCATATTTAATTAATTTAATATTTGAAGACTGGAACTAGTTCCCTCCAACCCTTTTTCTCTTCTCTTCTCTTCTCTTCTCTTCTCTTCTCTTCTCTTCTCTTCTCTTCTCTTCTCTTCTCTTCTCTTCTCTTCTCTTCTCTTCTCTTCTCTTCTCTTCTCTTCTCTTCTCTTCTCTTCTCTTCTCTTCTCTTCTCTTCTCTTCTCTTCTCTTCTCTTCTCTTCTCTTCTCTCTTCTCTCCTCTCTCTTCCAGAGGAAAACCCTCTAGTTTCTGTGACTTTTCAAAAAGTCTTTGCAATGATATTAGCAAGTTCTCAGCACTCTGAAATATACCCAAGCAGGGCCCATCGATCTTTTTCTTCTATATTTATCTCTATTTTGAACAGACAGTCCACAATCAACTTGATACTACTGTTGGTGGTGTGCTGTTCCAGCTCTGCTCTTCAGCACAGAGCCAGAACTGGTGGTTACACACATGTCTGTCAGAAATACCTTATTTAAATCCTTGATAGAGCAATTCCAAGGCATTTCATGGTTTGCTTTATCTCCTGCAACTGAAACCAGGCAAGTATGTAAAAATTATTTGTTCTCATTGTTAAAACCAGCTTTCAAGTTTGTGTAAAAAAAATTTAAGTGTTCTGAAAAAAAAGCCTTACAATGATCTTTGGTTTCAATCTTATGGTCATTTGACATCTGTTACTTTGATTGCTTGGCAATAATATGAAGATATTATTTCACACCTGATATATACAAATGTATATAATGTACATTGTTAGCTACACTTGTCTAGGTTGCTGCTTAAAAAATTCTGCAAAACCTCAGTGATTTAAAGGCAGGTTAACAGGATAACAGATATATTAAGTCCATCCTGCTTTCAGAGGGAGTTTGGGTCACAAAAACAGTAGAATAGTGCTCATATGAGAGTATCAGAGTATTCCTGCTTCCTGTAAGGCAAGTCTGGCCCTCAGCTGCAGCCCTGTACCACCAAGTGCAGGACTGATGGGACCTTCAAACAAGAAAAGAGGTTCTCACCTATTCTTGCAAGATGTGCTGCTTGCAGTGTTAGCAACCATCAAAAGCAGCCACAGAACAGTCCAGTCTGAAAGAGACTTTCAGGGGTCATGGAATTCAGCCTGCTGTCCAGAGCACAGGTCCAGCTCTGGGCAGCTGCATCATGACACAAACAAGCAGCATTGCAGCTGGTCACCCTATGGAGCAATATCCCATTTCACATAGAACTCATCTGGCACATTGTAAACAAATGGCTAATCCTAAACCTGAGTAAATTAAATGCATGTTTAAACACACTTCAGTGATCATATTTTAAGGGATTTGAGGCTAGATCCCACTAATACCCCTTCATAAATAATTATTGTGGCAGGTCCCCATGAAGTACTTCTGGTTTTATACCCTGTGTGTATAAGTTCTGTCCCTCAGCAATTTTTTAATTGCACAGAACAAAAGACTGATGGAACAAGAGAGCTTCGGGGGCAGGGGGGCAGATGAGCTTGTTGCATGGAGCGAAATGAGACTGCCACTTAACACACAAACCAGTAAGTATAATATTGCAAAGATTTTGTATGTCTTGCCATGACAGGAAAAAATACATTTTTACATTTTTTACTGAAAAATGAGGGCTGAAATACAGGATAATTTAAAACACTATTTAAAATTGTGTTCTAACATTACAAGGTGAACAACATTAAGATTATTAGGACTATTTTCCATGTGTACTTGAACTGTCTCTTCCACTGGTTTCAATTACATCAGGACCAGGAACCTGTCCCTTCCATAAGCCTAAATATGACTTGCTAAAACAAATAGCAATAAGATGCATTTTTTATGTTTATATTTTTATCATACTAAAATAAATTACCTCCCTCATTTCAGATCACTTTTCATGCACTGTTTTTGTTAGAATCACCTTAATCACAAACTATAAACACCAAGATAGTGTTTTGCAACTGGTTTAATTAACTAAAATGTACTTCAAGTGTGGTGGATTGAAAAAGGTCAGTTTATCAAAACATTCAAACATTAAAATTTTATGTCTCATCAGGAAGGTGAATAGAATTTGTAAATAATGAGAGATGATTGGTTTTGCAGGTCTATCCACAACTCGGAAGTCATAGAATTAGTAGCTCTTGCCCTCCACATCTACTTTATTTGCAATTTAAAAGAAAATTTGTAATATTCCAAATTCTGTGTTTTTTCAGAGCTCTGAATAAGCAGCTCAGATAGATGAAATAGTTCACCTGAAATGAAGGAAAAAGTTCTCTCTCTGAGTGAAAGAACACCTTTAAAAGGTACTAATAATTAAAGGTATAATAAAAATAAAAGCTGTTTCTATTAAACAAAGGGGTCTTTGGCCTTCTTTAGCACAGGGAATGCCAGCAGGGCTTGCTGCAGTGCCCTTACACACCCTGGGGGCAGGCGTGGGAGGTGATGGAGTCTTTCCTCAGAGATATCCAAGCAGCAGAATGGGAGCACTCCAGTTTTCAGACAGCTTACCCTGACACCTGCCCATCACCTGCCTTCGCCTGGCACCTCTCCTGCCTCCTCGAGCCCACCTTGTGCCCTGCCCATTGTCCCTGCCCTGCCACCTCCCCACCAGCTGCCCAAGGCCCTCCTGCTGTAGGCTGTGCTCCCATCACTGCCTGTTCCCCTGTCCCATCCCGACATCCTGCTCTGCTCCCTGCTGCCCAGCCTGCCCCACCAGCTCTGCCACTGTCCCACCCCACCATCCTGTCCTGGCTCCTCGGCCCCCACACACAGCCCTCCGCAGCTGGCTGGGGCTGTTGAGGCTGTAGAGCCAAGCCACAAGGACAGGCACCTCCCAAGCAGTGTGTTCCCTTAGCTGGGTGGAGGACATGTTTCTGTGTGTTTGGGAGTCAGGAGCTTCACCCTGAGCTCACCATTTCTGAGCTGCTGACAGGGCTATTTCTCCAGCCACCCTAGATTAGTCAGATTCCTCTCCAAGCTTCCCCTGTTGCAGCTGCTGTTCCTTTCCATCTTAGTTTTCCAGCTGCCCACTCTCCTGAACCGGGAGGTACCAGAGTACTCTGCCATCAGAAAATGCTTGTAGGTGGCCACCATATCCAAAGCACTGGGCCAGAGAAGGAAACAGAAGCAGCAGATAGAGAATGCTAAGGATCTCTAACCTCCAGCATGTCCTCAGCCCTTCTGCCGGTTTCCAGGAGCTGGCTCAGTGGTTCTTGTGTGTTCCTTCCAACTCAGGATAGTCTATGATTCTATGACTCCATAAAATTGTCTTACAACAACCATCTTTCAGAAGGACAGGAAAAGTTTCCAAGCCCAGCTTTTGAGATCTGTTGGGGGACCAAACCTTTTATGTTTGTCCCTGAGTTGCAGAAGGCAAAGAAAATGCAACTCTCCTCGGTACAAGTACAATTTAAAGTTTGGAAAAATAATCAGAGATCCTTAGATCTTTCCTGTTTCTTCAAATCATAGAGAACAAATATTCACAGCTGATTCCACATGGCTTTTTATTTTCTTCCAGGAAGAAATTAGATTTCACAGCTGAAGGAATTGAGCTACAGGCAGAATAAAACGGAGGTTATCATACCTTGCAGAAATTTGTACACAGCACAAGCCACTCTTTGCACTTTCTGCCCTGAAGAATCATCCATCCCCTTCAGCACAACCATGCAAGCACGACCTGACTCAGCACAAGAGGCTCTGCTCACAGAGGAAGGGCAGCCTGAGCAGGAAAAAGGCAGTGCAATACAGACATATTTTATTCCTGGACCTGTAGCCTCATTAAAAAAAAAAAAAAAAAAAAAAAAAAAAAAAAAAAAAAAAAAAAAAAAAAAAAAAAAAAAAAAAAAAAAAATCCCTGCCCTTTGGCCCCAAAAAAAAAAAAAAAAAAAAAAAAAAAAAAAGAGAGAGAGAGAGAGAGAAAATTTGAACATTTCATCTGGCATAATTTTTTTGGTTTCTTTTACAGAAGTGAAAAAAGAAGACCATTGTACAGTGGATCTGGACAGGAAATTGTTTAGTTTCTCTGTCAAGATTTTTTTTAGAGATTGAAATTTTTTTCTCTCTTGAATTGTAATTAGAAGTCAAAATCTGGGTAACATTTGTTTAAACTTCAGCCAGAGCACTGCAGTAATGAAGTGGCTTATACATTCTGCAATGCAAGCAGCTGCTCCTTCAAAGGCTGAATACTCTGTATTCTGTTTCAGAGAAACAAGGAAAGTATAGGCTTTTTTTTGAGTGTTTTAGGTGTTTCTTTTAACCTGTACTTTTAACCTTCTATTGCACCCTTAGGTCATGTGCTTCCTACAGGCCCACAGACAAAGAGGCACAAGGCGTGCTTTTAGATCACAGGGTGATCCAGGATGTCATTTACTGTGCAAGGGCACATCCACAGACACCAGGTACCTAAATGGAACAGAATTTTTTTTTCAGCTAATTACCTTAGAATGAAGAGCATGTGTCTTTTATCGAGAAAACACAATTTAAACTATTATGTTTAACTGTACTTAGAATTTTATTATATAATTATTATAAAATTATTTATAATATTAAATATATTTAATGAATCTTGTAGGATTTTACTATTTCATAGCTGGAATTAGATCTATTTAACATATCTCCCTGCATTTTAATATTATTTATTAATAAATAAGTGTTGTGAGGTTCAGTTTGAAAAACATACGGCTCTAATATTTAATATTATGATAAATCCTTTTGTCTCTACTCATTTCTTGGCACAGCTTTGTCAAACCCAGAGACTGTTTTGCTAGTGTTTCCACTAGTAGTAATGGAAGTACTTGGCCTATTTTCTAAGCACCAGTAATGTAGGTTATAGTCATTCCATGTGGCTTCAGCTGATTCTGTCTCAGTGGTCACAGTGTTAGAGCTGATGTGGATTTGGCACCTGGTCTCACATGCTCGATGTCATCAGCCCAGGCAGTTCAAGCAATTGATCTGATTAATCCAAGCACCAGTAGGTTAAGAAGTTTTGTAAAGATCACTGTGACAACCACAGGAAAAGGACCTGCAAGTAGTGCTTTAAAATAAAACTGGCTGAAGCTCCATCTCCCCCATCCCTTTTCCTGGCCTCCTGTACCCTGTGAGCCCCATGAACTTCAGTGGGAATGACAAGGTTTTTTACAGTTTCTATCAAACCTGATATTTTAATTGCAATGACAGCTTCTCTAAGCTATGGTGAACTAACTTCTAACTTCAGACCATCTACTGCTGCAGCCAGTCAGGGCAAGTACCCTCCTTGTAGTGCCTGAGAAATTTCCTGAAATGGGGTGGCTATTCCTCCTTTGCCCACATATAAAACATGTAGAAGAAAATTATTATATGTTTATTATTACAGTTTCTACAGTTGTTGGTTTTTATGTTAATAGTGGTAATAGAATAGTAGTAATAAATAGTGTTAGTTGATAATGACAATACAAGTAATTGTGATGTTATTTTAGGGAAATATAAGGGAGAAGGAAACAATTCTGGAAGAACTTTTAAAGTCACAACAGAAGTAAAATATCACCATTAATCAATTACAAGAAAAGCTTCTTTGTTCAGACAAAATCAAGTACTTCTGATTATGAATATGACAAAGGCATATAAAATATATTTTAAAGGAAGTTATTTTAAGATTTTCCAGTGCAACTCTCATTTTCTTCTTTGAAACTTGATTAGATGTGTTAGAACAACAGGTGTACTTTGATTTGAGTTGGATTTTAAGGTATCAAATCCTAGTTTCATGTCAGGAAAACACTTATTCCCAGGCTTAAGAATGTTTATATTCCAAACAACCCTTACAGTCATGCTTACCATTGAGCATCTGTTTGTGTCCTTCCAAGGAGGACTTAAGCAAGTAATTAACATTGGCATATGTTTACACACTGCCTTGGATAGGGATGTTTTCCTTGTTGAGGCTTTGCTCTCAACTGATGTAAATAACTGGCTTCAGAATTTACCTGTATGAGGTGTAATTAGTGCAGAATCTCATACTCAGCTGCACAAAGCAGATGGTTAAACTGTCCTTGTTTCCTAAGGAATGACTGTATATCACAAAAAGGTGGCTTTTCACTCAAAAGATCTCCCATTGGGAAAATATGTTCCAGACAACTTATTTGATCTTTTTTTCTCTTTTTCATGCATTTGAGCTCCTGCTGTGAGTTACATCCCATTACATAACTGCAGGGAAGCTCACTGAGAATAAAGTCCATTACCTTCCCAAAATTACGAATGCCACAGGTAGGCTTCTGTGTTGCACTCAAGGTGTTTCCCCCTTAATTCCTCCTTGTTTTCCTCCTATTCCCCCCTTCTGCCCTGCCCTCCTGCAGCTACAGCAGATGCTTTCTCAGGTGTAGGGCTGAGTCTTGTGACTGACTTAGAAAGGAATTTGATCCACTTATTAGATGCAGGTAGGGCATCAAGGAGATTTCTTACTACCTTTAAATTTGACAAACCTGAAGCTATGGCTTGTACAACTTGGAGCACAAAATTATCCAAAATCTTCCAAGTGCAATACTTTATGTTGTGTTAACATTAGTTCACAATCTGCTGTGGTTGTCTGCCTTAGGAAGAAGGAAGTGCAGGGGGGTCAATTAGGATAGAGAAAATCCAATTTGTTAAGATAGTGAATATCAAGGAAACAATGCCTCCTGCAAGACTTTTTTTTTTTATTTTTTTATTTTTTTTAGGTTAGCCATTAAATTTGTTTCATTTATGTTTCTTGTGAAATATGCCAGTTATCCTAAGGTTACCCTCTGTGTCCCTGTCCTAACCTGATACTGCTGAATGCTGCTGATACTGATACTTTATGGTTGGACACAATGGTTTTAAAGCTCTTTTTCAACCTAAACAATTCTGTTACTCTGAGATATTTACAGCAAAGAAAGGACCAGTCCCTATTAGTGAAGATGCAACTTTCTTGAAATATTTTCATTGACTGTAATGGAATTTAAATCAAGTCTTGTTTCTTTTATGTTCACAAATCTATCAGATACTTGCTTTGATTTATCTGGAATATATTTGTGATTATCATTTATTTTAAAGCAGAATTGAGCACATAAAATTCTTATTTTGATTCTCTCTGTCTAATTCCACTCCTCTTTTTTGGCCTCAATGCTAAGAGAAAGATCTACCCCCTGACTTCCTGATAACCATTCATATGTGCCACATTCAGGAAATCCAAGGCTGTACCTTGTATCAGAAGATGCAGCTGCACAAAGCATATTTGTTGAAAAACTGAATGTCATGAGAAAAGTGTAACTTCAAACTTGCTGCCTTTCATCAATTTCAGATGCCCGACTCAAGTTCCTCCTGGAGCCTCCATCAGTGCCAATTCTATGGGCAGTGGGACAAGCAGATGTGGAGGTGGTCACAGATTCCTTGCTGCAGTGCCAGTGACAGACTGCCCCACCACAAGCAGCAGGCTGCCACAGTAACAGGTTACTGAATAGTGCAGTAATTCTTGACCCTGCAATAATTGCCTTGCCTCAAGAGCAAGCCTATGACAGATACTTAACATTTAACTGCGTGGTTGATCCTAGGTGTCATTCCAAATCTTTCTTTTTCCTTCTCCCTCTCACAATGTTGTGACACCAAATGACACATTCATGTTAAATTAATGTATTTATGTCAGGAGAGCATAATTCAGTAAAGTAGAGGAAAGTGCATGCTATGGTTTCAGGATCGGAGACTGGGAAAACAGTGTTTCTAAAAAAGATTCTAGGATCCTGAGAGCTGAAGATAAATTCCTACGTGAGCCTGTGGCCAAAGCAGCTAATGGCCTCCTTGGACATGGAAGCAAGCACGTACTGAGCAAAAGCACTCAACGTGTTTTGACACTGTGTGATCACCAAGAGAATATTGTGTCTAGTTCTGGTGACTATAATTGAATAAAGATGTTGAGAGCTGAGCGGATGTCAAAAGCAAGCACGTACTGAGCAAAAGCACTCAACGTGTTTTGACACTGTGTGATCACCAAGAGAATATTGTGTCTAGTTCTGGTGACTATAATTGAAGAAAGATGTTGAGAGCTGAGCAGATGTCTGCTCAGGAGAGGCTTGACAATGACTGATGGATTGGATGGGTAAGGTGTCAAAGAGAAAAGCTCCCAGGGCTCCACCTTAAGGAGACAGGAAGCACACTGATCCATGGGTGTGTACTCACCAGGAGGAGCAAACATTCAACAAGGGCTCTTTGGGCTAACACAAAAAAGCACTCAAGTGGCATTTGAAATGCTGTGCAGATGACTGAAAAGCAATGTACACAAGGGAAATGAAAACATGACCTAAGGCAGACACACACAGAGACAGGCCAGTACTAAACATGATCTACAAGGCAGAGCAGATGTTAGTAATTATCAGGTAGGAATTGAAGGAAGATGGGCTGAAAACAGGCCAAAAAAGCTGGTTGTTCTTATTGTTAGTAATAGTTAAGCTGTAGGAATACTTACTGAAGGATATTATAGATTCTAGTTATTTGTTTAAAAAGGTAACAATGAATTCAGAGTAGAAATATACCCCTCAAGGAGTATTAGGTATAACTGTACCACCTCTGGATCAGGATTCTCTGATACTGTACAGCTGCCTGGAGCAGCTGTACAGTATCAGAGATATTTTTCCTCAGTATTTTTTACTGGATCACAGGTTCCTGGACTTGAGTGTTTGATCTGGCCTAGTGTAACACGAGCCAGAATCTGGAGGATGAATGTGGAAAAACTGAGGTGGAAAGAAAGAGTTTGCATGTGGACTATAAGGAGTTTTGTACACAGATGATGGGAATATCCAGAAATATTTGATGCCATACTTTTTTCTGCAACTGTTCTTTAGGACACTTTGGCTAAGACAACACGCATTTATATTATTTAAATTTATATATTTTCTTGAGTGAGCTAAGCTTTTTTTTTTACCATCATGGCTGCTATACAATGCAGCTTTTAGTATAACGAGGGGAAATAAAACACTAAATTATATCTGCCATGATTGATCAAAAAATTAGTGACATTTCTACCTATGAAATAAACCAGATGGAATTATTTTTGTCCTTATTCTTAATATCTCTAGTTAAATTCTAGTCTTTGGCTGTAAGACCCTTCTAGTCATAATGTCCCATAAGCTGGAGAGGTAGGAGCAGTACAAATTGTGCAAAAGAGAGTGTATGGGTGAGTGTAAAACAATAAGGTTTTAGAAGCTAAACTTATATTAATATTTTTTTCTCAACAATGTGATTTCATTTTCATAACATATTTTAACATGCTTTTCTGACATATTTTCTGTACAATTTAGTTGCATCTATTTCAGGATTTTAGTTTTTATCGGTATAGACCTAGAGAGGAACATTTGTACAACAGTGCCCCCATAGGTGCCACATTTTCAGAAGGGAATTCTCTCATGTCTGTGCACATGCTTAACAGTGAAAGACCATGTTTGATAGAGGGAACAGCAGTTAATGGATATTTGGGCTTCAGCCTTCTAAAGTTTGATTATTTGAAATTGTAGGACACTGGTAGATTGATTTGTCTTAAGCATTTACAGTCAAAAGTACTTAAGCATTTATAGTCAAAAGTAAAAAAAGCATGAACCCAAAATTAAAAGTTAATCCAAAAATGTAGAGGTGAGCAATTGGGAACTTGATTTATGATTGTGAGATTGCCTGTATCAATTTTGAAAATTGAAATTAGTGGTACTGCTTATTTACTATTATCACAGGTTTTGTCATTATAGAATACTTAATAATGTACAGAGTCGTCAGTTGATTTGTAAAAGTAGTTTGAAGAGCTTCATGTACCTTCAAAATCACTTGTTACAACAGCAAATAAGGCCATGAAACGCCCAGTCAGCTGCAAGGGCAAGAAAGTTCCCCATTACGAGTCATGGCTGGCTTACCCAAGAGAATAACTAAAAAGAGAATTTTTGCTTAATGAACTCTTCAGTTATGTGAGATAATAATGCATGCATGATGATGTGCTGTGTCTATTGTAAATTTGTTCCTAAATAAGTTCCTGGTGTTGCTAACAGAGATATGTGGAGCACAGGGAGACTGTCTCTGAAGGGATGGCTCCAAACAGCCTTGAGCTGGTGACCAGTGACTAATTCAAAGCAGTATTTCTTAATCACTGATTCATAGACTAAAAGTCAATGAAAAAAAACTTCAATAAAATTGAAGCCAGCTGAACATGAGCCATTGTGTGCCCAGCTGGATGAGAAGGCCAATGCTGGTAGCAATACTAGCTGGATTCATAGACTAAAAGTCAATGAAAAAAAACTTCAATAAAATTGAAGCCAGCTGAACATGAGCCATTGCGTGCCCAGCTGGATGAGAAGGCCAGTGCTGGTAGCAATACTAGCTACAGCCAAAATATGTATTAAGTAAAAGGCTTATTTCCAGAGGCATCAGGGAATACCATCAAAATTAGCTCTCTAGTGTGTGGGAAGTCCCCATTCCTAGAGATCCCAAAATCTCCTGTCCACCACCCTCTCCAGTGAAACCAGGGCAGGGTGAACACTGTGCCTGGCCTGTGAGCAGCTATACCTGCTCTGCAGGGGGAGAAGTGCTGGGGATCTGCATTTCTCTCAGGAAATCCCAAGCTGTGCTCTTCTGGGCTTGGGTCAGGAGTACAGAAGCCTTCTTAGGAATGTCTGTTCAGCCCAGCTTTACAGAGGCAGCCTCTAAGTTAATGAACTGGGAGATGCATCTGAGCTATTTATGAGCTCTTGCCTTTATCAGGCTTCAGATCAGTCAGAAACTCGAGTGCAGCAGCTGCTGGGCCGTGCTGTCCGTCTGAGAAAGGCAGGATTTCACAGGACACCAGGATGCCAAAAAGTACTGCTCACACTCAATTCAGCCTGAGCCCTCCAGCATAGCAGTTGCTTGATCAAGAAGGTCAAGAGCTGACAGAGTTAAGAACAGAAGTAAATTTGAAGATTTTCTTCTCTGTTTATTTTCTCATCTATCTCCTCCTCCTGGACAAATGCTACAGCAATAGTAATATTTTTGACCTTAGTTTAACTGCCCAACTTAATTATTGACATTTGTAGGTGGGTAGGAGGTAACAAAAACAAGAGAAGAGACCAAAGTGTTTTAAGTTATGATGTTTTTATCTCCTAAACAGAAGGACTAACAATAGGGTCTGATTGTGTATTCATCTATCACTACAAAGCCTCCAACAAATTTAACAAGGTTGTGTTTCAATTCATGGGATTTTTAAATCCGTATTTCCTGCATTTTTTAAATTTGTCATCTTTTCTGTATATTCAGATTTGGGTCTATTTCCCAGATTCTCTCTGTTAATCAAAAAGAAATGTAAATAAAAAAGAGAGCTGGAATATTTATTTATGTGGTTGATATGAACAGCCAGGGTTTTAAGAGACACATAGATTGTCAAGAGACAGAAGATTAAAATCACAAGAGCTGTAAAATAGAGGTTTGAGAAGAAATAATAATAAAGCCTTAGAGAGCAGCTATGAACAAAGAAGCTTTTGACGGTTTTTTCTAATATATTTGAAAGCAATAGCATTGTGAACATGTAGCAGCATAACTTGCTTTGAATATTGTGGTCTGTTATGCCTGGATTCCATCAGGAGATGCTTTGTCTATCTGGAGAGATTATCAGCCATGCAAATCTGCTGCTGAACATTCTGGATTCTGCTAAGTCTTTATGATTAATTTCTACAATCTGCTTGAGTTCAGAGAAGATATTTTGAAAGCGAAATTTTAAAAGCAGAGACATGACATTTTTCTGATGGGTATTTCTAAAGCAGGTTCAGTAAATGAAGCTATAATAATTGCCACATCTAGATAGGACAAATTGACAACATTTTCCAAAGCCATATGATATAATCAGGTTAAGAAGGCCAATACTGACTTTTCATAGTGAGGAACAGTCTATATTTAGACACAGCTACATCTATAAGCTCTCGGCACATTTTTACTTTGTCCTTTCATCTCTTCAGTTTGATCATCAGAGGTGTCACCATCCCCCCAGCCTTCTTTCTGCCTGCCTCTCAGTTCATGTCCCTCACCTCTCCAGCTTCTGCAAGCCTTTCTCCCGTGCTTTCTTCCCAGCTGACCTGAGGTGTTACTTTTGTACAAGGCATTATTTTTGCATGCTCACATCCTGCACCTTTGATGGCTCCATTTCTTTCCTCAGTTCAGCATTATACCTCTTGTCTCCCACAGAGGAGCTGGTGCCTAAAGAGTGATGCCATCACAGAGCCTGTTGGGAACAAAAGGTCCCTTCATGGGAGCCAGAGGGCACTTCCTTGTGCTTTGATAACCACAGGAAGCAGGAGCTTCCTGCCTGAGAAACACTTTCACCTCTGCTGCTGCCTGGCATCCACTGTCTTTGCCTGGACAGTGGTTCATGTAGGTCAGACCAATGCTGCAGTAGAGCAGAGGGAAGTTCACTCGGTGAACACACATATCTTCTCTTTGTTAGGTATGGGACAAGCCTTATGGAAGCTGAAATGATCCGGCACACACTTCCAGATGTATAATAGGAATGCAGTTCTGCAGAGAATTATAATTTCTGATATACACATCAGAGCTGGATCTCAGGCTGTCACCTGTGGCTCTCTGTAGATGGCAGTGGCACAGTCATCATTATGAAAACCGCAATAGCACCACTGCAAGCATAAAGGAAATAATAAGGTCCACTCAGTTACTCAGGAAATGCTCTGGGGCTTTCAGCCAGTTTTGGACATGGAAAGCTGTATATATGGACACAAATCAGGACATTAATCTCTACAGATTACAATATCCTGAAGTCTGTCCAGCACATTGCAACAGTCAAATATACATCCAGCAATGAAACACAGATGTGCTCATCTTGGACTGGTTCTTTTCCCTGGCAGGTTGGACAAAGAAAAATGTATTTCCATTATAATAATTCTGTACACCATTTACTTTTCCCAATGCTTTCTAATTTCTTCTGCTCTAACAAAAAGATGAAAGTTCCATCAGATGATGACAATCTGATCAGGTCCAAAAAGAAAAACCCACAGGAAATTGAAGGAGCAATTTAATCTTAAAAACTCTTCAAAAATTACAAAGGCCTAATATCAGAGGTGCACATCAGTTCATAAATATGATTACTGAATATCAATTTGCTCTAATGCCACTAGGTGCTCTAAAGAGACAACAGTTTAATCCCGCTACTATATTTTTTCCATCTTTCTAACAACTGCAGGCAACTCAGTCATTATTCCACAAAGCCACAAAGGCAGTTTAAGGTTTGAATCTTGCCTAACTCAGGCCCTCAACTATAAGGTCCTTTCCACCAAGGTCAGATATGACCAACAGGAACCACGAAGTAGCATTACTCACTGAGTAACAATCTGCTTCTAGCCAAGATACCTCCGAAAAGAATGAGTATCTCATTGGAGCTCAGTGAGATGAGATTGAGATTTGTTGTTTGCAAAAGAGATTATATGTGTCTTCTGGCTCAGTGGATTCAACCCAGTTCTGTGTTTTCTTCTTGTTTAAATTAAGAAATGTCAGTAAATAGAAAACAAGCATACAATGCCATGGTCACTTGGACTTGATTTAAAGGAATCACAGCCTGCTGAAGGACACTTGGAATTATTTCCTGACAATGCATTACAGTGATTTTTAGTGATAAATAAATAAATAGGGAGCATTTGCAGCCTTTTCTCCTACATCATTCTTATTTTCTCTCATCCTTAGCTGTCAGTGTTTCAAGTGTAGCTTTCGCTGCTCTTAATTAAAGAACTGTGATGTCTGACATTTCCCTGATTCCTAAATGCATTTCAGTGCCTTCATTTTAGATAGGCTTTTGCCCATGACTTGATTGATGTCACCTAAATTTAATGCCAGGCTTCTCATCCAAGCCATTTGTGCAGACATCCTCAACAATCCCTGATGAGAAGTAGACACTTCTGTAGGATGACATATTTCATGTGAAGACATGGGTCAAAATCTCATAAGATGAATCCCACAGTCACATACCAGTTACATACAGCTCTGCTCAGGAAAAGTTAGGCACCAAGGAGTGACATTCCTTATATCCAACATGCTTGGCAGAAAAGCATAAAAAAAGCATGTAAAGGAAGTGATTTAGAATTGGCATAGCTTTTTGCTTTCAGTGATTAGTAATAAACAGTTGATTAATGCTTGTTGTTCTTGATGATAACATTGCTATTGATCAAAAGCCATTAAAAATAATCCCAAAGTTATTTTTAAAATATTCTGGTGGTATCTTTTGACACAACACTATCCCATCACAGTTACAGTAAAGCAAAACTTGGTCAAGTGGTGTCTGGAGTGCAGGAAGTGCAACAGTTCACAGGTGGCAGGATTGTGACATAAGTCAGGCCTATCCTGTAATTCTGGTAATGAGGGCTTCCTATTACAGCAAAGTCAATCTCCACTCAGAGTTAATTGCTTCTGGTGTCATTCTCATGGAGCTTGGTCCTGTCCTCAGCTGTCTCTCACATGTGTACAACAATGGCTGGGCTGTATTTCTCATCCCTTCTAACTGGATAAAGGAAAAAACTGCATGCCTGTGCCTGTCTTCTGGGCTTTGATTAATTTGATTAATCATTATATATGTTGAAGTTACAAGTGATCATGTACATGTCATGTGTTAATTCTTATTACAGCCTGTGCTGCATCACCTTATCATTTATGTCCTCTGTCTTCAAAACTGGAAGTGGCAGAAGCCTGTCCTGCCCCAGGGGCTGCCACCAGACAAGCCAGCCCTGAATATGGCTGTGGCTCAATGCAGCCATGAACACAGAGGAAATTCAGCTATCCAGCTTGTCAGAAGCAATAAATACTGTGTGTCACAAGAAAGTCATTCTGACTGGTGGAAAGTAAGGGATTTGGAAGGGTAGATATGCCTTGCAGAATGCTTTTGTTCCATGACCAAAATCTTCCACATATCTCATCTTCAAAGACAAGACTGCAGACAGTCCTGGCACCTTTCAGGATCTATATTAGAATTACCTCAGTAGATTTAAACATTGCTCTACAAGCCTTGTTGTCTTCTGTACAACTCCATTTTCATCACCATCCTTGGCTGGCAGGTTGAATAAAATTTACAGCAGTCACTGCCTAGTGCAATAACTAAGATATCCGGGGGCCTTATTCTTCATGTGTGCCTGAAGAAGGACTTGTGCACACAGAACATATACATTTGTTCCAATTATTTAGTTCAGGTGAATAAAAATACAAAATCTCTCCTAACAAATGTTGCCTCATGTGGGTGTGCAAACCATAGATCACCACCATACAATTGCAGTAGCACAGACAGCTTGGGAGAGAACTGCTGAGGCATGAATCCTGTGTCACTTCAGTCTCAACTCAGCTTTAACAATACTTTTTCCCAAAGGCAGGGCATCTCTATCCTGCACAGGTTTATTATTCTTTTAGGGGTTCACAAACAAAGAAATTCCCTTCAGCAAATTAAAATAAGATATTTTTCATTAATATCCATCAGGGGCAGAAAAGAGCACATTTTCTGAGTTATTAAATGAGAAACAGCTTCAGGAGTTCACTGGAGACCAAGGCAGCACAAGAAACAGGAGTTGCCTAGAAGAGATAAGGTTCCTGGTGTGTCTCATGATGGATACTAGCTGAGTTTAATTTTGTGTGCTTGATAGAAACGTGGAAGAGAAGAGTTTTTGAGTTAGGAGATGCCCAAATTGCTTTGGAACAGACTGAAATTACTTGATCTACTCATAATTCCCTGATTAGGTTTACAATCACAAGAAAACCAATAAAAAAGCCACTTGAGGTAACTCACAGGATTGCATACAGTTGTGGATAAAGAAAGCAGCACATGACCCCACCAACTCAAAGAAAATGATAAATTGGTAAGCTGGCATATGCTTATAAAACACCTTAATTTATGATTATGTAAAAATATATGATACAGGCAGCTTTGCTTATGGAATCTGATTAGAGGGCTCTAAGATGGATGAAGGAGCAGACAAACATCCAGGGAAAGGCAGGACATTTACAGGTTTTTTTCCTTTGGGTTGAGAAACTGAGACTTTTGCAGTATTGATTGTATAAGGAAAAGTCACATATACACCCTTAAAAAATCTTTAAATTCTGCTTGAAAAAATGAATGAAGATCTTGATTTCTTGAATATAGTCAGAACAAACATCAGGAGTTACCTGTTTCAGCTGTTTTTATAAACTATCAGTTTTCTTGTGCTACTGAGATCTGTGCTAAAGGAACTCATCCCTCTGTGCCCACCCACATTCAAATATACAATTTATTTTTCTGATGGGCATGACATCCAGTCCACCACCTTAAATCTACAGATGCCTGTCAGCCCCTATAACATAGAGCTGTCATGCCAGCTGCTCTGAGTGCAGCTCAGCTGTCCATATTCACTTAGCTTCTCAATTTCATCTGGCATTGTCCAGGGAAGAGAGCCGAGCCTGCCTACTGACTCTGTGTTTGACCTTGGGTAGTTTGCAGGCAGCATTAGTCACTGGTGTCATCACAGCACCTGAGATGGCACACGAGGACATCCTGGAGCAGCTGCTCCGAACTCCCACTCAATGAAACCAACCACAGAGGAAGAGGAAGAAACCATTTCAGTGACTAGCAAAAAGAGTTCTTCATTGAAGTGCAGTTTTCTACAACAAATTGCTTCTGTATTTTTATGCATGGTAAGTAAAAGCAGAAATGTTTTAACCATGAGCATTTCTGTTAGTGGTGTTCTGAAAAGTGGTTCTCTGATTAATTTCTTTTCCTGTGTTAAGTGACCAATTTAAGATGCAGTCATGTATGATATCTAAACCAGGAACTGCTTATCTTATGGGAATGAAGGATTTGTACCAAGTGCTTACTTGAGAAAGCTGCCTTGGAATGATGATAAGCCAAGGGTAATCAATATGCAGCCATCTACTGCTTAAATGTTTTCCACACCAGTCTACTAAAGATTAAGCAATATTTCTGGAATATTTTTCTTTTGAAATAACCTTTTTAGCATTAAGCATAAAGTTTCCTGAAATGCTTAGAATCAGATCAAATTTATTTTCTTGACTCAAACATTAATAAAAATCATCTTGGTTTAATTTAAATCAGTAGAGTTTTATCGCTGACTTCAATGATGCTGGGATTTCAATCTTCATGCTCTTATTTCAACATTAAATCTGCCTTGCTAGTACTCCTGTGCTTTTTTATGTATGTATGTGAGTCCAGTGCAGGATAAAGGGAGCCCAGATCAGATCCATCTTTCCCTTTTCAGTAAGATGATATGACATTTTAAGTATTAGATGTATGCCAAACTATTTGAATTAAACAGAACAGGTTTTTCTTATAATAAACCATACTGGAAAAATGCAGAGATTTCCTTGAAAAATCTCTACTCTTCCATTATCCTGTGAAAGAATCATAAATAACAATCTTTATTGTTTGTGTAGAAGAGGTTATTTTAGAGGCCTCTTTCTCTGTGACATGAACTCCTGTCATGTCATGCTAAGGACATTTGTTTGGAAAGTCTAGGGCTGTGCAATTTTGGAAAGCTTCCCTGTAACGTTTGAAAAGGTAGATGCAATCTCCTCCTAAGGTCACTCAAGGGATATGTAGTGTAATTCATTACCTGTTAGGGCTTGCACTGAAGATATTTGACTTTCTAACATACTGCATAGTGGAGGAGTAAGGCTGTTTAAGTGTTCAAGTGATAAAACAGCCAGACAATTACATACATGTCAATTTTTTCAAATATTCACCTTAGACCATGGCATAACTACTCAAAAAATGTATATGTAGCACTACTTTTAACCCAAGAAAGGACCTTTTCATAGAGTCATTTTCATCTTATTGGTTTGTGTTCCAGGAACAAGGAAAGGTTTTTTCTTTAAAGATCATCTAACCCCTGCTATGGAAAAGGATGAACCCAAGAAAGGACCTTTCCATAGAGTCATTTTCATCTTATTGGTTTGTGTTCCAGGAACAAGGAAAGGGACCTTTAAAGATCATCTAACCCCTGCCATGGAAAAGGATTTTTTTCACTAGATCAGGTTGCTCAAAGCTTTACCTAACATGACTTCAAACACTTCCAGGGATGGGGCTTCCTGTGGAAGTGGCAACTTCTTGGCAAACAATTCCAGCATCTCACCACTCTCCTCATGAAAATACCTTCCTTACATCCAGTCTAAATTTACCCTCATTCCATTTAACACCATTACTCCTGGCCTCATTACTGCAGGCCTTAGTACAGAGTCTGTCTCCATCTTTTGGATAAGCCATTCTAAGTATTGAAAGGCCACAAGTTTTTCACAGTTTTAATATATTGTTTTTTCATTGCAGGGAAAACTCCAATGTCAGCAAACTGACAGTGGCAGGAAAGCAGAGCATTGATAAGCATGAGTGAATTTATAGAATCCATCTTCATAAGAACCAGAATATTCTTTGGGCAGAGCTTGCATTTCCACTTTACATGTCCACTATACCTACAGCAGCGGTATCCTATGTATGGCTGTCATAGTAATGACAATAAATACAGATATTGTCATTGGGATCATCACTGCCCACAGATTTCTGAAGACATGAAGGTATTTGTTTTCAGGGAAAGAAAAAGTCATTGAGACAATGAGTCTTGTAGACTAAAGTGATGCTTCATGAAAGGGAGCTGCTGTTAAAAAGACTTTCATTGGTGCTCCCTGAACTGATCTGACAGAGCATGTTTGGATTGTTTTGCCCTTTGGCAACTCTCAGTTTATTTTGTTTACTTAAATATTATGTAACCAGAGGGTTACACAATAATAATGATAATAATAATAATAAGGTTAGAGGAGAATTACGTACGTCCCAGGTTTAAGGCAGGCAGCTGTGTCATGATCTGCAGGAGACAGAGCAAACTGCTTCTGATAGAGCTCTAGGCAGAGCTTTAGGGCTGCAGGATCCTCCTCTAAGGAGTTACCCAAAAAAGTCAATGTCACAGAATGGACCCAGATATTTAGGGCAAGGAGAGTCGCTGAGGAGGGGAAGCAGATGGGAACTAGTGGTTTCCCTGTAATTTCATGGCAAATAATCACATATGCAGGACAAGTCCCAGATCTACCCTCTGGCTTTCAAAAGCAGTTTTGAAAATATTTACAATGTCTGGCATTTTTTGTGTGTCTGCTGCACTTCATGCAGGAACCAGCTGGTGAATAAAAAGCCAAATATTTCTCTTTGTAGTTGGTATGCAGGTAATATCTCCCATGGCCAGTCTGAACAGCTGCTCTGTCAGAAGGTCCTAGATATACTTTATTGCTTCTAAATGAACAACCATGGAACAGTTTCTGTGTGGTCTTTGCTCCACTGTGTAGCTAGAGGATGCTGATGCTCTTCAAATAGCTGTAGTATTATGAAGTGTTAGAAATTCTTGTGCTGACTTGGTATTAATGGTCATATTTCCAAAAAATGCCTCTTCTACAGAAATGAACAAATTTTGAACCTCTAAAATAGGCTTGGAACAAAGCCACACTGAGTGCATTTCCTCTCAAGCTCTGGGTTTTTTTTGGTTTTTTTTTTTTTTTTTTTTGGTTTTTTTTTGTTTTTTTTTTTTTTTTTTTTTTTTTTTTTTTTTTTTTTTTTTTTTTTTCTGCAGGTCAGTCTAGAGGAATCCTCAGAGACAGTTTTACAATACACAAATGTGGAGTAAAAGGCAAACTCAGCCCTGTGCTCACTGGGTGCTCAGTGGATGCAGCTGACTCGGAGCAAGGATGGGCAGCAGCACAGGACTAGTCAGGTGCACAAGGAGATGGCTGCAGAAATACTTGTCCATGGACCTTTCTGGAAGAGACACAGCCTTATCCATGCCTTCCTCTTGGACATGCTGTGTAAACATGTTTTCCTCTTGTGGCTTGCCACTTGCTCTCACTCAGTCTTGGTGGTACTCAGCCACCAAGATCTTTGATGGAACACAATCCTTTGGGAGCGTTGGCTGACAGTCCTTTTCCTTACACCTACACAAGAGGTTCAGAATGAAGTTCAGGTGTGGCCAAAAGGCTGGGAAAAGCAGTTATGTCCCAGTCCCAAAGAGGCTGGATATCACTGGTTCTATTTAACTTTAGGAACAGGAAATTTCCTTCAATTTTCACAGCAATGAGCTTCTAGGTTTCTTCTTTCCTCCCTTCAATATACAGGTGTAGCTGTTAAATGAACTCTGAAAACCAGAATTTCTAGCCCAGTGTGGCAGGCAAACCATTAACAGAAGTAAAACTGGATAGCAAAAGTTAGGATTGGAGTACTTCATAAAGACTAAAAAGCGTGCAAATACAGAGTACAGTGAGAATGTTTTTACTTATTCAGTATTTCAGAAATACTTGGACAATAGAAAATATATTAATCTAATTCTTAATGTAAAGAAGCTAAGTGTGGTGGCTAGGGCTCTTATATGTGGCAGTGTTTGGGTCTTATAAACTCTACAGACTCTGGAGGAGACATGAGGTTAACAACTCTTCATGTCCCCACTTATAAATCTGTATCTGTGCAGCAAAACAAAATTGCACACAACTTGCTTCATGTCTGGGCTGTGGGAGAACTCATCTAATTTTAAATATTTATAGTGGGATACCACAACCACTTTCCTAGACCCTCTCTTTAGTGGAAAGAAATATTTCTCAGGCATAATTCATCATGTCCTAATGTAGTCCTTTAAGGAGATCAGATGATTCATGTCTCCTTCTTTCTGGACATAATGCTATAAAAGCCTAAAGCTGACTGAAATCAATCTCAACCTCCTTGCTTCTTTGTTTCTTGCAAGTTATCATTATTTTTTTTTTAATTAGGGAAAAGAAGGTGCTTTCCTGGTTCAGTCTAGCTAGGCAGGAATGTCCATAGTGTCCGTGTTCAACAACGTTCCTTACTAAGTATCCAGTGAATGTGCAGCATTTCTGTGAGTGTGCCCTGGACATGCTGCTTGGTGTGACTGGTCAACAACAAAATCCCTACATTGTGTTAAAAATGAACCCAGGGTACATTCAGGTCATTTCATTCTTTGAATTTGATCATGACAGTGGCTCCCTGAATGGGAAAACAGAACTGTCCAGAACTGCCTCATCTAAAGAATGGCATGCAGCAGGCACAGACTGTAGGGGAAGAGAGGAGTCAAGAGTGAGAGAGAAGGAAGGGAATGGGAATGGGAATGGGAATGGGAATGGGAATGGGAATGGGAATGGGAATGAGAGCTGGAACGGGAAGAAGGCAAAGGGAGAAGGGAAGGGGAAATGGAAGGGGAGGAAGGGAAGGTGTTAAAAATTGGATGTAGAACCATTGCAAGGGCAGAATGTGAAAGTCATTTGCTCCAGGTGTAACTGTTGAGAGACAAGTACTAACCATCTGACTTCATCAGAGTATGCTGCAGGAACCTCCAATGGGCTGGGAGCCTGTACTGCATATCCCAGCTGCTAAGGAGGGAATAGCAGGCTGAGGCAAATGTAACAGCTTTCCTAGTGACATCTACTATATATTTTGTTATTTGGCCAGCTGGAGCATTGCAACTCATGCAACAACTATCTACTAACACAAGGGCTGGAAGGCACTTTGCAAGGCACTTTGCAAGGTTTTGACTGATTTGGTGATGTTTTTAATTAGTAAAAAGGGAACAGTTAAGCATTAAATGTGTACAAACCCCTGAGAACGAAATACCCCACTGAAAATTACTACTTTGAGTCAATTCCCAAGCTTATACATTACCACCAGCACAACTTAGCTTTCTGGAAGTAAGTTAGGATCTTTTTGGTGCCGTTTCTGGAGAGCTGTCAGTTCAGCCAGGGAGATTTTGTGAGGTATCCCACAGGAGAAGTGGTGCTGGGAGGGCAGGGACATGACCTACCACTGGTCAGTAATTCCCCTGGGATCAGCTGCACTGCCTGTGCTGGCTCTCACCCCGGCCAGCATCGGGCTCTGCTGCCACTGACACCAGCTGGCTCAGCACAGGGCAGCTCTGGAGGGAGCACTAAAGCCACATGGAACCAGCACTGCCCCCATGATCCCTGTGGGTCCCTTCTAGCCCAGGATATCCTAAATTCGACAGTACTCTTCTTCAGGGTGGAGCTGACAGATCTACAGCACAGCACGCTGTGCTGCCTGCCCTTGTGGGCTCTAGGCTCAGCAATTAATTAATGTGCCACTTCACAGCACAGAGATCCAAAATACTTCCAGAAAGGTAAAGGGTAGAAAGGGCCCCTTCCTATGACTCTCTAGGCAGCTGATCAAACAGCCATTAGACAAGTATTCAGTCAATAAATAGATGGAATATAATGTTGAGCATACACTATACAGCACAAAGTGTTTGGGATGATTAAGCTTCCCAAAAAACAGGGAAAAATTAAAATAATCAAAGAATAAATATAAATTATTGTACAATTCTCTAAGTTTTGTTCTTCAAATATCAAAGTTCAGAAATAAATTGTTGAAACTGGATATCATCCCATCTCAGACTTCAAATGGTCCATTTCAAAAGGATTGAGTGTCCTTCTGCTTATTACTTTGAAACTTGGTATTGATGACAATCAAAAGACTCAGTATTGATAAAATTACAGTCTTATAGCCAAAACCTGAAACATGGCCTTAATGATGGGAACCCCTCACATTTATCTGCCAGTTTGCAAGCAAGTATTTTAAGTTTCTTTTAAAGAGGGGATCAGTCCTTTCTAGGACTTGTACCTAAAATTCATGTGAAACTTAGCTTTCAAAAATACTTCCCTTCACTGGGGAAATATGATATTATTTTACTGGCCTAATAACAGTGAACACAACCAAATTTTTGGTGCATTATGCTTCAGTCAGTAGCAATATTTTGCCTTCTGACTTTAGACAAAAACATGCTCGAAGATTTTTGACAATTTATGTTCCAGACTTGCTTCATTTTTCCATAGGGGTGCAATTCCCTCAGGTAGCATTTTAGTTGTATTGTTGATGCTTTCAAAGAATTGTCTATGTGTAAACAAAGTTGTTAAACCCATACTTCACCAGTTTTCACAAACTGATTCAGAAATCAGGAATTTCAGACAACTTAAGTAGCAGAATTCAAGATGTAAACACAAAATCAGTTTCCTGAAAAATGGCTCTGCACCATGGGAAAGCAAAAGTAAAAGCTGAGCTTGATTTCAGGTTGAGAACTGTAGATGCAAACAGTATCACAGAAGTTAATGAGCATGCACACAGACAATACAGCTCTAGACACAAGTTCTCAAGTGACCACTTGCAGAAATAGGCTTCTTTGGAACTTTTCATAAATCAAGCTGTTTAAGTTGCCTTTCACTCTGTAGTGCACTGCAAATAATCCAATCAATGCTTTTCACTTCTTGATGCCTTGGTAAATTCTGGGACTACCGAAAAGGGCCTGGAGTAGGAAGCCTTTCAAAAGGCAGGGTGTAGTTTCTGCTTTGTTGCTGTTTTTCTAAAGGAACATGGGTTTCTCACCTCTGTTTCTCATCCTTCAATTTCCCAGTTTGTTGTTGTTGTTGTTTTGTTTTGGTTTGGGGTTTTGTTGTTGGGGTTTTTTTTAAGCTGGGATAATGCTACCAAATGTTTCAATAGTCAAAAAGTGAAGCAAGAGAGCAACTTACTATTCCCTTACAGTTTCAAATGTAATTGCATCAAAGATGCCATTATTCACTGAAATGCTGGAGGACAGTAATTATTAGCAAACTCCTGATGTTATTTGGTCCTCTTTGTGTTCTTTCCACTCATCTCTTTTCATTTCTCCGCCAAAGGCTGCTAGGAACTGTTTGATTGAAAGCAAACTTACTTTGAAAGTATCTGACCTTGGGATGACAAGGTAGGTGAAAGAACTGGGAGCCTGACAATTAGAAGCTCTGATGTTGGTGGATATGCAGCTTACTGGCATTGATCAGTTGCACTGGCTGTCAGGGGTGTGATACAGCACTTTGTGTTTTCTTTCCATTAATGATCATAAGTCATTACGGAATAAGAATAAAAACCAGAAAATAGAGTCACACAGCTGTCTCAAAAAGCTAAGGCTTAAAGGCAAATCACAGCCGAGATATTTCACTAGTCATGTCTGCAAAGAAATCTCAAAGTTTCCTTTGAGTACAAGGTTTGCAGCTGATTTGGGGACCAAGCATCTTACTCAGTGGCCTCAATGAAGAGAAGTTGGAGAGGATGAGCAGCCTATGGAGCCTGTCCTCTGAGAAGAGGCTGAGAGAGAGAGCTGCTTAGCTTGGAGAAGAGGAGGAAAAGAGGGGATCTAAAAGCTGCCTATAGCCACTTACAGTTACAAAGCTATGGAATCTCCTCTGTGCCAGGCCATGTAACAGCAGGCCACAGGCTGCACCTCGGGAAGTTCAGGCTGGATAGCAAGAGAAGTTGTTTCTCCAGGAGGGTGGTGGAACAGTGAAACATGCTCTCCAGGGAGATGGCAGTCTTTAGGGGCTTTTAAGATTTAGGAAGACAGAGCCATGGCTGACCTGCTCTGATGTTGGGAGCAACCCTACTGGAGCAGAAGGCTGGGCTAGACTGGCCTGACAACTGTTGTTCCTGTGATTCTGCATTATTTCCCTGGTAAGTTAGATAGCAATGATCTGTTCTAGATTATAGGTAATGCCTCTATCAGGTACATTGGGAAACCTGAGATTCTGCCTAGGCTTTGTTTAGGAACCTTATGATGTTCAAGCAGTAAATAGTATTTCACTGTAACTTGGTCACAACCAAGTTTGGTTTGTGCTTTTTAGGTATGTTCTGGATAAGCTGTGTCAAAGTTCTCTAGGAAACAAGTTTCCACAGAAGTGCTCAGTAGCAGAAGTTTTTAATCACACCAAATTTAGCAGCAAGTCAGATGCATGGGCCTTTGGTATCTACGGAATTTCACATGTGAGCTTGTACATATATATGCCATTACATTTGGATTTCATCAACTTGTTAAGCAGAAATGTTAGACATTTAACACACTGAAGGGCCACAAAAAGCAGTTATAGTTTGTGTTCTTGTTCAATATTTTTATGCAAAGCCCTATCATAGTTGGATTTTTAGCCCTAGGATTCTTCTTTTAGGCAAACAGAAACTCTGCCCACTCTACATTTGCTACATATGTGTTTAATATGGTAAACTTTGGCAGTGGAGATCAAGTCAAATCCTTGGTCTGTCCAGACCATAAATCAGTGTTGCTCAGCTGTGGAAGAGCCTCTCTGGGAGCTGGGACTCTGAATCTCAGAAAAAAAGTATATCTGTTTGCAGATCACTTCCCACCAGGAGTTTCAAACATTTGAACTTCTACTTCAGTGGTTTCAAGCTGTGATTTCCAAATCCCCGGAATCTGCTCAGTGTTTCTAAAAGTCTGCAAAAGGTGTCAAAGGAAAGGAAACCTTTTGTGAACAGGCTTGAATTCCACTTATCTGGGTCTGCTCCTCCAGAAGGAAAATTTTGGCAGCTGTCAAATTGATGAAAGATTGGCAACCCACTGTTCTTGGCATGGAAGCACAGTGAATAAAGCAGATAAAAGTGTTTCTGGATGTTGGGTTGCTTCTTATCTTTAACCTCAGCTAGCCTCCAGTGTTAACCACTCTGGCAGAGAAACAACTCATTCATGTCCTTAACAAGTTGTTTATAATATATCCAATTAAATCAGAAGTTGGATTTTGTGGTGATACTTTTCTTTTTGCTCCTATTGATTAAATCCTGGCCCCAGGCTTTACTTTCATTAGCGTCAATATTGGCATTAACTTCAATGAGAAATTTTATTTTTCCTTAGAAGATATTTTTCTCATTTTAACACTATTCATTGATGCAGTGGAAGCACGGGGAGAGTGGGATCAGTCAGGTCTTGTTTGATTGTTTTTAACTAATGAGCCTTTAAAGGGCTAAAGAACAGAACTGATGTATTCATATCCCAAAAGCAGATGTCAGAGAACAAAGAATCCTGGTTTTTTTTATGTTATCATCAAGGAAAGCTGGGATTTGGATGCCATTTTAGTGTCACTGTGACACTACAATGCTCCAGTCTTCAAGCTTTCAAGCATAAATTTCTTTAAAAAGAAAATTACAGCTAATATTATATATCATTGTGAAATAAATAAAAAAATTTCTCTTTTTTTTTTTTTTTTTTTTTTTTTTTTTTTACTTTAGGGAAGGAATATTTATCACATATATTCAGTTACAAGCAAAATTGTTGCTTGCAAGGTCATAATTATGAATTAGTGATTATGATATTCAGTGTTCTTTGTACTCCATCTTTTAAAGGTATATATACAGCTGACACTGTAAAATATCTGGAAATCTTTCTCATACCAGAGAAGTGTATGTCCCACTCAGAAAAATCTGTATTTTTTTCTTATTATTTTATGAAGACATAGATACCTATAGCTTTCATTTTGTTTTTCCTTCTCTCTGTGTACACAGACATACTTAAGAGGATGTTTGCATGTATTCTACAGAAAATTCAGCCCAATATATTTAATTGACTTCATAAATATATTTTGTAACTAACTTTATCACCTAAATTAATCTTCTTATGCAGTAGGAGTTGTTTTACATTCAGGTACAGAATCACACTTGTCAGTCTTTTTTTTTTTTTGGACAATATTCTCAGAGTCTGATCATTTTTATGTTGCATGTGTATCTTGTTCTGTGAAAAAAAGACTTCTCTTGTATTTATTGACATTCATTTCATATCTGAATGCGGGAGGTGTTCACTTTGGGAAAGCAGCCCTATGAGCTTGATGAAGATTGCAGAAAGTTTCTCAAGGATACAGACTTTACAGAGCACAGCAGGTTTCAAACATCACCTACCAGATAACAGACAGCTGCTGGTATGAGGTACCCATGTACATCTGCACATACAAACTGGAGAAAACAAAATAACAGGAGCCACTAGGAATCCCTGCTGATAGCTGAACTGATGCTCATCATGAAAATATCCTTTAATAAATGCTGTTGCTTGTAAGAAATACATTCCATATTGTCTAGTTCAGGACAGGATTAATACAGGAAATGAGGCACAAAGGCAGGTTGGCTCCTTTCTTTACAGAACCACGTATTTAAGCATAACACCTTTCAACATCAACAAATACAGGATGAGATTCCTCTCACATAATTTTAACAGTTTAAAAATTGGGTGCTGAGCTAAACTAAGTGTCTAAATTTCTTCCACAAATACAGCACCATTATTGGTACCTCCCCATGGTAATTTGCCCTTTCTCTCTCAGCAGCCACAGAATAAAAGATATTTGCCTTCCTGTACGGAGATTTTAAACACCAAACTTAGAAGAGACATCCAGTTTTATAGACAGCTAAATCTGTGTGAAATAACCATGCCCTTACAACAGAAGGATGTGTTACCCCATCCATGAGTCTTCTAGGGGCTGTGTGTCAAATGCTGATCATGCTGGTTTTGAGATCTGCATCTCCTGTGCCAAAAATTATCCTGATTTATTGTTCCTCTTCACCTAAATTTTGATCAGCTGTCTGTAGACCAGGACTTGTTTCTAACCAGCTACAAAGACCAGTTTTGCACATTATTGATGACACAATGAAATGACTGTGATGTTCTCTTGGGCTTTTTAATATAATTGCCAGAAAAATGAGTAAAGTGACTTATATTAGAGGATATATTAATGCAAAGAAAGAAGATTAAACTATCACAAAGTAAGATAGATATAAAAAGTAAGTTAAATTTTATTTACCTCCTGCAACTTTATTTTAGCATGCAGAAGTTTGTAGTGACATCACCGTCTATGAATTTCTGCATGTTAAAATCAAATAAAGAATGCAAATTACAATTTTTGAATTATTTCAAAATTAAATAACTATACCTATCATCTTTTCTTCATTTAGCTACCATAACAATGCCCTGCTTTTTATCAGCTGTTACCATTCTTTTGAGGCATTGAGAGAAGGCAACTGAGCTTGAAAAATAAGAGTCAAACAGATGACTGTGCATTCTGGCTCCACATCACCTGTCTGCCATACAAGAGCTGAACCTGAAATCTGCCTGACATTACCCACCCTTATTATTCTATGTTTTAGTGTTCTTCTCATTTAATCAGGGGGTTGACCAAGAAGCATATGGAGAAAGCATTTCTGACACTCTGTGAGTGACAGACTTTGGAAGGATACTGTGGAAGAATATAATTTATTTTGTTAGCATTTTTTCAAAAGACTTCTCAGACACTGAGATACATATACCAATTATGTGCACTTCTTCAGTGTCTCCAAACTGTCATTGTTTGCCCTTAAGTGGAAATGTAAACAGGGAAATATATGCTTGGTGGGTTTTCTGATTATCATAACTCATCTGAATGTGTTTTTTCTTCATAATCACTTGAAGCTGACACCTAAAGTCGAACTTAGAACTACTGCAAGGGACAGCAACATAAATAGATATAGTCTCACTTTCAATTACTTAGAAATTGCTACAGGTAAAATATTATATCTGTTTTCTCACCAGTATTATTGACTCTAGTTTTGGCCCTCGGGGTGTATATTTGATTTGGAGTTCATTCTAAGTTGCATATTCAGGATATTTTCAATTTAGCAACATACGAGGCATCTAGTAGAGTGTTATTGCTTCCTGAAATAACAGGTAGAAATAAAGAAAATGTTTTATGCAGAATTCTACAGTCATTGCAACATTAAATGGTAAATTTGCTGATCTCGATAACACTTGAGAAGCAAAAATTTGAAGATAAATGAAAATGCTAATAATATAATTGCTTAGCCAAATATTTTCTACTGACGCACTGAAATTTGGCTTCTGAAGTTAGTGCTTAAATAGGAGCACCCAAATTTCAAATGTGCACAGCACTACAAAAATTAGTGCTAACTTCAGCAAGTCTTGAAATACAGATACAGAGGCATCTAAACTTAGACATTAATAGTTGTAAAATGCTGATCGAATATGTATAAAGAGGTTTTAAAACAAAGTAATTTCTGAAATAAATCCTTTTCTCTCTCCCCATATCTGAGCTAGTTCATCATGTGATGCTGGTAAGAGTCCAAGTGATGTCTGCTTGCCCTTTCCCTGATGGAGCTGGCCCAGCCCTAACAGGGACCTCTTCAGCTCTCATTTGAGCTGAACCTAAGGAATAAAAAATGCAGGGTGCAGACATGTGGGGAACGAGGAGAGAGAGATGCAGGTCTCTGGCCAGACAGAGGCTCCCACTCCTGTGCTTGCCTGCATTGCTTGGTGCCAGCCCTGGGAGCTGGCTCGGGAGCACATCCTAGTCTGTGTGGGGCTGCAGGTGTGTTTGAGGGAAAGCTGCATTTGGGGTCATGCAAATGACCTTGGGCACCTGTGCAGGCCTGGGGGCCATGGAACTGCGTGGGAGACAGGGGCAGGGCTTGGTATGATGCTGCCCATGGACCAACCCAGTCCAAGGAGTGCTGGCTCAGAGAAAGGGTCAGGAAGGAGCGCTGACACTGAGAAAGCAGGAGAGGGAGGGCTCTCCCAGCAAAGAAGGTGTGGCCTAATGCATGCAAGTGATTTTTTTCATATAAACATTGTCTTTTTTTTTATGGTCTTCCAACACCCTGCTATATACTTGTAGTGGCTTTATATGTTGACAGTTCTGAATGGTGTTTTTTGATTCAGAGCACAGCTTTTAAAATTAATTGTATTGAAATCAAAGCTTTGTCATAATGAAAAAGTTACTCTTAACAACAGATCTGAAGAGGGCCAGCATGATTAATTACTTTATTTGATTGTCTCCAGAATTGCCATTCCTTTTTTGTGTTAATGCAAAATAAGTAGGAAGACCACAAATAGGTGATTTATTTATCCTAAAAGTCCAGCTCAAGTACTAAGGTTTGGGGCTGTTATGGCAATGGAATATGTGGTATAGATAAGCAACTTAAAAAACATATTTTCATTCCTTGGCATTAGTGTCTAGCTCGCCATTAATTAGTATCATCTGCTTACCGTTTTGAACAGCTTCATTTAAGGATCTTGTCTCTTAAATAGGAAATGAATGTGCAGCATTATAACAGTGTTTTGTGAAGCTGTAGAGCCCAGATGTACTTTTCAGATATATGTTTGGCTGCTTTCTACAGATTGTGGTCATTTTGGAGGCCCTTCATTTTAAGAGTCCATGCATTTTCTGAGCATTTTTCATGCAGGATCATGTTTGTTATTGGCAATTCAGGACTGAGTATCAGAAAACCTTGTGTTTTTCAGTGATTGGGCATGTACAGATAAAACCACACTGGCATGGTGCAGCTATGGTGGGGGACCTGCAAGACTCAGAATCATAGAAAATCTGGCTGAAAGGGTCCTCTGGAGGTCATCTAGCCACATTTTTCCATCATAGTGGGATTATCTCCACTGCTCCACCATCCATACCTTCATCTACCTGATCTCTGAACACTTCTAAAGGTGGAGATCCCACAGCCTTTCCCAGAGTACAGAACAGGAAACCTGGTCCAGTGTTGTTCTATCCTCCATGTGAACAGACTTTGCTCTTCAGGTGCAACCAGAATTTCCCAAGCCTCAATCTACTGCCCCTTGTATGTAACAGCACAATTGTATTTGTTGTAGGCAGCATTTGTAATAGAGGAGACAATGGCCAACTGTATAGTGAAAAATAACCAAAACCACTTTGATAATTTAGTATTAAGGAAGTTTCCATTTTTAATGTCAACATAAAAGAGATTTTTTTTTTTTTTGAGGGAGCATGGGCTATTTCGCCTCTACAGTACTCATCAAGCAAACAGTTAGAAAAATAACTTATGTTATCATATTCTAATAAACTTCCAGTGCTTGTTAGTCTTCATCCACTATCCATTTTACATTGATACAGATTTCTTGAAGGTGCAAAAATTGCAGTTAGCTCATATCAAATTGAGTTCTTTATCACTAAGGTTCTTCTGACAGTCAAGAGTTTTTTCATCACAGTTTTCAGAAACACTTTTGAGGTCTCCATCTGGAAAGATCTAGACGTTCTTTGGGAGTATATGAGTAGTTTTGTGTGTCTTGGTCTGTATACAACTGTATACTTTCAAGCTTTTGTATCTCATTACACAGGAAACAGAAGCTGGATGCAGCACATGCATGAAAAGCAGCACAAATAGTGTGTAATGTTATGCACATAATTCATAGAAAAGCCATGTATGTTTTCCAGTTACCACATAAACAGCAGTTTTAATTGCTATTGGCCATGAACCAGTAGATTAATGGTCAACCAGAAGACATTGTTTGATGACATCCATGGTGTTTTGCTCCTTTGCTAGACACTATTGTTAAAAGTGAAATGAAAAAGAAAAAAAAAAACAGAATCCCTTAGTGTACCCACACCTTTTAAAATGATGTTTGTGTCTCTTCAGCTGGCTCAAAGCCCAGGTTGCTTCTTCCCTCTTCACCATAGGGGTTCACTGCTTCATGGTTTGACCCTGCTTCACCTCTGCTTTCTCTTGCTCTCCTGTAATGAAAATTCATTTTATATTAGAAGGTCCCTGTTCTGTTCCAAGTCCTTCTGGATCCCCAGAATCCCTGACTGTAAATAATACTGTGTTTAACTGCAAATATTTATATAAAAGAAATCGAGTTATGTTTAAGAAGAACCGTAGCAAATCTGCTATGTTCTTAGTAACCCTGTTAGTGGAGGGACATAGAAAACCAACCAACCTATACTTGTTAATGCAGTAATATTTAAGGAAAACATCATAACTGTACAGCCTACGACCAGATTACAGAAAACTGCAGGTGCTGATGAATGTGGGCAACTCTGCTGTTGGAGAAGGCACCATGCTCCCAGCAGGACATCCCCTCCTCCTTGGCAGAAGCCTGGCCACCCTGCAGCTCCCAGTGGCCAAAGCGTTGGTTAAACTGATGGTGATGGGGAAATTGCATTAAGCTACCAAAGCTGTCCTGTAGTGAGAGACAGGGAGATGAACCTTTAGCTATCACTGTTGATGGGAAAGGGATAACAGGCTTTCATTCCTTAACTTGCTTCAGATAAATTGAGGCCTAATCTGTAAAAAATCCTGATGATTCAATTATCGGGACATCTTCCAGTAGTCATGATCATACTATCCAAAAATATTACTCACTTTTTGCGATCTCTCTGCCCAGTGATGATCAAGGCAATAACTCCAATGACAACCAGACTAATGACCACCCCAAATACAATTAACCAGATGGTTACAGGTGGTTCATAAGGTGCAGCCAGGGTTGGAAGTATTCCCACAAACTCCAGCGTACTATCATCGAGTCTGAAAGCCTCATTTATTCGTCCTCGAGACATCCTGCCATCGAATGCAAATTCAAAGAGTTTCACACATTTATTGAAAGGAAAGGAAGAGTTTTCAGTTTTTTATAAATCTTCAGCATGGTAAGGGTCCCCTGAACATCTCAATTAAAAGGCTGCAGAGGAGGTACTGCTAAACCCATTTTCCTTCTGGCACGTGAGTAACAACCACAGAAACTTAAACCCTTAACCTATTTCAGCTTAACTGACGTGTTCAGACACTCTATGGACTCTTAAACTCAGTCTTAACATTTATTAAATGAACCTTCTGATCTCCTTCTCTCTTTGTATTTTGCCCTTCATTCTCTTTACCATTTCTTGTCTATTGAAAAGTTTCTTAGTTATGCCACATAAAACCACAACTTTGACATCTTACCTGTTTCCCTCCTACAGTCTTACACAATTTTGATTAGTGTGTTTCTCACTGCCCTGAAAACCCTTTCCCTGGTGTCTCATCTGTGCCTTGTTTTTCCTTAAACTTCCACATCTGCTACTGAGTGCTAACCCAAGAAGCAACTGTGAAGAGTTACTTTCACAGCCATATTCTTCTCCCTTAGTTCACCCATTTATCTCACTGCTTCTTCAACCCCATCTCAGGTTGATGCTGCTTTTAGATTTGTGCCCTCTTCATTTCCCACTGCACATTACCCATGATGTTCTGCAGAGTTGCGGTTTTACTTATCATTTTTATAGCAATGACTTACAGTGGTGTCACACCATGCTATAAAAGAGCTGTTCATTGACCTGTAAGTGGGAACTAGCTCCTGCTCTGACCTCTTCTATGTAATCAAATACATCTGGCTGTCTTTCTAGTACACCATTATTCTGGAGTCCTTGTTAACAATAATTCTTGCATTGACTTTTCAAAAACGAGAGGAAGAACACACATGTGCATACACACATCATTACTGTATTCTTTATTTCAGTATATAAAATAGTTCCTGTCAAAGTCTGAGCAATTAGATCAGCTGGCAAGGTCTGATGCAAATGAAATGTGTTTTGGCAACACCCTGGAGCATTTTACTTTGGCTGTTATCCAAGATACCATCTGATAGATGGACTATTTTTTTTTCTGTCATAATAGTTTTCATCCTAGTATCTCTCATCCCACTATTTTCATTTTAACTGCAGAATTTACTTTCTTGTCACTGCTTCTGCCTCAGCTGACTTAAGCACTGCTTTCCCTTCCAACCTTCCATCTGGTTGGTTGGTTGCTTGCTTTTTTTCCCCAGAAAGCAAAATCTCACCTGATGGCATTTTCCACGTCAGCTTTGGGCACAATATCACTGATATTACCTGGCATGCTGACAGTAATGTAGAAGGAGATCCTTTGTGTCTCTTCCCCAACATGAATGTCTGTAATACTGAAGGAGAAACAGAAGAAAAAGGTTATTTTCATTGTTGAGATGACATTAGCTTTAAATTCGAGCCAGTGAACAGTTGTGTTTGACTGACTTTGCCAGAGGTTTATCTATGCACTGGGGGCATAGTGATATTGGCTGGGAAGTGAAATCTATTTTCCTGCCAGAATCCCTTTTTCTATATGCTAATTTGTAACTTGAGCTGGAGAGAGTCTCTCTCATATCTAAGACAAGTCTTGGTGCAATTTTCCATAGCACATAATCACTTGCAGAACAGAGAGTGTTTGGGGTTGATCTCTTGAATGAGGGGATGTATGAAGTAAAAAGTGGAAAAAAATAGCTTTCTTCCTTATTTTTCTAGAGTAGATTCTAGATATTACATGACTGATGTTCTATAAAGTAATACCTAATAGCTTGAGTAGATAGCTTCTGAGCATTATTGAAAATACTTAATGAGAAGGGTTGTTTTTCTTATCAAAATCACTTTCAGGCGAAAGATTTTATGCTTGTAACTGAACCTAGATAAGATTAGTAAGTCTGTACCAAATTGTGGTGCTTTATAGTCAACATGTTTATCTTTCCTTAACCCCAAACCCCTTGGATATTCAGTATGATACACATACATTGCTAGAAATGTTAATTTCTAATCAGTCTACCTTCCCTGATATTTATATATTTATGTTGGGCACAAATTGTCAAGGTGCATCTCCATCACTGATAAGCTGCAGGAAACAAAGCCTTCTTACCTAACTTTAGCACATTATTCCTAAACTTCAGGCTCTTGAGGGGAAAGATCTCACATACCCAAGCTGTCATCTTGCCTTTTACAAACAATGTTCGAGATCGTTTCTGTCACCTTACATTTGTCAGAAGGCACAATTAATCCCACCAGTTCATGCCATCAGCTGAGCAGAAGCAATGCAGGCATAGCTGGCACAATTAGGCAAGCCACTCACTCGAAGGCAGCTTTCTGTTTCTTCACCTCTGCAAAGTATTTTCTCATGGCATAGGCGACAGATGACTTGAACAAGAAGAGCTCACTTTCATCCCATTCATACTGCAGAAACAGCACAAGAGAAATTACTCAGAGATGTCAAGAAATCAGGGACACTAAGAAATCCTTCTAAAAAGAAATAGCAACTGTAATGCTTGGCATGCACTTCAGTATTATTTATTTGTGCCATGATAATACATCAGAAACCAACCCAAACCCTTTAGATTTGTTAATCTTGGCACTGTGCAGTAGAATAACCAAGGAGGCATCCCTGCTGCCAGATATCATGCTGTCCCTCTGCAATCTCTGGCACCTTTATATGGGACTGCTGAAGATGCTGCAGTGCCAGCACACCTTCCTGACTTACAGAGAGAAAAAGCATCAGCAAGACTATTCTGCCAAATATTGTACATTCTCTTTGAATTCTAAAAATTTCATTACTTAGATCTTGTTTTAATCACATAAGTTTATTTGCAGAGCTGTTCTGTTAAGGAGGAGAACTTTTGTGGTAGAGTTGTTGTGTGAAAGTGGCTAATTTATTTGCTTGATGAGCTCGGATTTTTGTTCATGGTCTGTTTTGGTAAAAACTTTGTATCAGTACTTCTGCAGCAAGCCACATTTGGGGTTTTTTCCCTGGAGAATAGATAGGTGATATAAAAAAAAAAAAAATATTGCCTGTGTGCAGGCTTCTCCTGGCCTGCCTTATGAGTCCAAAGTTATTTGCAGTGCAAGACAAAAACAGCTTCTTTGGGGCAGGAACCAAGAGCTGTACAGGGGGCAAAAACCACCACCGGAGGTAATAAAGCAGCCTGGTTTGTTGTGAAATAGCATGTGTGCACGAAGGGAAAATTCCCAGCTGAACTCTGTGGCAGTATCTTTTTATTCCACTCAGGCATAGATTTGATTGTGTTTATGGTACTTGGGCAGGAAGGCCCATAAATGCTGTCAGTGATAGAAAATCAGCTCCTGACTTTCTTGAACATTATTCAGGAAGGTGCGGTAGAAGGCAGCTCTGTTGTAACTGGCTTTATAAAACCTAGCTTTATAAAAACATTTTTCATATGTGTCCACCTCTTGACACTGATGTAAAATGAGAGAGATGTATAAATATCCATGAGGAAGACATATCTATGAGGGATAGACAGGGACAAACTGTTTAGCTGGGTGTGTTGCAATAGCACAAGGAGTAATGGTTTTAGACTAAAAGAGAGTTGATTTAGATTAGTTACTAGGAGAAAATTCTTTACTGTGGTGAGACACTGGAGTAGGTTGCCCAGAGAGGTGATGGATACTCAGTCTCTAGAAACATTCAAGGTCAGGCTGGGTGAGGCTTACAGCAACTTGATCTAGCTGAAGATGTCCTTTCTCATTTGCAGTTGGGTTGGGCTAGCTGATCTTTAAAGGTCCCACAACCTAAAGAGTCCTGATTGCATTAATAAAGGGCAGGAAAGGGCAGAAAGAACCCACTGCTGTCAGTCCATTCAGGACCAGGTCCCAGGAAAGGCACAGGTACCCAAAGCCACAGCAATCAGAGCAGTCCCCAGGGCATTTGAAGGGCAGGGGCTGTGCCAGCCCTGGCTGTTCCCACCAGGAAAGGCTGAGGCTGAGTTCCCTTTGTGAGGCAAATGCCCCCAGCTTTCTCCTGCTGGCACAGCTCTGCACTGAAGCACCTCTTGTTACTGCTGCTGCCTCCAGCAGCTGGCACTGTTCACTATCACAGCTAAGAGGCTGTTGTTGGGGTTTCTCAATTTTCTATTTATGCCCAACATCTTTAGGCTTGCAGTGTTGCTTTTTTATTGTTATTATTTTTACCAGGATCTAATGAGCTTGATTCCTCTACTGATGCTTTCTGTACTTAACGTGTTAACTTTTTAATAATTTTTTCATTTCTCTAACTTGTACTTTGTTTTTTTTTTTTTTTCAGTCTAATGTATTTTAATTGCCACTGTGCCTCTCAATTGCCTTTATAAATACTATTACTGGCTGTGTGGATGGGAGGTACTTGGCTGGCTTCTGATCTGTGTTTGAGTTGTGACTACCCACACAGCTTCCCCTGGCATCTCAGGCACTCACCCTACACTGTGCCTTACAGAAGCTGCTTTGCTTTCAGACAGAAAAGAACTCTGCCAGGCACCTCTGCTCTGATACAGCGTGTTCACTCCAAGGTCCCATATGTGATTTGAAAGACAGTGTAAGTGTGGCCTCTGATTCAAAAAGGATTTTTCATTGCAAAATACATCTAAATGCCTGCAGGCTGACAGCTCTCCATTCTCTAACACTGTCTTGTGTGACAGCCCTTTACAATGTCATCACACACATGGCATTGACCTGGTAGAGAATTTTGAACTAATGTTTGGAGAGGGGTCTGGTTTTCAAGTGGCAGTCAGGGGCTGGCGCTCCTGGAACCGTTTCTGTTAAATATGACAGACCCCAAGGAATTCAGTGGGGATCTTGTAGCAGTTTCCTTTGTGCAGGCACTTTCATAAAGGCCCAGCTGAAGCAAAACTGTGGATGTTTCAGCCTCATGAGCTGCACCCGTGATCCAGCAATGCTGCGGCTGCAGCTCTAATCTCATCAGCCTGAAAACAATTAGCAGGGTAATTGCAGCAGTGCACGCTCTGGTACAGCTGGCGTTGAGCCCATCCGAGAGTCTGGATGCTTAATTTGCCAGAACTTGGGGCTATTAAAACATCCCTGCTGGGGCTGAGTCATGGCCTGTGTGAGCTGCAGCTGCCCTGGCCCCCAGCACAGCTGTACCTGAGCCCAGAGCAGGAATCTTTCCCTGCCTGCTCTCTCCAGAGCCAGCGAGCACAAATGCAAAGCTGTTTGCTGGCATATTCAGAGTCCTTTGTGCTGTTAGGTTACGGTAAAGCAACTCAAAATACACCTTAAACAAACAATTGCCCACAGCTTCTGTGCACTGTGAGCTGTGCAAAGCACCCAAAACACATTGCTGTGTGTAGCTGGGCTGAGATTCTGCCCGAGATTCCCCCTGCCTTTTCTCTATGCTAGTTCACACACGTTCCATCACCTGCTGCTGCCATACCAGCATTCTGCCATGTCCCTGGGGACTCAGCAAAAGGGAAATTTGTGGGGAGGCAGAAAGCAACCGAATAGAAAAGGCTTCTTGCAAATTGGTGATGTGAACTGGTTTTGAGAGGAAAATGTATGGCTTGCTCTTCAGAGCTTAGGAACCTACTGTCCATGCAATAATTCAAATTAAGTAATCTGTATGAGATTGTTTTACAGCTGCTCAATTGCACAACAAAAGACTATGATGGCTAAAGGCAGGCATAAAAATGATATTAAGCTAAACATTAACCATAATGACTAATAAATGTGTTGTAATATGGAGCCTTTTTATGCTGTTGATATCAGTTTTGAATTGTATCTAACTTGACTAGGCAATCTAGGAAGCAATAAAACTCCAGAGGGGCTTGCGTATGAGAGAGTGATAGAAGCAAGAGCATCAATTAATATGAAAAATCACCCCGTGGTTTGTGTCCTTGCTAGTGCAATAGGCTCCAACATGCAGGTCTAAATGGCCTGCCTGATGACATACTCATTCTTGGAAAATTACTAATGTCCTGCAAGGTGAAAATGGCTATTAACAGGAATGAAGTGTCTGCACTTAAACCTTCGACACTGCCTCCGTGAGATTAGCATGAAGAGGAAGAGTTAGAATAAGGAGTGAATTTTCAGCCTGGGTTAAGCAGATGGGCTAAGCCAATGCTCTGTTTAAAATCGTAAAAGCCATCTTCAGCTTTGATGAGATTTTTTTTCATTGCTGTAATACATTTTATTGGACCAGCTGGTATAATTGGGGAAAGCAGACAAGCTCTTGGGAATGAAAGCCCTTCGCCTCATCTGAAACAGAAGCATCTGCACTGCACTGTCCCCCGCAATCTAACAACAAAGCTGTCTCTGTACCAGGGTAGGAGGGCAGGGAGGCAGCTGTGCATATCAGGGCCTGCAAATATTACTGTAAACAGCCAAACAAAAATCTCCTGAGAAATGTGTTAACAGATGTGTTTTAGTTTGAAACCAAGAGCATTGAAGGACAAAGAGTGGGATCCACCAGACTGCTTTTAAATGTGAAGTTAGCTGCTCTAATAACTTCTGAAGGCAGTCACCATAGCCACCATAATGGCAATTAGAAGAAATTAGGTAGAAGCTTTAAGTGGAGACATCAGCAAATCTGGGGAAAATACAGCCATTTTCGTGCACACAGGTTCCTCTATGTTAGCCTTCCAGGCCTGTTCTGTAGGAGGTGGAAAATCATGATTGGTATGTCTAGAGAGTAACTAGCTGAGATGGGTGGGCTCACTCAGAAGTTCCTCCACTAATTTTAGAGGCAGTCTTGACCACAAACTTAGACAAGACATCTTATATGTGACAACCCTTCACCTGAGCTGATGCCACCCTTCAGACACAAAGATCAGCCATACCCTGACTCAGTTTCTGAGCCATTACCACAACACCTCTGTTGCCCAAGCAGTAAGAAGGGTGCCAGAGCACAAACACACTCACCGCCTGGTCCCCCAGAGCTGACTTCAGGCTGATGCGCACTTTGATGGCATTGCTAGAATCTGGTTTAGAAAGAAACAAGGGCCATGTTAGAGCTGCTGCAACAGAAAGTCTGCTCCTGGTAAATGCTGAGGTGGCTAAAGCTTCCTTACAGTTCCCTTGCTCCCCTTGGAGAGCTTGGGGGGACTGATTTTGTTTCCCTTCATCACCTCTACTGCAAACACACTCATCTGAGCTGTCAGTTCCCAAGTCTGGTTTTGTAGCAGATGGAAAATTCCTCTCTCCTATAACTGGGAATGAACAGCTTAGATGCAGATGCTGGTGCCTGGTTAGGTGAATCCCACTATCAGAGACTGGCACAGGGCTGCAAGAGTTAAGAGGCTCTCCAGTATCAGCAATGATTACACAAATATAACCTGTCTGGTTCATCACTCAGTGTCACAATAAGCTGAAAAACACATTTTTCCACAGTCTCCTCCTTTTCCTCCCCTTGAGCTCCCCTCTTTGACTAACACATGTCAGCAAAACCATAGCAGTAATTTTTTTGTACTGGTTTGCCCCCACACCTGGCTCCCTGGACAAGTGGCTCCCAGGTCTGCAATACAGGCACACTGCTCTCAGGAAAGTGCCACACAAGACCAAGCTTATGAATCTTTCTTCCTTCTGTAGAGTCATCCCACACTCTGAGTGCTGCCATCATGAAAAAAAAGACACCTCAACTTCTGAGAACTGGGTGGGGCTCTGACAAATACACATGCTGACTTCTTCAGCTCTGGCCATGAGGAAGCCAGTTGGTTTTCCCGTGAGTAAAACTTACAGCTCAGTGTTTATTTCCCATAACCCTGCTTTTTTAGGGAGAAGAGCCTCCAACAGCTACAAGAGAGAGGCACTTTGCTAACCATGGGCTGTGAAGAATAACTCATGTCCTTAAATCACCCATAAGCCATACATACATGGTGTCCAGTCTGTTTTCCAGCCAATGAATCTGTCAGAATTAGTTTTTTTCAGCCACTCATATAAGGGTTCAAAGTAGTGGAGCAAGGGAGCTGCATTCATGTATTTTTCTCCTGTTACATTTTCCAGTGCTTGAGTCCAGGGCTTGGATCTCCCTAATTCCAGCAAGTGTCTGTATATGTGGAACAAGAAGTAATATGTTATTGTCATGTTCCATCTAGATGAGAAAAACACTCTGTGGCCAGTATAAAGGTGTTCTTTGCTTCTGAATTCATTCCTTTCTCCCATTGTTCCTATTAATAAAAATATTTTATCCCCACAAACAAGTAATTAAACCTTTGATGTATAGAACCTTAGTATACATAAATTTAGTCAACTTGTCAAAATGAACTGAGCAGGTGTAGGCTAAATTTCCAAGCTAGGTTTATTCTTGATACAACCTCATTTACTCCAGAAGCTTTGTTACTCTCTGATTTATTACATGTGAGAAATTTGCTTCGTTACCTGAGTTTCTGCCCAGCTTCAGTGGAGTTGGTAATGTCACATTTGTGAAGAGGGCCAACATGGTTAGCTGCCTTGCAAAGTGCCTCCTGAAACTGGAACTGATAGATGGTGCGGGTGTAATACCTAAAGGAAGGGCAAGGAAAAGGGAGGCACAGGTTTTATTAGCTGTCTGTCAAGGAAACCTGCAAGCCTTTGGCCTTTGGAAAGCTCTGCTGCATCAGCTTGGGAGACTGCACTGCAGGGACAGAGGCCAGCTGATATTTACAAGCTAGGCTAACTCGAATCTAACAAAATGCCAAGATCAAGTGGACTAGAAGAGCCTCAAATCTGTTTGTTACCACATAAATCAGGAGAGGGTAAAGTTTTTAAGGTCCAGCTCTCTTCTCTGAGCCCTCTAAAATGAAGTGGCCGGGACACGCAGACATTCAGGGCTGCATGCTCATGGCCCAAATGACATGAGGCACAGTGACCCCCCAGAAGGCAAACACTCATACAGAAGTGCTCCTGCTGTTTGATGGCAGCATGAAACTTTCCTGTTCAGCAAGAAGGTCAGCAGCCTCCTTGCTGCTCAGAGATTATTATGGAACAACGCCTGATGTGCAGAGAAACACTCCCATTGGAATCAGCAGCCTTTGGTCTGGGCTTTAAACAAAATAAGTTTGGGTCCTGAGACTCTCCAGCAGATGTTTTAGGTAGTTTGGGCTTGTTCTGTAGACAAAACTTAAGTAATGAATTAAACACTGCACTACCTTATGAAGGAGTAATCATTGGCCACGTGAAACAGCACGGCAGGGTCGCAGTAGGTTTCATCATGAGGGACTGGTTCCACAACACCAACTATGGCTCTCCTGGAGATGAAGGAATAACAGTGTTTCTGTTTATAGACAATAAGCAGAGGTAATCTGACTCAGCTTTTTTTCTGTTTTGTCTGATACATATGGACACCTCTCACTTGCAAACAGAAGGATTCCATACAGCTCCCAGTAACCCCAAGTGAGTTCTGCTTCACAGCTGGAGACCACAGAGAGGAAGCTGTTTGGAAACTCAAAATGCAAGGAAGGGATTTGTATGATAGCAGGGTGTGCATGGATCAATTAGTGGTATGAAATAATCTGCAAGACATGAGATTCACATAAACCACCTCATGCCCTGACCCATCCTGAGTTTAGAGACCTGTTTTTTGTTTTGGGCAAGGGCATGCAGAGACTGGGCAACCCAAAAGGCAGATGGCCTCCTGTGCCACTGGGCTGGAGATAAGATTTCTCTTTATTTTTCTCTCCTGAGACTGTGTTTCCTGAGAAACAAACCCATGCCTTGAGTTCTGAAAATGGTAATAAGCTTCCATGGAAATATTTTTCATAAACCTGTATTTCAAGCAGAGAGCTTTGCAGTGCCACTGCAACAGATGTGATAAGCTTCCCTGAACAATTTGTCATTCTCTGTTACTCTGACATCTCTGCTACTTTTGAATACATTGAAGCTGATTGATTTTTACAGTGGGTCAGGAGGCTTGCATATATCAACTTTTATTATAGATTCTGTTTGCTGATGGAGGCTTGCTGTTCATGTTCATGTTAGAGTTCAAGTTCCATTTTCAGCGTGGGGCTTGTTTGGTTTCTTTGCATTTTTCTGCCCTCATATTAAAACCAACCTGGGAAATTACAAACTCCAGTGTGAATCATATTTATTTTTAATCTTGTGCTCCAAGGTGCTGAAAATAGACTGATTGATGGGCACAATCTGAAAAGGCACCTCTGGCTGTTACTTGCTGAGGGAACTGTATTTTCTGTACGGAGAAAGGTGGTATCTTAGTACACAAGGAAGAAATTCAGTCCTTCAGATTCAGTCTAAAATCTTTCAAGCAATTTGCCTCCAAAAGCACTGTACGGTGGGAAGGAAACACAAAGTAAAGAAGTGTGCTCAGATACTTGGTGGATTGAGATCTGCGTGTTTCTCTGGCTGGCAACTACAATGAACTTCATTTTCCACTTGTCCTTAAGGATGTGGGGAGCAAACCAGAGCACGTGACCAGTGAGACTTAGAGAAGGGCTGTACTTTAGCTGTGAAGATGTCTTGGGGAATGTGTCAGGGGGACAGCAATGTTGATCTGGAACAGGCCATGCAAAGGCCATGGGCTGTCTTTATCAGGAAGCTGACATGTGACATTATGAGACATTGTCTGCACCACAGTTGTGTATTTCTATCGAGCACTCTATTGGTATTTACAGAAACATCCAGAGACACACATCCTGTCCTATGGGGCTCAAACACCTCAGTATGTTGACTAACTAGGGTTGAGTTTGCAGGTTCATATTAAAAAAATCCCCTTTGTTTCTCAAACTTACTTCATCTCCCACCACCGTTTGGTCCATTCCTGTTTTGTAATCTCACCCCTAAACACCATCCACCTCCACTTCTCCAGCATGTAAGTAAAAGGCATTGTTCCAACAATGGTTAGTGCTTGTTTGAGCAGAAAGTTGATTTCAGTTTCTGAAGAGAGAAGCAGTTAAGGTAATGGTTATGGTCGCAATTAGTACCTGACTAGATGGCTAAAATCATTTCCTTTAACAGCTAATGCTTACATCTTTTTTGAGTTACAGATTTTCACTAAGGAAAAAGTGAAAGGAAGAATACTACTGAAAAAAAAAGAGATGAGATCATTTAGGATTGTACACGGTTTTGTCTCTTTCCCCCAAACTCTTAAATAACCTAGTCCTTTGACATGTACATTTAGTTACCTATCACTGAGAACCTCTCCAGTTTCTGAGGAATTTTGAGCTCAAGACATCTCAAAATGTATAAAATGTACATTTTCATCCATCTAAGGTAGTGCTCAGAAGCCAGATGAACTGCATTATAATGAGGGCTATGTTGTCACTCAATATTCGTTTAAGTGGGAGATGTAAATCTCAACGTTTCAGTTTCATTTGAACTGATAAATGCACATCTTGATAGAGATATGTATGGATTCATGCAAGAGAATTGAAAAGAGTTTTGGAGACTCATCTAAATGAACTATGAAAATTAAAGGATGAGTTGTTCAGTGTTGAAGGTAGTGAAGTGCTAGCTGCTTTTTAAATTATGTAACAGCATTGCAAAGTAGTGATCTTTGCTTCACAATGCGATTTGGGGAAAAATAGTATTTCTGGTAAATTAGAGGAGTAAGATTTTCAGAAGCCTGTCAGTTGATTGCTGAGTTTGCAGGCACGATCTTCTACTACAAAATAAGACCAAAAAAGTGCTTTCACATAAATGCATAATATCTATGCATTTATTTACCTTCATCATCTTGGAAAGTTGGCTCTAGGAGATCAAGAGATTTCAAGTGCTGAGGCGTGGCTGCAGAAAGTGACATAATTTCACCTACAGCTTCGTGGAAGCCTTCGTTGGCACCGCTCCTCAGCAGGTAGGGCTGCCCCGAGTACGCCATGTCGTACTCAATGTGGCCCATCTCGTGGTGTGCCGTCAGGAAGTCATCCATGGTCACTTTGGTGCACATCTTGATCCTACACACCAGAATAAAGTGTCTGTGGTTAGAGAGAGAGTGGCCCAGAGAAAGGCTGACTGAGCCCTGTTTGCCACAGCAATGGGGCTAAGCCCCTCCAGAGCTTGCAAATGCCCTTTGCAAAACCTGGGCAGCTACATCCTGATATGCAGTGCAGATCCTCCTGCTGCAGCAATACTTCATAGGAAACTCAGCAAAACACCTTCAGCCACCTTGAACTTGTCCAGGGAGTAAGAGAAAACTGCTGTTTTGTGAGAACAGCTGTTCCCTAAAACCCGGTGATAAACTCGCTGTATGTGTGGGAGTGAGTAACCACCACCAATCTTAGCAATGTACAAAATGCTGTGTGTTGGTGACTCCTACTACTTCATCCTCATGTAGGATTTACAATTTACTAAAGGAATGTCTTCCAAAGAGGGTTTCTTTTCATCTTCCCCAGACTGCTGAGGTGGGACACTGATGTGTTTCACTAAGGCTCGGCTGTGCACCAGCTTCTTTCTTTCCCTGGGTAACTGTGCAGACTGCAAGAGGGGTCAGAATTTCTGCAAGTATTCATTTGGTGGGAACTTGCTGTCCCACTTCTTTTCAAAGTATGGAAGAGACTGATGGATTTTCATTAAACTGGAATACTCTGCTAAAGATAGACAGTGGACTTTCAGGAGATTTTCTCTTGCTACCTAGGGACACGCTGCCATTGCTGCAAAAATGTGCAATTGTCCACAAATCTCACTGGTATCCACCTGCATTTCTGTTTATCCCTTAAGCCTAGAACATAGCCATTATTTCTCTAATTCACAAAAATATTAGTCACTTCTCAGCTAAAATTTTGGGAGTGGATCTTGAGTAGATCTACTAGTAAATTTGAGTAGATCTTCACAGGAAAAGTTATACAGAAAGGTTCACAGTCCCACAGGATCCCTGCTCTCTTGTCTTCCTTCCCCCTCTTTTCAGCCAGAAAAAAAATAAAGGAGAATTTATAACTTAAGACAGCATGGTGCAGCTTTCATGAAAATAGGTTTGTTCTAGGAGGCAGTACAAAAAGGGGTCATAGCAATTTCAGTACCTGTAATCATTTTTGCCCAGGTCCCATGCTGTAGGATGGCAGACAACCTTCCTGCCGTCATTTGGCTCTGTGAGCATGGAGTTGTTCCAGAAGCCCTGAGTCATGTTGTAAAGGCCAATGGAAACAAAGAAGGCCTCAGCAGATCTGAATATTTTATTGGCATTCCATTTCTGAAAGAGACAATGCCACCATTAACCTCTGCTTCTGCATGCAGCCTGTTCCCAATGGTCTCCTTGCTGCAGGGCAGCTGACTTCGTATTTCCCAGGAGCTTCACACCTGCACCTGGCCTATCGAGAGTAAGTCAGTAGTGTCTGCCTTTAGCACTTCTGTGAATTCTGCTGGGAACTGGAATTAAGCGTTTTCCCTGCAAACAAAATAGGTTTCTGCACTCAGAGGTTCAACAGATAGCACCTGACCCAGACCAGAGAAGCTCTCAATAAAAGATAAAGTAAGATAAAAAATGTGTTCCTGTATGTCAGATCTGTGATCCAACCCTTCAGTCACTTAAGTCAGCCTGGGGACAACACATTTGAGGAAGTGGAGCTACATTCCCAGCAGATGAGCATGAGAGATTTCAGCCAGAACCATAAAATTTGGTAAATGTATCTATGGGAGTTGCTTAACAGATTAAAACTGCATGGTTATGTTCTGGATAATTTTGCCATTCAGCAGTTTTATTATTCTACCCAGCAGGAGCTCTGCATTCACTGGGATGAGCTCTCACAGAGACCTGGGCGGCAAACAGCTCATTTGGATGAAAATCCCAAATGGGGCACACCCACCAACAAGGATGAGCCCACCCATTGCTCAAAGGCTACGTAAATAATTCTTCCCTTCTTGCAGTGGTACTTCAACAGACACATGTTTATGACTACAAGTGGGTCAGTGGTGTAAACCAGAGGTGCGATTAATGCAGACTTGTGCAAACTGCTAAGGAATCAAATTCAACTATTCCTCCTTTTCCCAGTATAACATTTTCATGGAGTGCTGCCTACGAGAGGAGAGTAGATATCAGGTGAATAATTGCACTTCAAAAATCATATTCCATCTAGTTCCATCAAATTCCCTTTAGTTTAAAACAGGAGTAAAGCTTTGGCAAGACTACAGGGAATTATCTCCCCATGAAGATAAGAACCCATGTTCTTGGTCTGGTAAAGGTGGTGGCACAGCTGTTAGCTCTGCAGATCTCAAACACAGGCCTTATGCTGCTATGCAGTTATCAAAAGATAACAGGCAGCACTGCAGTTTCTGCAATGTTGTAGCTGTAACCAAATAAACAAGACTGACAAAAATAAAACAAACTGTGATATACAAACTATTTGATTATGGTAATGACTGGCAAAGGTCATATTTGATACCAGCCCATTTCAGGAGTCCTGAAATATTTATAAGTACAAAATATATCTCTTAGAGGAAAAGAGTCTCTGAGGAAAATAGACTTCGAGACAGGATTATGGGGGTCAAAGAGGGTGGAGGAAAACAGAGAACAGCTAAAGGTACAGTGAAAAATGCATAAACACTTAAAAGAGAAAAGCAAAAACAGGATGCAAAAAGCAACACTTTTTTGGCAGTGTGTCTGCCTGAGGGCAGCCATGGATTTCTAAAGAGCAGCCGATATGTGGTACATAATTTTTATACCTTCTAGATTTGTTACATAATGCATACTGCATGAAGGCATGTCTTACCTTTTCAACCATTGCAGAAGTTACATCAATGTTTGGTTTGGCTGGATAGGGAACAGTCAAGGCATACAGATTTGTCCAGAATCTACCCCACATATCACCTTCAGAAAAAGAGAGAAACAAATACATACTTTGAATGATTTACTATGTATTACTCAAAGGTGCCAGACAGGACTATAAATCATGCAGTGTCAAAAATAGGGACTCCATCTAACCAGGACTGATCCAGATGTGAAGGGGAGCACTTCTGGAAGGTCATGCATAGGTCAAACTCAGATCAAGGATCCTTTTATTACCCAATATCAGTAATTCTTCGATAATGCAGTTTCAGGACTGATGACATTCCTAAAGGTGTATGAAAACTGAACATCCTTTTTTTAGTCCACGTGATTGTTGTGCCATGTTCAGGTACACAACACTTATGGCAGCTTAATGCTGCATGATTTGAAAGCCAAGTTATGAAATGTGGGTTCTTAGAGTAAAATCTGAAAGAAAAAACAAGTCTCTCTGGAACTCTCATTTCTAAGGAAGACAAGTTCTGCAGAGGGGAGGGAAATGTCCCAGCCAAATGCTAGAGTTTTGTGCTTTGTGAGGTTTGGCAAGGATGAGAATACCTGCCCTCCCTTCCCGCTACTGCTGCTAAGCATTTGTGTCATCTCTGCTAGGAATTTATCCATTTCTCCTCTACCCTTCTTTTTTTTTTTATCTGTAACCTTTTTGCTAATATCTTGATTAAACAGTCAGATTATTCTCCACCCATGTGCCTTGTAGGTGACTGTGCTGTGTATAAAGCCAGGCTTGCACGCCACGGGTGTGTTGACATACCCAGCAAGTGAGCAGGGAGGCCTCCTGTGGAGCTGATGAGCTCAGGGCCGTACACTTGCCCCAGCTTGTGTCGCACATAGGCATGCAGCTGCTCGTACAAAGGTTTTATCTGGAGGCAGAGGAGGAGAAGGAAACCATTTTTATTTTTCACTTCGCTCTATTCTGCTCATTACTCCTAAACAGAGAGCCTTGAAGCTCTCTCTGACAAAAAGCTCCTGGCAGGTAACTGACCCCCAAACCTGCAGCTTAGGTTTGCCCCCTGCCTCAGGGCTCAGGCACTGAGTCCAGATTCCAGCCACAGAAGTCCTGCTCAGGTATGAGGGAGGGAGCATTGCTAACTTTCGAGCTGGAGTATCAGGGATGCCATCTACCCCATGGACCCTACTTGGAGGAGAGACATGGACCTGCAGAGCTCCCTCTTTCCCAGCCTTTGGGGACCAAACTGGTCCTTGAAAAGCTACAGAGGTAGAAAAGTCATGTGTGTCTCCTCACATCTGTTTCTGTTAAACCCATGTAGACTGAGATCAGCCAATTTAAAGCAGGTTTCATCTTCATTCATAACATCAGCACGTGAGCCCACCATTTCAAAACACAACCCTGCAACCCAGCTGAGAGCTCTTCCTGCCTCTACCTGCTCAAATGTCTTCTCCACATCTTGAATCAGCTGGTCACGGCTGTATTTGTAATCTTCTGGAGACTCTGCTTCATAATTTGCTCTCCAGTAATCTCCGTAGTCAGAATAACCTGTAAAGCATGGATGCACAACATTAGGACACCACAAGTGGCACTGCTTAGTGCCACTAAGGCAGCATTTCTCTGCAGGAGAAGTGCAGCTCCCTGCAGATCCCATGCAGACCTGCAGCCTTCCCCCAAAGCAAAGCAGCAAAATTCTAGATGGTTTGGGTTTAGCAGAGAGGAAAAAGCCCCCCTAAGGGTGTCCCTCATGAACATGCAAGTATGGGAGATTTCCAAGGAATTCAGAAATTGATGTCATGGTTATCTGCTAGGTAGGGTCATTCAGTCTGGAAATGGAGATCAAAGGAAATCAGGAGTCCTGACTGGAGCTCCTGGGGCTATGAGGGACAGCAGCCTCTGCTCAGGCTGGACACTAATGGATTCTCTCAGAAGGCATAAACTGGTGGACATTGAATATGGGCCTCCTTTTCCAGAAACTAAACCACCAGGATAGATGCAGACACCAGAAGTGAAATTCAGTTCCCAGTTCCATTACATATTCCAGTCCACTGAGCTCCATCAAGCCTGGAGTAAAAATGGCTCCTAGCTGAAGTCTCTTCCTTAGTGGTATGAAGGAAGGCCATAATGACCTTCTTAATGTTTGGCTTTTTTCCCTGTCTTACTCTTTGGGTCGTATTTTCTTATCCAGCACCAGCCTGACAGTTTTTGCAAAACAAGGAGGATGGGAAAGCAGGTGATGCAGCTGCAGTCTGGCCAAGAGACAGATGATGAAACTACTTCAGAAGCTACTTTAGAAGACCCCAAAAGAAAATTAGAAGGCAGCTGCTACTGTTCCTTGAAAAGACAGTTCCATATGATTTGTATGGAGATCTCAGACTGGAAGCACACTTCCATTAGTACAAAATCCTTTTTGAACATCCAGCTGCAGCTGCTGTCCCAGGCCTACCAAATCTGATCATTCCAGCTAGGGAATAATGCTTATAAATGTACCAATGACTGTGGCTGCAAGAAGGTCAGGGCCCATAGGAAAGCGGAGATCTTGTCAAAACTCAGCAACACTCAGAAGCTGTTTGAATGGAGTGTGCCTGTCCATAAATCACAAAAGGTGCAGTTCTGGGTGCTGGGTAATGAGGGTCACTGATGCATTGTGGCCTTTGGGAAAAGTGCCAACAAGGAACAGTGCCAACTTGCCCAAAAAGGTGCCTCTTGCTCCAGGCTGGGATGAAACCTCTGAACTGGTCAATGGCAGTTGTCTGCATTATCTCTTACTTTGAGACATGCACACCAAGAGCAAATTATGTGCAAATTATGTATGTGTTTTGAATTCCTGGGAAAATTGGGTAAGACTGCAGTATATTTACTAGTTTCTGGAAGCCAGAAGGAAAAAAAAAAACAGAAACAAAAAGAAAACAAAAATTCACTTACCATTAAGCCTTGCAACCTCATTTTCAAGTTCAACATACTCTTCATATAATGGTCTCATCATTCTGCCAACATCAGCTCTCCAGCCTTCCCAGGCCCACAGTCTCTCATTATAATCAGTGCTGCCAGCCATAATAGCATCCAGACCTGTCAGAACAAAAAAGTAGGTGCTAGGCTTTGAAAAAGCAGAATTTTTCTTTCATAACAGGCAAACAAACCAAAGTGAAAGAAATTCATGAACAGAGAAGAAAACACTTTGTACTCGATATACTGAAGGATCCCATTATTTTGTTGCATCCTTTCCTAATTTAAGGTTTCCCTCTTGTCTTTAAGAAGCATGGAGAACATCCATAGTCTCACAGACTCATAGTCTCTTAAATGCTCTCTCCACATTAGCTTCCCTTAAGTTGGTAGAATTCTCAGGACGGGCCTCAATGCAACATTAAGTCCAGCACGACTGAAGGCAGGGAATAAAAAATTGATTTTCTGTGATACAGGCAAACCCCAGGTGACAGGCAGGCTGACAAACAAGCTGAGCAGCCCTCCCCATTTTTTTTTCCTACAAACAGGAGACAGTATGTCTCGTGGGCAGAAGGTCCAATGGAGGTGCCTGAATGCAAGGTGCAATTAAATTATGACTAAGCTTTAGATAGCAGGAAGTATCTGTTGAAATTACAGCCTGTTCTTTTTGCAGTCAGGAGCCACCCTTTGGCTTTCTCTTTCTGCACCCTCAGGGTGAAGAACACAGTAGGGGCAGTGGTTGGTGTCGTACCTGGCTCCAGCACCAAACACTCCGATGGATCATTGATTTTACAGACGGTCCCAGTGCTGTAGATGGTACTCATTGTATTTAGCACAGTGCCCAGCTGCAAGTTAAATGCAAGACAGCCTGTTAGAAACCTACTCTGTGCAAAATAACAGCCAATTATGCTAATTCTTTAAAAGCTAGAATCAACACTTCACCCACCAGCTTAATATTTAAGCATATGTTTGAGCTCAGGAGAGATTAATGAAAGAATTTGCCTAAATGCATTACTGAACCAGATCTAGCTGGAAAAGACAGATAATCTCCCAAATATATGATATAACCTACAGGTTCTTAATATCCAGTCATATAGGGCTCTGGATTCAATGAGCACTGACTGCCACAAGAGAGCTGTCGATACACAGCAGCAATAAAAAAATAAAGATTCTCAATGTGCTTTCAAAAGCATGAACACACATAAACTTTGCAGGGAGGTTGTGGCTTTGAGTGGCAGCAAAAAGAGCCGCTTTGGCAGGTGCTGCCAGGCTGACTGCTGCCTGTGGGTGTTCATATCACACACTGCATGGATCTGCTTGGACTCCATCACAGAGACTCATGTCTTGGGCCAGCTGAAGGCCAAAATGCACCTGAAATCATTCAGCTGTATCTCAGAACCTGTGCTATGGGGCTTTAAATGTTTTTCAATGTTTCCACGTCTTCATGCCTCAAGGATAACATGTACCACTTTTATCTTTCCCTTTAGGACTATGCAAGTTCTCACTTAAAGATTTAAGTCAGAACTCTGAAGAGCTGTCAGTGGGAGGGGTAATTAGTGACTACATCTAACTTTACCTCTGTCAGCATTAAAATCAATCAGTGCCCAGGCAAATTTTTGTGTCAGTGAAGAATACTTGGATATTCCTACGGAACCCCATCAGGCTGTGTAAAAAAGTCACTTTTCAAACATGAATCAACAGCTCCAGCCCCAATGGCCATTATCTAGGAAATTCTAAGTGTCTAAACAGGGAGGGTACTGAACTACATATCTCCTCAACAGGGGCAACATTACCATCAGTGCACTGTTGTGATCCAAAATAAATATTTCTTTGCATTAACTGCCAGCATTCCCACCAAGACAATCTGTTTTTCAGAAATCCATCTTATTTGGATCAGACAAGAGATCCAGCCAATCTGCTGCTTCCTTTGCATGGTGATTAGCACTGCTGACCTTAGTAGAAAACTCTCAGGATTCTTCTGTAATTAGGACTGTAGGATCCTGGACTGTAGGTACCCATGACTCAGTGCTGTTTCAATTTGATCTTCAGCAAAGGGAAGTAATTTAATTCTCAAGTGTTTGGTTATAAATCCCTTTTGAGTCTGCATAGCTGCTCACTCCAATTTCACATATAGTCATTATCCATATATCTGCCTCTCAGGTGAGTTTATCAGTGCAAATGTCAAATCTCATTATGATTCTTGCCAAATCTTTCTGGCCTTCAGCAGCTTTCTGTGGAACCCTCCCCATTTTCAGGCATCCCAGGGTGCCCAGTGCAATGAAACATTCCTCCTTTTTCCCAGTGTCATAATGTACCACATTCAGAGAAGGAAAGACTTCCTCCATCTCCACCTTTCTGACTCATCGAATGGCCTTGTACCCATCTCTTTCTGCTCATTGCCCTAGATCTGGACTTCACCAAGCACTTACCACATGTCCTTTTTTGGTTTTATGGCTAATCCAGCTAAAAGTGCAAGGACTGCTCTGAGGCGTGTTTGAAATTTATTCCATGGCAAAACTGCTGACAGAAATGTCAACCAGCTTCCTAGGCCAGACTACCCACAGTCCTGTATTGCTGGGAACACCTAGAACAGGTACACTTCCATACCATACACTGCATCATCCCAAAACAAGCAGCGGGGTGACAGCACCATGGCTTGAGGGTGTTGTGAGAGGCAGCTGAACTCACCCCCCAAAAATTATGAACTACATTCAACAACTTACTCTGTTATACTTTTCTGGTGACAGAACAGATGATCCTCGTTCCTGGAGAATCTGGATCTGGAGCTTGGTGAGGTCATCTGTGATGCTGTCTGTTGGGAATTTGCTGGCATTCCCGGAGGCCTCCTCGTAAAACGCGGACCACCTGGCACCTGCCTTGCTCTGCAAGGGGGGGTCACACAACCCTGAATTAATCCCTCCAAGGGAGTGGAGTGGCCTGATGCACTCAGTGGACAAAAACATCACTTCTAGGAAGAACTTCATTTGTGAAGAGCGCTCATGGACTGTGGGCTGAGCACTTACACCACCTGGTGAAACGGCTACAGAGCTTTTTGGCTTTGTTTTATTCACACATCCAGATAATCATTTTTCTTTGGGAACAGCAAAAAGCATGACTGTCTACTCACACCTTGGTTGTTATAATTGATCCAGAATCACTTTGCTGTGTCTCCTGCTATTCTAAATCACTTTTTCTTCCCTTAGTGCTTTTCTTCACCCACCTGTGAAGAAATAAGCCAGGGCACAAAGAGATCTGTGACCCAGATGTTAATCCCCATTTCTGCTGCAGTAGCAGGAACACTCAGCTGCCAAGATAGTGATACTGAGTCTGTTTTTAAGGCAAATATCACTTTCTTCTGAAATGCTGACAAATAAAAGATTATACTTGGGCAAAGGAGGCTCTAAACTGGTGCCCAAATTGGGTGTGCAAAATCTCAACATTTTGCATGAGATTGCTTTTAACACTTCTGCAATTACAGACCATGGTATGTGAAACTCCCAAATTTCAGTTCACAAAGTAGTAGCATTAGAACACAATTTGGAGTTGGGACTGTCTTATTCACCATTTTCTAATGTGTTTGTGCACAGTTTAACACATCAGCAGCAATTCCAAATGGCAATAAGAACAGTACTAATTAACCCAGGTCCTTGGGAGATTTTATTTAGTTGTGCTTACACCAGAGCTTCCCAGGCTGTGGATAGGGCACCTGTAACACCCATCTCTGGTGCTGAGGCACCAGGGAACTCCAATGTCATATTGTGCCTGAGGAGCTCTCAGGCACCCTTCACCCCCAGCAGACACACCAGTAAGACCAACACTTTCTGTGGGGCTGTGCCCAAGTTGTTCAGCCCCATGTGTGACAGGGGCACAGCACCCACTGCTCCAGGCTCCAGCACAAAAGAGTGGTGGCAGATGTAAAGCTGTGGTAATCCCATCCCCACAATTCCATCCTAGCTGCAGGAGGGCAGCCATCACTGGGAGGCTTTCCAAACTCTCCCCTTCACGGGAACAGACAGTCCTGATACTCCTCAGCAGCTTGCAGAGCCCAGTGGGAAAGAGCTTGATAAGCACCCAGAGAAAAGCATTGCTGTGCCAGGATGCTCCTGAGCTCCTTGCCCTGATCAGGAACAGAGAGGTGCCTCAGGAGTGGCAGGGCAGAAGAGGGGGCTTGCTGGCTACAAAACCAGGAGAAAGCAGTTATCTTGCTGTCTGATATTTCCACAATTAGAGGAATTGGTTGATAAGTCAGAGGAATAGTTGTAGGGCTTGTGACACAATTTACAAGGAAAATGGATGTGAAGGAGCCAGAAGGGACAGTATTCATTAACTCTCCTCCAGCAGAACAGGAGGAGGGGAATCAGTGGGTTTATTAGCAGCGCTGCTGAAGAGATCAAGAGAGAGAAAAAGTTCTCTCTGAATACCAGACTAATTGGTTTTATTGCTGGTATCTCCTCATGTATTTTATTATCATCTCATTAATGCTGAAAATATTATATAGGGCTTTCATTTTATGTGTTTGGAAACATTACAGTTTAAGTGTCTGGTGCCTTGGAAAAAATTCCAGATTGACAATGATTAGTCATTAGGATTTCTTCCAGCAACCAGTCTCCTTGCTTTAATTAAGAAATATGATAATTAGAACATGTTTTAATTAAGTTATATGACCACAAAGTGAAAGACCAGCCATTAGGTAAAAATAGATGTAGAATGTTCAGCTTTTTGTGCTTGGAATTGTTTTCTCTAAGGCTTGAGTTAACTTTAAAAAATGTGGCACTTCAAAACAAAGCAAAATACAAGATGGTTGTGTTCATTCTGAAAGGCTTTGAGCTTACAAGATACTGAACTGAGGCATAGCAATATCAGTAACCAGCCAGACCATGGCTGCCTGCTCTTGACAAGTTCTTGCCTAGAGACCGCCCCAGGGTTGGGGCAGACAGAGGCTGGTGTTGAGAAGCAAGAACTGTGTTGGAAGACAGCATAAATATAAGTACTATGGTCCTTCCTGCAGACAGAAATGGACTTTCAAACAAACATGCAAGACCACTGCGACTGAATCTCCTCTGCTGGCATTTGCTAGTCTGTGATCTCACTTCATTTTTCCCGGTCTAATACCTCCAGGCAGTCTACCAACAGCCCTGACTCTGAGAAGAGTGATGGGGGCAGGGGGAAATGTCCACCACTGAGTAACTGGTGTGGGCCAATAAATCCATCAGCAAACATTTAACAGAATGCCTGCATCCAGAAAATATTTGCATATTCATTGAGAAGTAAAACAACTGCCTGTGTCAGTAAAAAGCACAGAGTTTGTCCGGTCTTAGGGAAAGTGGGAGACTTGAGCTCATGTGAGTGCAAGGTTCAAATCCTGTTTCCTTGCACCACAGACAGCACCTACCCCAGGCCCTTGGAGAGGATCTTCACCCTCAGGATATGCCCTCTCCAAGAGGAAAGGGAAATGCTTTTTTCTTAGGAAGGGAAACCCCACAGAGAAACACTGCGCCAGGAGGCACCGGTGGTGTTGGACTCAGCAGAAGAAAGCATCTCTCTCCATCCAACAAAGATTTTCAAGATGAACACACAGTGCTCCCCTGCCTTTTCCTTCCACTCATTGGAGAGACCTGAAGTGATGGCTAGGGACAGTCCAGCTTCTGGACATCCCTCTGCAGTGCAGGCAGTCCAAGTACTAACCCAAGGCTGTAGAGGCTGGTAGTGGCCCAGGCACATCCAGTGAGCATTGCTACGTTAAAGCAAGCTCCTCTACCCTTCCCAAAATGAAGCACAGCTACCAGAGAAGTAACACTCCAATTTCAGACAAGCTTGGTGGAACCAAAACAAACCAGAAAGTGTCACATTCCTAAGAGAACAGTAAAGGATGCAGGATGGAGCACTCACCATTTCATTGGCATTCTCCTCAGTGATGTTGGTGTTGTAGTTCCATGAGGCAATGGAGTTCTCATAGCTGATATCTTCTGCCTTCCTGTTAAACTCTTCTAAAAACATTTGGGCTTGTTTTGTGACATCCTGAGGGGTCACAAGAGCGCTCAGGCCACAGAGAAACCAGAAGTGGACCAACATATTCATGTTCAGGATGAGAACCTCTCAACAAAGTAGGTTTCCTCAGGCAAGCTTCTCTGTTGGCCTCTGCCTCATCAGCCTTCAAGCATGGCCACTGTGAAGAAGAAAGGCTGAATCCAATTTGCTGGACCTTTTATAGGTTTTATTCATTATAGGAGAGAAAGGAAAAAGTTTTTTATAAAAAGCCAAATAAACAAAAGTCAATTATTAACTTTGGAAAAACATAATTACTCCTACCATTTTATGGCCTTCTTATAAAAAGCTTTTACTTTTGGTTAATGTTTCCCAAATGTGCTGTCAATGATACAGCTGGTCACTTTATCTATAGCCTACCCGTGTCTCTGGTAGCTCAGAATCTGTCAATCCTTTAACAGGTTGGTGATAAGCTGTAAAAATATTTAGAAACTTCAGTGAAACACCAAGCCAAGAACCTTAACTCTCAGGCAGCAAGAAACCCCAGTGTGTCTGAGATAGGGTACCTGGTTGTGTGCTTAGGGACATGTTTTTAAAAGCTTTGCAAAGCCCAGGTGATTTGGGGAACAGACCTCATTTTCAAAGCAATTGGGACATATAAAACCTGAATTTTAAATGGATTCACTGAGCCATCAAAAAGCACCAAGAGACTTTGTGGGGTCACAGCATCTTGTGTAGAGACCTAATCTGAACCATAAATCAACTGGATTTAAGTACTAAGGTGACTAAGGCTACTGAAATGACTCCATCTTAATATTTAAATACCTTTGCTAATCTAGCTAGGAACCCGGCAGTTACTGCAAATCAATGGGAAAATCAATGCATGAATTAGCTCTGGAAATGCAGCTTGGGTTGAGTGTTATCGATCAGACAATGCCTTAGTATTTTTTAAATTAGCCTATTTCTGCTCAGAATCACTTGGATGGTTTTGGTTTTGGTCTTGTCAGGGTTTGTTTTGAGATGCAGCTCTGAAGCCACATCCACAGGCTTGGTTTCCCGTTCCCAGCAGAGTTTCACTGAAACCACCACGAGTCTGCCTCCATGGGAGCAGCAGGAATTGGCTCTTCATTGCCAAACCCTGGAGAGGAGGTCCAGCCCTCAGGAGCCCTTGGGAATCCAGCACAGCCCCAGCAGGGCCACCAGCAACAAGCATCTGGCAAGCACAGCCCGAAACCAGGGACCTCGAGGAAACAGCTGGCTTCAATATCTTGTGGTAGCCACATTTTTGTGATAGCCAGTTTTCGTGAGTGAAAGTTAACAACATTCACTCAACCCTTCCCCAGAGGTCATGTTCCCTAAATTTCATGTTGCTCTTCTTGATGTCATCCAGACTTGCCAAGTTTTGTGCTTCCTTAGTGCTGGTGTCCACATCTGCAAACAACTGAAACTGTAATCAGTGACCAGGAATCCAATCCCTGGAACACTTTACATGCAGTGCCTCTCTGATACACACCTTCTTTCGAGTGACATCAGCCAACATCGACTCATATTCCAGCTGAGACCTTTCTGGTAGTGCTACTTGCTCAGCCATTCCCTTTTTTGTCTCTGTACATCTGGCTCTAGGGTGGCACCAATTACTGCATTGTCAATTTGTCTGGGCTGAAGCGCATCACACTGATTTCAGTCCATTTTTCAAAATTTTATGATCATTTGGAATTGTAATCCTTTGAAGGACTCCCTTGGCAGTGCTTGGCAATGCCCAAAAACCTGTTAATAGATGGATATTCTCTTCCCACATCCAGATGATATGGGATACAGTAAAGCCCAGGAGAGGTATTAAAATGCCCCTATTCTTGACTGAGAACCACAAAGCCTGTTTTCTAAGTAATTATGTGCCTTTTGTGATTCCTCTCTTGCTCATCACTTCTCAGTTTGCCAGTGAGACTGTCACATGGTGAAATGATAAAAGGTTTTTGTGCTGTTGTTTCAGCTGTCGCCTGTCAGAGCAGAGAATTATGCCTTTTATTACCTTGATTTCTTCTTCTTCAGTAGAGAACAGGAACTGTGTTGACCCTTCACTTCAACTCTCCTATTTTCTCTTCTGTGCTGGCAAGTTAATTGCACAATCACTGAACTGGGTATTTTTAGGGTACTGAAACAGGGCTGGCTGATTCAAAACTCCCTTTTTACGTGCAGGTGTTATTTTTCCTCCTTTACAGTGCTCTGCTTGTCCAGAGGCAGCCCTGGTAGCTGTCACCTCCCTGCTATGGTGGAGTCACCTCTGCTCCTCACTCCCACCTGCTGCAGCCACCTGTCCATGCACAGCCTGGAACCCCAAGGGTTACACGCACAACCCAGGAGCCCCCAGAAAACAGGATACTTCTAGGGGATGCCAGCAGGGCAGAGAAGGGTGTCACCTCATGTTGTGTAGGGTTTGCCTCTGCACCTGCATTTAAATGTGTGTGCAAGCACTGTAGTGAGCTGGAAATGGAGCAGGCAGAGTCACGCTGAATTATGCTGCAAATTCTCAGCCCTATTTCTAAGTTCTTTTCTACTGCATACCTAAATGCATACCTTGGTATCATATATGAGGAATAATAAAATAATTGCCCTCCACCTTTCTTGCCAGTGCCTTTACACAAGAGAAAAAATGAGCTGTGAGATGAATTAGCACACAGCTACATTTTGAAAAACTGTGTGGGAACAGTGAGGAGCCACTGAGCCTCAAGAACATCAAAGCTTCAGGGATGGGTTTGCTCCCATTGAGAAGACATATGAGAGACACTAGATTTGTAGAATCATAAATCCTAGAATATCCTGTGTTGAAAAGGATTCAAAGGATCACCAAAGTTCAGCTTCTGGCCCCGCACAGGACAGCTCCAAGGCTCACATCATGTGCCTGAGAGTGTTATCTGAGTCCTTCTTGAACTCTGACAGGGTTGGTACTGTGATTATTTCCCTGGAGAACCTGTTCCAATGCCCAACCACCTCTGGGGTGATAGAGAATTGACTGTGTCAGCCTTACTATCACAACAGGCTTTCTGCAGTGGCCAGGCTCTTAGCTGTGAGTGATTTATATAGCCAGAGATGGTGATGGCCATCCACACTTGGATGAGGAGCATTTCTTGTGGTGGACATTCATGCTGGTCTGGAAAGCTGATGAGAGCATGAAGACACAGCAAAAAAGGAAAAGTAAACAGCTGAGAAAGGGAAGTACCTCGAGCCTTTTCAGGAAATTCAAACCTCCAAGGGAAGCAAGGCAGCAGCCATGGGTTTGCGTGACAGAAGAGCAGCTGGAGGTTTAAACTGTCTCTGTGAAATCCACTGCTGTGTGCGATGGCAGCCAGCCTGCTTGGCAGGAGCAAAGGGCTGTGTCAGTTTGCCACTGCCACAGCACAAAGGCTGCCTGTAACCTGACATGCTGCCACAGGCTCCTTCTCCTCCCGTGTGCCAGTTCTCCCCCCTGCCCCTCCCGCCTGCAGTGGGAGCTGTGGCTCCCAGCTCCTACCTGATACTCCCAGTCCTGTCCCCAGGGTACGAGCTGTCTGACATCTGCTGAAAGAGCTGCCCACCGATGTTCATCTGTACTCTGACTCTGCTAGAGCAGTTTTCTGCCTCACCACTCATGTTGTTGGCTGAGCTGTGCTATGAAACTAGGACTGCAAAAACAGAGAATTGCAGTTAGGACATGCCTCAATAAAAACCCTCTGTCTTGTGTATTGGGCACCACACACCCTTAAAATAGCTTTAAATACCATTATCAGGACAATTTTTCCACACAGGAGCACTGTTTAAGCTCTCTGCTACACTTTGTCATTCTGCCTAGTGCATAAAAGACGGACAGAAGTGTTACTCCGTGGCCACTTTGTGAAGAAGGGCTCTGAAAGGCTGTGGCTGCACGGTGCTGGGACTGCCTGTCCTGGAGCATCCCCAGGGACACCGAGGTGCACTGGCAGGGCCACCTCACCTCCTGCACAAGGCCGCGGCCACCCCACTCGGCCACTCCTCTGCCCTTTGCCAAAGAGCAGCTGGCTTCAGTGAAATACCTGGCAAATCCCTGCTCTGAGGTCTCCTGTAAAGTGGCTTTGTGGAGGCAGCAAACAGCCCAGGGGTGGCTTCAGCCCCTCCACACGTGTCCCTGCAGCAGCGCCTGGCGAGGAGCCGTGCTGCCTCAGCTGCCCCCGGGCATCGCTGGGGGACAATCCCCCATCCTCTCCTCTTCCTCGTGCATTGAACGGGGGCTGGCAAAATAGTCCTTTTAATCCCCTGAGCAGCCTTCTTCCCACATGACTAACTCTTCTGCATGCGTGCCATCCGCCTTTTCTCAGATGAAAGTGCTGGCACTGGGATGCTGGCTCCCTGGCCCCCCGGCTCCCTGGTTCCCTGCCCCCCCGGCTCCCTGTCTCCCGGGCTCCCCGGCTCCCTGGCTACCCAGCTCCCCAGCTGCGAGCTTCAGCCCATGCCACAGGGGCTCTGCCCGAGCTGGGACACATCCCTGTCTGCAAGAGGCTTTCATGAGATCCTCGTGTCCGCTCTCCTGGGGGGCCCCGAGCTGTGTGACACGGAGGGAGACATTCCTCCTCTGCAGGCACGCACCTCCTGTCCAGCTCCATCCGGGCCACCAAGGGCACGTACCAGCACCAAGCCCCAGCTCGAACATCAGCAGTCTGGGCTTAGCTGGCTCGTCCTCTGCAGGAATGAGAAAGGGCAGATGAGTGGCTGGCCGGATGAATTCCCTGTTGCCCAGCAGCAGTGGAGGTAAAGGCAGCAAGTGCAGAGCACAGAGACTCCCCACCAGCTGCACCACGCTCAGGACCTGTCTGTGAGGGGAGGAAGCGAGGGGAGGCTGATTCCTGCAGAGCACCCACCTCCCGCAGCTGGTTCCACTGCCAGCCACCGCCCAGTGACCTCCCGGAGCACAGAGGGCTTTGTATCCCACTGCTCCGAGCCTGGGACCAATGCCTTGGACAACTAATCCACACCTCTCTGTAACCTCCTGTCCCATTTGCTCCCTGCTTTTATTTTTCAGACCTAACACAGCTGTCACCTCCACACAGCTCCATTGGACTCCCAGGTTGCCACAGGCTGGTCGCTGTTTCCCAAGTCAAAGAGTGCTCAGCATTGCCAAGGGGACAGTGCCCAGTGCACAGGGGCCAGCCTCAGATCTGAGGACATCTGGAGCTGTGCAAAGATGCTGTCAGTTTCCTGAAGCAGCAGGAAACCAAAGTGGTTTTGCAAAGTTTAGGAGAAAGCTTAGAAGCTGAATGTTTTTTTAGGAAGATGAGTGTACAAACTGGCAGGTTAAATCAGGATAGCATAAAGTGTTACTTTGAAGGATAAAAATCAAAACCATATACTATAAAGGCAGAGGAGAGGCAACTACTCAGGTGCACAACATTCTGCAACCCTTACACCTTGCCCTTTACAAAAAAATCCACCTTGCCCCAACAATGAAGGTAAGGTATTGATCTTCTGAAACATGGCTTTGCATCCAGGTCACATGTGTTTCTCACTTCAGTTTTACTAAGCAAGTGGTCCCAGTTCATTTTACAGTGACCATGTGCTCGCACATCAGCACCTGCAAAGTTGTTTAGATACAATATCATCAAGAATGTTAGTCCAAAGTCTAAAATTCCTGTTGGTCCACAACTGATAAAAGCTACATACTGTCATTTGTAGTAATTCTAATTCAAATTATAGGAGAAAAGCAAAGGTGATAGAGAAATAATGCAAGAACACTCTTGCAGTTTTTCCAAAATTAAATGCTTTCCATTTAGTCGTTGCTGTAGCTAGCAAGATGCTTTGACAGCTTCAAATTGCCACCTCTAAGGCAAAGGGAAACATGGTAGGAAGGAAGACGACAGACTAACAAAATCAAATTTTACTTTTTGATCTTAGATCAAATTCAGTTCCTATCAGAGTAAACAAAGCTGTTTACTTTGCTCAGAACAAAGCTGGATCTGGGCTATAAGGGCAAAATTACTCTGGACTGATGCAAACATCAATGCAGACACAAAATATCCAGTTAAAACACAAGGCTTTCATGCAAAGTGCATCCACAGTGCTTAATGTATTCACAAAACTGAACATTCTGATACATTTGTGCTAGCAAGAGAGAACAACTCATCACTGTCAATGTACTTTAGTTTAATATAGTTTGAAAAATAGCAAGTTCAGTCCATCAAATTAGGCATATCTAACTGCAAATTTTTCATTAGCAATTGTCTGTTTGCGTAGGAAGCTGTGGTGTCACTCCATTGCACACCTCTCTTCTTGCATGCCACACTGAAAGGAAACAAAAACTATGAGAGGTCAAAAGGAGCTGCTCATAAAAAGCCAAGCACAGATTGTTCATTGCTAATGGACTGTGGACAGTTGGTCAATGCATTTTCTATAAAAACCTGGCATATTTAAAGCAGCTTATTTCATGAGTCACAGGTTACTGCACTCATGAACTGACCAAATTTCTGAGGCATCTGAGACATGTTTTAAGAGTATCAAAAGAGAATAAAAAACTCCCACTTTTCACTGAGTTGTTTCATGCCTTTGTTGCACTTCTTCCCTGACCTCAAAAGTAATTTCTTTTGTTTTCCCAAATGTGGGAGTTTACACATGAAAAACTCTGTCAAGATGTGATGTCTCCTTGGTTGGTCAAAACTGGCATCCAGTTCTTGAAAGAAATTATCAAACCAAAAGCTCTTGTGCTAATACTGTGATTTGTATTAATTTGGGAATTATATTGTACTCACAGTGATGAAGGAACAGGACTTTACTCCTGCCCTGAAACTTCTTGAGCCCATTTCACCCATCTCTTTTGTGAATAACAGCAGAAACAATGGACTGACTTCCCTCAAGGTGTAGAATAAAGGTGCTACTTTATGAAGGCTCAGCCAGGAAAGAGTTGTCCATGAAGATCGGTATGACAGAAGCAAATGTTGTACCTGGACAAACAGGAGCATATAGTGTGCATGAGGCCCGTGAGCTCATCCCTGCAGGCTCTCCAGCACTGGCTGGGCCCCAGGGGAATACCGGGTCCAGTTGTGAGTACCAGGATGCAAGGTGTGCTGATAGAGATGTTTAGGGCTGAGTACCACAGACAGACACTTTATACCAATGTTCTTCAGCACTCCAAATGTCTGCCTAATGACTGACAGTGTAAACAACTTACTCGTGCATGATTTGTGCTCATTCTAGTGTAGGCATCAATGCTCTCTCTCAAGTAAGCTGAACAGAATTGTGAAAGTCCTTTCTGAAATGTTGACTTGCCGGGGATGTGGAGCTAGTGATAAACACTGCAGATTTTCTTCACACAGAACTTCTCTGGGTTTATTGTTTCATTTAATTGAATTTTCCTTTTTCCTCTCTTTTCTTAAATACAGCTCTTGAAACAATTCAGTCTTGGGCACACCATGTACCTTTTTTCAAGATTCATTGGCACAGTAAAAATGTTACTGAAATCAGAACCAACTCATTGTTTTGGGAAGCAGTTCACCATATAGTCTATAATCCTTGTTACTCACTTTCCTGTTAATTATCACAGGCTGGATGCAGGTGCTTTAGAGAAAAAGAAAAAAGTGGAAGTTACATAAAACATGTGGGCCAGATCCTCAAGGGATATAAATTGTTGTTGTACCATTTACAGGCTCTGGAGGACAGACTGTACCAAATCAACATATCCTTTGTTTTCTAATAAGAACCTACTGCACAGACTAGAAAAGAGATTTATTTCTTCTGTAGCACAGTGACCTTGATTAACCTCATTTGTAGTACCTATTTCAGTGAAAGAGATAATACCTACACTGCCTTCAAAATGTTGCTAAATGTAGTATATAGCTGCTCATGTATCACTTGCTTCCCTCCAACCATTTTCTGTCAGCAGAGAGGCAAGCTACATGTATGCTCTGGGTGATTCCCATATCATCATTAGCAGAAAATTAAGCCAAACTGCTGTAAAAGGTGAGCTGTCAGGAAGACAGTGATTAAATACTTACCACCACAGCCCACATTGCATAATGTCATGTTCAGAGGATTTCAATATGTTTTAGAATTGGTGGCCAGTGCCATGGGCTCAACTGAACCTTCACTCAGGCATTGAGAAGTAGGCTCGGATAAGCTTGGCCCTTTTTCATTTCAAGAGAATTTTATTTCAGTATCATATAGTACAGTACAGGAAAACAGCAATTCTCAATCTGTAGCTTGAGGTTGCTCTTGCACTACTAAGCTGTTCTCACCAAAATCTTTTACAGGTTCTTGCAGAGGTGCTGCAGACACAGCAATCAGTCCATTGTGGTCACACTGAGGTGTAGCTATCTGTCATGCAAAGAATGGAAAAGTGTGAATGTTTAGAAATTATGGGATCTGAATTACTTCAATAAAACTTTGCATGAGAGACCTTGGAGCAACAACTGAGGGAGTAACAGTAACACTGTACTCTATATTTCCCCTCCAACACTGGCAAGCTTCATCTTCAACATTCCTGTGAGAAATACATCCACATGTTGTGGATGGTAATTTTGAAACACTGAGATATTATATATATATATATATATATTATATAACCAATTTTATTAATCCTTTTCAGAATGGAACAGCACACACTGGGACACAGAGATGATGCAGTCCCTGTCCAGAGGGACCCACCAGCAGGACATCAAAGACAACTGTGACAAATGAGACCACATTATGCAAATGATTAGTGGGTTCCATGGTTTTATTTTGTATTTTGCTCTCCTCTCTCCTGCCTCCCCTAATCTTGCTCAGCTTTTCCCTTTCACCCTTGATGCTTTCCCTTCTCCTTCCCATTCCTCCCTTTCTGCTGACACTGGTCCTAAGAGCCAGTACTTGGACAAGTCAAAGGTGCTCAATACAGCCAAAAGCCTGAAGGATTTCTACCCTGGGAAACAAGAAACCTTGGTACCCTTCAGGACACTAGATGGTCCTTTATGAGCACCTTTTACTTTGTTTAAGCCTGTTCCTGTTGGTGAAGAGTCTGATGAAATAATCCTAATAAAGAAAGATGTTTTCTAATATTGCCTCTAGACACAACACTGGAAACAGGATGGTTAATGGTCAAATCCTGCCTCCAGTGATGTGTGCAGATGCTTTAGTGACTGCAGATGTCGTATTTTGCTTCAACACATTTCCATTCTGTTTTTACACTTACCCACACCCAGAATTCCCCTTTTCTGTTGACCAGAGCTTCTGAAGACAGCCAGAATTGTATCACTTACCCAGATCAGGGGCACCAAATTCAGCAGTTGGTGTTTCACACCTTGAATCCTTTCAAAAGTTGTCCACCTATCACATGAACGTTCATCTGACACCAGGCTGGCTATGTTGGAAATCTACTCTAGTTTTATTATTAAAAACTGTAGGCAAGGCATTTCCAGAGACCTGTGAAAGACTATTCACAAGGGCATGTAGTGACATGACAAGGGGGGATGGCGTCAAACTGAAAGAGGGCAGGTTTAGATTAGATATTTGGAAAAAATCCTTTACTGTGAGGTTGTTGAGGCATTAGAGAAGCTGTGGATGCCCCATACCTGAAAGTGCTCACGGCTGGACTGGATGGGGGTCTGAGTAACTTGGTCTAGTGGAAGGTGTCCCTGCCCATGACAGGGGGATTGGAACAAGATGGTCTTAAGATCCCTTCCAACCCAGGCTGGCCTGTGATTCTATGATTTAATGAGAGCTGGGCCACAAAACACTGCACCTAAGGAAAATCTGTTCTTTGTTGCAATGTTTAATTTCAACAAGTTTCAGAGTTTTGCAAATTTAATTTCCAGCTCACAACAAGGTTACAGCTTGTAACCTTGATAGTTAAGTGACAAACACTTCTAGTACCAGATTTTTGCTAGCCTCAGAGCTATACATGATCCAGGTATTTTGTCTTGGTCTTACAGAGGTTGTGAAAGCTTTTTTGTTTCTCAATAAATGAAAACTTTCATGCACTGATGACTGTTCCATCTAAAGGCATACTACATAGCAGCAAACAGAAGAAATTTTACAGAGAAACTTTTGCATATGGCTTGAAAAAAAAACCCATCAAGAATTGACAATGATAGATGATCTCCCCAGTGAAATTCAGGAATAATGCAGTTTGACACTTATGTCAGGGAAAAACAAACAATGGACATATTTAAATAATCATTAAAAATGAGATGGCTGACACAAGGCAGGTTCCAACCCTGTTCCACCACACATCTTCTAGAAATCTTTTCTGGATATTATCTGAGGCCGCCTTATTTACGTTTCTCATGAATAAGAACTGTAATGGAAGTTCACCCAAGCAAAAGGTTCTCTCGAGGGAAATTACGTGAAAGGACATTTTTCTTGTCTTCATGTTTGACATTCAGGAGTAGTGATGAGAAAAGGCAGGCACAGGAGTCTTTCAGAAAACCATCAGAGAGCAGTGGCAGCATTTCATAGCGATGTGAACCGGTCATCATCTGCTGCAAAGACTCCGTTAATGTGGCCTGCTTTTAAATCCAGTGCTTCACAAGGAATCCCATTTTCTAGTGTCACTTCAACTTTCTCTTCTAAATTTTCTCTCTCTGTTGACTCTTTATTCTTTCTAAAAACAAGAAAGAAAAGATCATCTTATTCTGTTGACCTACAGCACTCCACCATGATTCCACAGAAAGAAAACTGCATATTTAGTTAGAAGTTTGTCATAGATTATGCTCCTAAAGGCACAATCTGGTGTACTTCCTTGCTGTTGTAAATATACCAGATGGGTGTATCTAAATGCAATAGCTGGGGGACCCACAGATTGGAAGCCCTAGTTTAACAGTTTGAGCTCAGAATTGGAGACCAGAAAACCTGAAGTAGACATGTTGTAAGTGTGTTTTAAATATTATTTCACCTTATTCTGCACCATGACTAGAAGGTGCAAAATAAAAGCTGGGGCAAAACAAAATTTGAAAAAATCTCTAAATCTGTTTGGGTATTTTTACATGATGAAGGTCTACACTAAGCATGTAATCTGACTGTGCAATGTATGTCACAGATCACATCCCAGGATCTGTACAACAAACCCCATATTTTTTAGAAACAGATCAGTCTTAGACTAACTATAGCCTCCAAATGTGGAGTCATCCATCACATCCATGATTACCTTCTTCAGAACATTCATGATTACTTTCTGAGGTAATCTCGATGCTGCAAATCTGCATTTTTTCTTCAAACTTCATTAGCAGCCACCTTCCTACCCAGAATTTTATACTTTTGTTTTCTAGATCAAACAATTGCATGGTTTTCACTTTTCCAGACTCCAGCTGTTCCAAAACCATATTATAATAGTAGTTGAATAAAATTATTTATATTTTAAAAACCCCTAAAAATATTATTTAAAATACAATCACTAGAAGATGTAATAAGCAAATATCAGTCAACAGATCACGATGTTCCTTTAATTCCAGATTTATTCTGACCTTGAGAACAATTAGTTCATAGTTGAAAAACCGGCTGTACTTTATGGCCTGCAGCATCAGCGGTTTCAGAGGACAAGAAACTCAAAGGTCAGGTGCACTGCTTCTTCCTATCTCACAACGTGCACTATAACAATCTGACTCAGGACAACTGTAAAAATCTGACTCAGAGTAACTGCTAGTGACAGAGATATCAACAATAATAAAAATTTATAGGTCTTTGGGAGATTCTTCACATTATAGACTTGTTAAAATAAACTTGGGGTGTAGTAGCGGAAACCTCTGACCTCAGGCTGCTCTCACACTGATAAAAAGGAGTGTTCTGTAATACAAAACTGTGGGGACAGAACATAAAAGTTACTAAGAAGGGGGTTCAAAAGAAATGAGAGGAGTAGCTGTGTGAAAGTCATTACCAGAGGAATTCAGAAAAACTAAAAATTTCCATGAATCCAAGGGATGACTCAACACCTTAAGGGAAGTTAAAGGAAGAGAAAGTGAAGGGAAGAGAAAACATACAAGAAGACCAAATCCAACTCAGGAAGGCCCACAGCTGCAAATTAATTCCTGGGAGAACTGATACAGAGAAAGACTGTGTGCTTACTCTGTTTTCACTCTTCCCAAGGCAATTTTTTATGGCCCCTGCTGCAGATGGGATTTTGGGGGATAAGGGGAGACTTTGGGCTAGTTCAGGATAGACTTCAGAGGATGATCCTGCCCTGGGCATGTGGCAAATCTATTGCTGTAGAGGGAGGTGTCTTATTGCTGTAAGGATAGGAAAAAAAATACAAGGCTGGGAGACAGTGTGTCTGACCCAGCTCACTGTGGGCACTGAATTCAGCAAATCTCTCAGTTCAATAAATGATGCATGAGTCTAACTCAATACTGAAACTCCTCTGTAAGCCAACTCCCCTTCCCTGACACCCTGAGCATGGACAGCCTGGAGCACGTGCTTTTGGTCTTATCTGAACTGAGGTATTTACATGGTATTTTAAAGGCCTTTAAAGACAAAATGCCAGATTTATGAGAAGCAAACACCATCCTAGGGGTCAGATTTCCAACACAGCTTACTAGGCAACAGAGCTCCCATTACGTAAGCTCTGGACAGACTTCTAAGAAAACTAATTATTGAACATGCTGAAGTCTTTGAAAACCTGGTCACTTCACTGTCTGACAAAGAGATCAGTGCTTTTGAAATCCTTTTCTCTGATTTTTTTTCCAATAAGCCAAATAACCCAGACCATCCGTTTTACCTCTCCAACCCTGCAACAGTAGATAGAAGAAATATATGCTTGGTTTACCCACTCTTACTTCCCGCCCCTGCCTGCAGATGTTATGGATGTGAAAGGAGGGTTACAGTTCAGCCACAGATGAACCTGCTCTGAGGAAAGGTTTTATGTAATGGTAGAGTAGGGAAACAGAGGGAGAGCTGAAAAAAGCATAGCAACTAAAAGGACAAGAGCATGAGACAGAGGGTGCCAAGTGCACAGAGGCAGGCAGCAACAAGCCTATTAATGGCAGTGTGGTAATAAGAGCATGCAGTTTACACCATCTTGAGGAGAACTGCTCAAGCTCAGCTGAGTTATTTTGAAAATAATAGACAGGAGTAAATACTGTCTTTCAGCATGATATGAAGCACTAGTGATTATTTTAGCTGCAAAAATCCCAGCTATTTATCCTAGTTTATTTAATTACACTTACGTGAAATGTTCAAAGACCCCCTTAAAGTTAAGCACTGTAAAGAAACACAGAGCCATGATACCACAGAGAGCAGGTATGGGCTTCAGGTAGCAACATCATTCAGTTTTACAGAAGAGGCTGCCTATGTTTAAGGCATGAAATAAATCAGTCCATACAACATGGCTGTGATAGGGTTTTAACTATCTACAGATTCCAGACACCTTCCCAGACTCTTTCCCCAACAGCATCTTTCATCGATTGTTTGCTGAATTTTGTGGGGTTTTTGAGAAAACAGAAAGGGGTTTTGGAAATTAATGTAACTCCTCTGATTGCAAAATATAACTGAAGGGATTCTGACTACACTAATTAAGGTTCTCTGTGACAAGCACTTAACCTTCCCAAGTGTTGTTCTTCTGAGGTCTTTTAACATTTTTCAAGGTAATAAAAAGGCAGGAAGGAGAAGCCTCTGCAACATACCACTTTTCATATTTTAATTCCTTTTTCTGATATATTTGGGGATACAATCCATTATACAGTCAATAATTTTGATATTATCTGGTTATCAGCAGGAATTTACCCTTTTTCAGTTCATCTGCTGCTCCTGTATGAATCTATGGCTGGAGTTATAATTTTGTAGCCTAAACTACAAAACTAAACCTAAACTCTGTAGTAGCCAAAAGCATGGTAGAAGCTGAACTTCTATGGCGGAATCTCAACTCAGCTGAGAAATTTCTATTCCTTATGCTCAACTCAGAGCCAGCAGAGATGTCAGGATCAAAACTTCACCTGGTCTCTGTGTTGCTCCCACATGCTCACAATAGGGAAGAATGAATACCCTTCTCTTTTTCACCAGTGCCAGCAGGGCAGAAACGTAGAGGAAAAGAGAGTATCTCTCTCCAACCCTACCACCAGAAAAACTCCTAAGCTCATGGGGAGATCTACCCAGGAACCTGTGAAGGGCTGGGCATTTTGAGCTCATCAGGTCATGAATGGTAAGTGAAACCCTGCTGTGTTCCAGTGAGCAGGCCCTCTTCAGCCATACATTAATCATTACTGTGTGCTCTACTGAGTCTTCTCAAGCTGCAGTAGCACAGTTTGTTTAGCTACCAGCTTTTGACTCTACTGCCCTGGAAGGGACACAGTCACTGCCAGCCTTTCCCCTCCTGGTAGCTATGTGAGTGGTCTGTGAGAGGAGACTCACCCGTGGCACAATAAAGCTTCACAAGAATGACATCAATTGTCTTTTTAAAGCTCATCTCTAGTTACGTGGCCTCCAGCATCATATTCTTACACTCCCCATTTCCTCGTTACTCCCCAAAATTACTATTGCATCTGTACCTTACAGTTAAAAAATTTAACTCTTTTCCTCAGAAAAGGAGAGATCGGTTGTCTTTACCTAGCTAGGGAAGGATGCACAGCATTAATCTGTCTGAGGCTGCTCTGAAACACAAAACCAGCTCAGCTGATACCTAACTAATCGGTATTCCATTAAAACAGAAGAAAGGCTGGGCTGCTTACTTCTTGTGCTTCTGGATCCCTGACACAACGAGGAAAACAATCCCAGCCACAATGAGACAAAGAACAACACCAAATACAATAAGCCAGACAGGAGTAGAGGGTTCAACAGGGGGTGATAAGGTTGAGGTTATCTTCAGGAACTGCAGCGTTTTGTCACTCAGTAGGAAGGCATTGTTGATTCTGTTCCGGTTCATCCTTCAGGAAAAAAACAAAAAAAACAAAAAAATCCAGAAAAACATCACAACTCTTTATAAAAGTATTTTACAAGTTAAAAAGATAGTAGAAAATAAAAGGATTTTTCATTAATGTACTGCAAGTTAGGCAGGGCTGAATGTCATCCAACATGATGAAGAAAAAGATGTTGTCTACCTTTAGGGAATCAGCCTCTTCTCTCAGGCAACAAGAGAACAGGGACAAGAGAACATAGCCTCAAACTACACTGGGGAGGTTCAGGTTGGACAACAGAAGAATTTTCTTCACTGCAAGGGTAGTTAAACATTGGAAAACTCTGCCCAAGGAGTGGTGGAGTCACCATTCCTAGAGGTGTTCAGGACACAAATGTTCATGGCACTTAGTGCCATGGTCTGCTTGACACACTGGTGGTTTGGTCAAAGGTTGAACTTGACCTTGAAGGACTTTTCCAACCTAAATGATTCTGTGATTCAATGATGTTGACAGGATTGCACAGACCTTGACTGTAACAGAGACCTCAGTAATCCATAGACACCCCCACATTTAGAACATTTCGAACACCAGACTTTCGTATGCATTTATCTGAAAAAGATGAGACCTGAAGTACAATATTATTACTTATGTCTGTTTTGAACCATGTCCTGAAGACATAGCAGGTTGTAAGCTGTAAGGCTTGCCTTGCTTATGCAGCATTCAAGACTAGCACAGGAGAGGCAGATCTACCCTTCAATGCTTGCAGGATTTACTTACAGTTGTCCCCTAGTCCCTCAAACTGAACCATCTTGCATGTTATGGGCTGGTACATCTGCCCCTGCTGCTGTAGATTTTCTTAGATCCATGAGGCACAGGATACAATTTGGCCTGGAAGAATCCACACCTATTGCCAACATGTCCTTCTTCCCTGAAGGATGCAGCTAAAGGGATTTGTACTTTCCATATTTTTTTCATTTCCATATGAGAAACTGTAAGTCTGAGAAATATGCTTTTTCATAGAAGTAGTACAACTGCTATCCTTTAGTGAATATCTTCACCGATTTTCACTGCCAGTAAGCATTTCACTGCCTGTAAGATATTTCTGAATCTAAATCTAAGCAGGCTTAAGAAGCTTTAGAAGTATCTTTCATTTAGCTTTTTCAAAATATTAAAAATTTTTAAGCAAATGGATTACATACATTGGTCTTGAGAGATTCTTTTTGATAGCAGTTGTATGTATGAATGCAGCTCTCTCTTGTATACAATTCAATTTTTTTTACCACAAAGTAAGTATTTCCTAAGAAAAGATGTATGGGAAATACAGGTAAGATTTAACCAATTTCTCTTCTTGGAAATCATAATGTTTGGCTGTCCCTTAAACAGGAAGTTCTTAGCCTTAATGGAAAGTCAGCATTCCTGGACAGGACTGAAAGCCATGGCATGTTTTAAGGCTCATAATTCCGTAAGCTGTCTGCCATTTATAAAAGATTTCCTTACTGATATGAAAGGATCATTGTGAATAGCTGAAATAAGCATTGTTTACCCTTACCTAGTGGCTTGAGTTTCAGAATTATGTGCTGAAACACATGCAGGTAACTACAAGTGCATTTCATGTTTGCATATGCATAACTATACCTTGTATATATTTATGCAAAATCTTAAGTATCACATAGAGCTCTGACATGGTTTACCTTCCTCTTTATTCTCACTTTGTAGGAATCTCATACAACAAAATTGTAGTCCATGACTAGTGTTATGTGCTACCCTAGCATGAAGAATTATAATAAAGGTTTTGTATGGAAGCCTGCAATCAGAAGCAATTGAACAAAAACATTTTAGTTTTATAGACCATTTTATTTCTTGTTTTTAAATTAGGTAGGAATTAAAACTTTTCATAAACAGCATATTCTTTATCAGGTGACAGACAACAGTTAAAAACCAAACAATAGCAGCATCCAATTTCTGTGCCAAACAGGGCAAATAAAAGACTTAAATAAATCAGCTTATGCTACTGAATGTATCAAAGAATAACAGAAATACAAAACCCCTGCATTCCAGCACTCTTACAGAGAGCTTCAGTGAATAAATAATCTGCTTCCACCACTAATGCTATGAAGCTATTGTTTAGTGTCTCTGTAGGAAATAGTTTAATCTGCTCATAAGCTTAAATTAATCTTTCCAAAAGAACGCATACTCATTCATTGGGAATTAGGCATTACACCTCCATAGTGATAACACAAATTTTCAAGACAGAACAGAATGTCTGAAAACAAAGAGATCCGTTTTCCACTCCATGCTTGAGAAATATATGTATGTTATGCTGCTTGAGGGACTCATCCCTCTAAACCCCTGGTGCAGGTTTTTTTGGACCACTGAAGTCAGATTATCCCATTTTTTCTTTTTTTTTTCTGTCAGCTCCACATTCTTCCTTTTACTTGTTCCAGAATGTGACAGTAGAAGGCAAAGTGATTTGTAGTGCACTGTACTTTGTACAAGCAATGCTCAACTGGGATATTGTCTGGCATTTTAGAACGAGCTGGTATGAAAAGAATGTGAGCATAAGATTGCTTAAGCCAAGCTGGGACACAGCCAGCTCTGCTCATGAGGAGTTCACACGAGCTCTTCTCATGTGAAAGCTGACTTCCTAATTAAGTCAGATGAACTGTTGGGGAGAAGCACTGAAAAGGAGCCTACAGTCATTAGCCCAGGTGTAGATGTGCATGTAGCATGCAGTAAAAGCTAAATGATATTAATCCCACCCAGAAAGTGTGCCCTTCAAACACCTGTCTCACTGGGAAATGTGATGAGAGCTGGATCAGAGCAGTGTGCCACACACTGGACAGCACATCACAGGTAGGGCTCTGGAAGGGACTAGATTTCTTCAGTCTCCAGCACGAACAGAGACTCTTCCCAAAGTTATAATCCCAAGGCTCACATTCTTTGCATTCTGTGGGACTGTTAAACAGCCTCTCATCTCGCATTCATTAAAGAGTACTGTACCCTCAGTGTTTTAGCAACTTGCATTAGTTCATCCTTAAAGAGGCACAGTGCTCATTCATTAAAGATCCAGAGAGAGAAAATATCCTCAGTAAACAAGGAAGAAAATATTGCAAGAGCAGTGACTGTACCTGATGGCTGCCTCTACCTCACTTCCAGGAACAGTTGTCACATTTTTGGAAGAATCTGTGACCACAAACCAAAAGGACACTCGGTCTGTCACATTGCAGAGCAGCACATTGGAAATTCTGCAGACAGTTTAAACAAAAATCATCATTAAAGAAGCATGGATGGAATTATTGAAATATTTTAGATTTTCTTAAAATATTGCTCTCAACTAAGGGGGAAAAATTTCTTACTTTTAAAAATGCTAACAAGTTAAGAAATACCACTCACAGCATTTCCCATTTCCCATATGATTTTAAAGAAATCAAGCTTATGAAGAACAAATGAGTCTTCAAACAAATTTCTAAATCTATTACAGACTTTCACAGTCTTGGACATACATTTACCATAATCAAATGGAAAAATACATATTTGAATAACAACCATCACTGGCTATGACAAAGGCCATGTAATGGAGCAAGTGCATTGGTGAACTAAGAATTCTGGTTTTGACAGCAAATACCACAGGACCCAGTCATTGAGAATTGCCCACGTGATTGTTAAGTGTGTGCAGTTATACAAAATACATTTGTTGGAGGGAAGATCAGTGGAATTGATGTTATAGGTTTTGACATCTTTGTTCACAGAGCCAGGCACAGAATGGACAGAACAAGCTAAATTTAGTCATTCTACTGGCACTGGTCTCTTCCTTTTAGCTTATGCTGTATCAAATATCTATATTATCTATTTTAAAGGAAGATTGTTCAGTTTTATGTGAAGTTAAATGTGGAGGGCAGAGGCAGGCAGCTTCTCATGGCATACTAAGAAAATAGTCCGCAAAATGCCTTTTAAACACGATTTTTTTCCCGATTTCTATTGGTAAATGGTGGAAACATCAGAAAACCCTTCTGGAATGACACAATCGCGAGGATTTAAGCGAAGGAAGCGAAAGCCCATCCCTTCCAGCACCGCGACAGGGCCCGGGCGCGCCCCGCTCGGCAGCGCCACCCTGGAGACACAGGTGAGGGACTGGGGGGACTGGGGGGGACTGGTGGGACTGGTGGGATTGGGGGTGAGAGGGATGGAAGGGAGAGAATGTCCATGCCTGGGCATTCCCCATCCAGCCAGGGATCTGCTTGTAAGGCAGATCACAGTGCCTCATTATGGATATTTTGTAGAAATGTTTTACATCCCAATGAAAACTTTTTTTGAGTGATGTTTTGGGTGCCCCAGGTAGTGCTATAGATCATTTTACAGAGGTCTGTCTGTCTGTCTATCTATCTATCTATCTATCTATCTATCTATCTGTCTATCTCATGAATCATAGAATGGCTTTGGCTGAAAAGGACCTTAGAGATTTATTCCAACTCTCATGCCATGGGCAGTGAACCTTCCACTATACCAAGCTGCTCAGAGCTCCCTCCAGCCTGGCTTTGCATACTGCCATGGATGGGGCATCCACAGCTTCTCTGGGCAGACTGTGCCTGTGAGTCACCACCAGTAAAGAATTTCTTACCAATACGTAATCTTTGACTTTGAAGACATTCCCATTTGTCCTGTCTCATGCCCTTATCAAAAGTCTCCTTCCATCCTTCTTGTAGGCTCCCTTCAGGTACTGGAAGGTGCTATAAGGTCATGCCAGAACTCTCTCTCTTCCAGGCTAAGCAAACCAAATTGTCACATCTTTTCCTGGAAGGAGAGGTGCTCTAGTCCTCTAATCTCAGAATAACAGAATATTCTGAGTTGGAAGGGACCCACCAGGATCATTAAGTCCAACTATTATGGGAGTGATCCACACAGGGTCAAAGTCACAACCTTGGCATTATCAGCACCATGCTCCAACCAACTGAGCTGATTTAATTTTGGCTCTTTGGAGCTCGCACCAGCAGTTTCTTGCCCTTCCTGAGCTGGGGACCCCAGAGCTGGATGCAGCACTCCAGGTGGGGTCTCACCAGAGCACAGCAGAACAGAGGGACAGAATCTCCTCTCTCGCCCTGCTGGCCACACTGCTTTGGATGCAGCCCAGGATGCAGCTGGTTTCTGGGCTATAAGCACCCATTCCAGAGAGATATGCAATAAAATGGAAAGCAGTGGTTTTGCAGAGCCAAAATGACCACTTTCACCTCTCTAGAACAGTATCAGTTTTACAGAGAATTTTTATGGATAAAAGAGGAAAACCATCCTCTGGAATTTGAAAAGATGTTCACATCAGTTTCTGGCAACAGTCAGAAGATGAAAGCAGAGTTATTCTTTCAAAACAAAAAGCACAAAATTTACAGGAGAGGGGAAAAATGCCTACTTTTGGCTGATGGCTGACAAACTCTTGCTGACTTCACAGAACATTTAAAATTGTAACTGCAGAGGATGTTTTCTATCTAGGTGTTTATAACAGTAGGACCCAAAACTTCATGTTGCCAAAGTTCCTGAAGCTGCATTTTCTGTGGTGTAATCAAAAACTGGGCCAGGTGGAAAATTTGAGTTGGTGTTGCCCTACAGATGTTCTTGAAATGGGGTAAGAAAGATTAATCCCAAAAATGAAAGATAAAGGTAGACAAGGACTGGCAGAACACCCAGACTTTCATACCCTCATTCAAAGACTCTTCAAGCTAGGGTCTTCCCCAAAGTGCCAAGGTTTTTAGCATGAGACAAGGCATTCAGTTGCCACAGGGGTAGCATCTCGCTGTAGAACAAACAGCACTGAAACAAGGGCAGAAAGGATTGCACTAGGGTATGTAAATTTGCCTTATTTTCTTTTCCCTGTTGTTTCTAAAATCCTCAGTTACAAGGATCCAGACTCTGGTTTCACCACCACCACTTTTTCATCAGTGGAATGCAAATGCCACAAACTGTTCCAGGCCCCAAAAAGAATAATCCCACTCACGAGAAGTTCCAAGGGGATGAGATAACACCAAAACAGACTGGTTCAACAAGCACCCATGTGGCAATTTCTGTGCAGTGGTGCACTTTTTTTTTCCTCCCATGCCATTTGCTTGCAGGTTTGATTCACAACAGAGAACAATTGCAAATATGCCATCACACTCTATAGATCTGAGAAACCTGGCTTCACCAGGCACCATTGAAGTGTATTTGTAAACATATATGTGGACATATTTTCCTTTCCTTAGCAGTTGATAGACTTTTGACATGGGATTATAGGAGACTATTATCATCAAAATGACAAAATCCTGGTTCAGCCTTCTGGCACCATGGCAAAAGTCCAAAATTGCATTTCCTTTAATGCACCAGTGAGTAGAGTGCAGGAAACCCTGGCAATTCCCTGGCCTGAAACACCATCATTGCCCCTTATAGAGATTTACATGATTGCTTAGGGGTAAGAAAGAGCTGTCAGAGTCAAAGGGAGCTGAGTGCCCACAATGGCTGTTAGGTCATGGAAGAACCACAGTCCCCAAGTCCCAGGTGCCTATCTCCAGCTCTCCAAAAACATCTCACCTCTTCCAACACAGGGCTCTACAGCTGCTTCTGCAAAGGAACATTATTTTCTTCCTAGCAGCCATGGAATCACCTTGATTTAACAGCTTTACTCCAGACTCTTGTTGTTCTAAAGGTCACATAACTTTTAGTATCAAAAAAGCCTGTCTTAGGAAGCTGGATAATGTTGATGAATTTTTTTCTGGTCGCTTTGTAAGGAAAATTTCAGGGTCTTTTATCTATAAACAGGGGAAAGATGCACCAAAAGTAGATTCTGTTATGTGAATGAAAACAAATGTGTTGACATTCTTCCTGCTCTAAAGATTAACTTGTCTCAGGCCCAAAAGAGATGCATATTATTTCAAATGAGTCACAGATTAGAGAAACCAGGGTTACTAACAGAGGCTACAACAATAATTTTTTAACACTGAGAGATCAAAGGTTGGCTTACGTAGTTCATGACCATATGAACTGAGAATCAATTGAAAGGTCATATATAAAACAGGAAATAATGGGGTATTAATTCTCCACTGAAAAGGAAATATTTATTTGTAACTCTATTAATAGTTACTGAGTAATGTGATTGATTGTACCTTTCTTCTGTTTTGTGCAAACTTGAAAATCTGACAATTCTTTCAAACATTAAACACTGCTCCATGATTTATTAAATTTCACTTTGGAAATTAACTTTAGAGAGCTCGAGATGTAACGTGCAATCCTCCCCATTCTGTGCTGGGTCATTCAGCGGTTGCACAAGGGCAGCAACAGCATCAACTGCTGTTTGCAGCAGCACATTGAAATACTTGTCATCACAGCCTGACGTTTATCCACCTTCAGAAACCTAACAAGAGGTGACTTCAAATATCAAAAATTACAGGGCAGACTGCAACAATGGCTATCCTGATCCACCAGACAAATTATTCTGGGGCTTGATAGAGTTTGCTGAAGTTAATGGCATTTGTGTCATATGGAAGTTAGTTGTGGCTGTGAGTTACTTCAAGGCTGTGGGTGTGTTAGAAATAATCAGGGTTTTAAAGCGGAGGTTTGTCACATCCTGGCTATGGCCACATGTATAATTTATACCCTGGCAGAACCAGTATTTAGTTACATAAAATAATAGTGATCTTTTTCATAGGTTTTATTTTGACAAAAAACTTCAATTAACCAGATGCAAAATTTCCCTAAGTTTAGATGCTACCAGAATGCAGTCACAGGCAATTTGTTTGTCCTTATATGACAGAATAATTGGTCATTGGTCTTTTACATCTCCTGAAGAAAATCTGTTGACATTTTCCTGCAGTGCCAGCAGTGCAATGTAATTTATTTGCTACAAGCTCCTGCTTGTGCCTCCCTCTTCACCACAGTGAAGTCTCCTCACCAGCTCTGCCAGGGTGCTGTTCCTGTGCACAGCATGCTGCTGTTCCTTCTGGGATGCTGGCTGCTCCCATGCCTCCATGCCTGCTGCAGAGGGGATGGAGCAGCACTGCACTCCTTCCTTCCAGCTGCCAGCCCCAAGGGTGGGGAAAGGATTGTGTTATTTCCCGGACTTCTAACAGGATGGAGGTTTCACAGCCTTCCTGCTCCCATGTAATAGGCAGATTATCTGAGGTGTATTGGGAGGTACATCTAGCCTCTCCATCACTAAACAAGGGCTCTGAGGTCCCTTGGAATTTGAGAGAGATCTATGCATAGGAGACTCTTCAACCTGTTGCCTAGGAAGTTGTGCCAGATCTCAGAGCTGCACAGCTCTCCTTTAGGTGACATGCTGTCTATAATGACCCCAAAGGTGTCTCTAAGTCCTACATGAGTTATCAGTTATACCTCCAATATACACCCCATGAAGGGTGTACCCAGGTTATACCTCATGAGAAAGTCAGATCCTAAAAAGAGGTAAAGATCCCCACAGCTGGCTGATTCCAAATATTATACTGACTTCTCTGACCAGCTTAGTAGCAGGGAATTATTCATGTATGCAACACCACCTCCAAACTGGAGTAACACTGGCATCATCATATTTGTCTGTAAGAAAAACTCTTTAGATAGGAAACTGAATTAATGAGTATAAATTCTATGATTACCCAGAGTGGGTACAGATAACTGCCATTAAAACTCCTTCCATTCCTGCAGCAACCTTACTTTAATCTGCAGAAAACCACAGTGCTTGAAGAGGAAAAAAGATCACTTGCTTCTGACACATATTTTTGCTGTGTGAAAACAGCATGACTTTGAATGAAGAGAATAATTTTAAAAAAGGACCCAGGACTAAAATAAGTATACAAAAGTGAATCTTTATAGAGCAGATGCTGAATGGAAACTCTGCTGCTTTGAAAAACTGAGAAAAGTCCTACATAATCATCTGTAATTAGCTTGTATCTTGAACTAATTTTTTTGAGTGCCATTTTAATTGGGCTGAGTAGCACACTTGGCTGTTTTTGTTAAGCTTGATATAACAGCTCTTTTACTCAAAGGAGACCACCTCTCAGGAATAAAAATTAAACAGCAGGAATCAAACACTCCTGTCACATGGAGGGAGAAACTCCCTTTTATTTAAGAGAAAGGCAGCAGCCCCAATAATCATCATGTGACTGAAGTTAACTAACATATTTTCAAATGTAGAATATGCTTCACCTGATGCAATGACAGCCCAAAGCAGTTTTATTTTTAAGTAAATTGAAAAGCTTATCCTTGTTAGCCTACCAGAACTGTCAATCTTTCATTTCAGATTGAAACACAATTTAAAAAAATAGGCCTATGGAAATGCACTTACAAGGTTTTCCTTTTAAGAAAGATAAGAACATCGTGAAAATACAGCTTGCTAAGTGCTCTGTCTAATCTGGTATCTAATTTCATAGAGTAGCCAGGATCAGAAGCCAGCAAAGAACATTCAATACCTCAGGGTAGATTGAATCCCAAAACCAATTACAGGCTGATTTCTATCTGCACTACAACATCTGAAACTTCGTGATGGTAGGTAACTCAACTGCTGTGATATCAGGGATAGGAATGCAGAGCACAGCACTGGCATAGCTATCCATCTCCCAGGGCTCTGAGTCAGCTCATCTCCAGCACACTGCTGAAGCTGAGCTCTAAGGAAGGATACACCAGAGCTGCTTACTCAAAGATCTGTGCTGCCTTTCCTGACCTCCCAGGGTGTCCCTTCACCTCCTCCCAGTATGGTCTCCAGAAGGTGCCAAATCTTCCCACTGCCTTCTGCTGAAAGTGAGCTGGCACATCTGACTGAGATCCACAGCTGTGTCATTTCACATCCACAGGGACACCGGTTCAAAGATTGAACATTGTTGAAGATGGAGACAGTGTGATGCTGAATATGTATCTGGGTGTCAGAAGTACAGTGGATCAGCCTGCTTTTAGAATCTCTGTATAATGATTTCTACAGCTCGGTACAGCAGAGGACAGGTCACTACATGCAGCATTGTTAATATGTATAAGGCAAATCCAAGCAGATGCTTACTGAGTTGTGCTCTTGCTGGAATATCTTCTCATTGCAAAAGCCACCATTGCTTTGAAGAGGTACTCTTCATTAGCATCCCAGGCATACTGTAAAGGAAGAGGAAAAATAATTAGTTTCAGCACCAGTGGTGGCAGTACACAGAGGGAAAAGAGTTGCTGAATTTGAAATGCTGTATTGATCAAGAAAATGAATAAATTCTCTGGTTGTCCTAAGAAAATGAATGCCCATTATTTAGTGTGGACAAAGAACTTTTTCTAATGGAAAAAAAAGGGCCATACAAACTGTAATATAAATAATATAAAATGCAAAGAATGTTTCCAAAAATTGAATTAACTGAATATTTCTGAAAGCTGACCAAACTGGAGATGTAAAGTTTATTATACCAAAGACTAGGCATATTACTCAAATTCTCCCCACACAGCTGCACTCATAGCCCTGCCTCTTTTGCTGGAGAAACTCAGTTAAAGTAGAAGGTTTAAATCCACCCTCTAAGACTATTTGTCTCTGGCCAAAAATAATATTAAAAAAACATTGTTTAAGGTGGTCTCTGGGAGTTGGACATAGGACACCAGGAAATAAACTGAGATTGCAGCCTTATTGCTGCACACTGTCCTGAAGTGTACAAGTGTACAAGAAGACTCAAATATATTAAAAATTATTATACTGCAGGTGAGATAAAAGAGAGAAAATAGCATCCTTACTACTTCAATAATAAGAATGTAGGCTCCAAAAACTGTTCTCTGTTGTCTTGATGAAAAATCATGCTTTCATAATTTAAGTTTTCTGAGACAGCTTCACTGGGTTCCCCTGGGCTTTCACTCACCTATGCAATTCTAATGACCTGTAAGAACTGCATCTATTACATTCTTATAACAGGAGCCATGACTGAGGCATACTGATTGAATTTCTTCCCCTTTCAGCAGATTACAAAGATTATTAGTTTCTTGGAATTATATTAAGGGAGGTTAGAAACAGCTTTCTTCAGTCAGTCAGAACATAAATCTAATCTTTAACTTTCATGATTAAAAAAAATCTGCTCTGTAATCATCCAAACCAGAAAACCAGTGGTGTGGACACTTAGCTCTGTTGTCAGTTGGACCTACTTTTTCATTATCCTTTATAACACATTCAAAAACCAACAATGTACATCAAAAAGCAGTAGATAGCATTGAAAATGCCAAATCTTAATTCTGATTTTTAATCAAATCTTAATTTGATTGATTTGATTTGATTTTAATAAGTCTTCTGATTTTAATTCAAATATTTTTAAATTCTGATTTTGGATGCATGGAAATGCAACCTCTCCACAAAAAAAATAAAAGTGAATCCAGCTTTCAGGTATCTGCAGCCCTCATGTTGTACTGGCATCCTGGGAAACTGAACAGGGAAGGATGGAGTAACTTAAAGAGCAGAAAGTGATCTTATTTATCATTCCCAGACAAATGTTGAATGAAATGGGCTCTCTGAGATGAGATAGGACAGGGACAACAAAGCTGAGGCAGCAGACAACTTGAGCAGCACCGAAGTGCAGCTGCACTGCTGAGAACCTGCATTCTGACTCACCACTCTTGCCTCGTGAATGAAGGGGGTTGTAAGCATACTGTGATAATGCTTGCCAACCTGGGAACTTAAACTGAAAAAAACTCAGAGAGAAACTCTTTGGAAAAAAAGTTATAAAAGTCTGTGTTTTGATTCCACTGCACTGATGAAAATGTGAGAGTAATGAGAGCAACTAGTACTGAAAGAAAAAGAAATCATGTAGTAAAGGAATTAATACAGATTGGAGCCCTAGAACTATTTATCATCATTTTAAAGATATCTGTATTTAAACCATGAAGCACAATTTGCATTACTAAAAGGGAAGATCTGTTTTTTCTCTCTGTGGCACTATTGACTGAATCCCTTCATACCATCTGCAGTCTTTGAGAACAGGTCCAAAAGGAGAGAAAAAACATAATTTGTTAGCCAGTGAATTAAACCAGCTGTAGAGATAATTTAATCAGTTGTCTTGAAAATAGATAATGATGAAGCACACTCCATTTCATGCTCACGTGGACACAAATACAATGCAGCACTACCAAGTGCATGTGCTCAGTATGTTTATGTTTAGTGCAATGCATATATACATGCACAATTTGTCACAGCTCTCATAAATAATGCAGTAGTCTAGCACTTCTTTAAGTCAGAGTAACAAAAAGGGTATCTCCAATCAGGGAAGATAATTTTTAGTGAGGAGTTCCAGGCCCAGTTGAAAGAGTAGGCATTTCAAGAGTAGGAAAAGAGATGGAATAAACAGAAAATTACAAGAAAGAGGGGGAGGAGACTGGCAGAGAGAGCTCAGCAAAAATCAAGGGTCTGCCTGAGTCAGGAGAAGATATTGCAGACAACCTTCTGGGCACAGAAGGGCAAGAAGCCCCAAGAAAATGGAGAGTAAACAGGAAGTAGAGGAGATGGACATGGCTATGGGCTTCAGGTAAACAAGAATCTCTGTACATAACTGCATACAGAAATATTCAAGGGGGAGGCAACATAATGAGGAGGAAAAGTAAGACAAGAACAACTTTAAGCTAACTAACTGTATGAACTCAGGACAGGTGGGCATGACTTTCCAGAAAATGGTTTCTAATCATCAGCTTTCTCTGATCAGAGGTGCAAAGAAACCTTGAATGAGGTGGATTGGAAGGGACTCTGAAGATCATCTAGTTCCAACCCCCCTGCCACGGGCAGGGACACCTTCCACTAGACCTGATTCATTGTACTATGGGGCTTTATCAGCTTCATCTTTATCCTCTAAATGCAAAGGCCTGGAGCACAGCTGAGGACTGAGGATGCCCCTGTGCAGTGCAGCTATTGATGCACACTTCCTGCTGCTCTAGAGGAAACATTAAATATCATCTGCAACCATATTTAAGTATCATTTGGAACCACACGCTGTAAACATAACTGTTATGAATGAAACACTACATGATGGTATTAGAACTGTCAAATTTACCATCTTCATTGTGCTACAGAGGAACCAACACAAAGATGTTGGCTCAGTTGCACTTGCCATCCTTTATATGTTAAGGAGGAGCAGAATTGGACACAGCTAACTGTGAAAGGCAGTCCTAAATGCCTCTTACTGAATGAAGATGATAAGATAATGCATGAAAGATGATGAGTGCAGGTTGCTGACAGGGTGAAATGCTGTAATAGTGCTGTAAAAGACAAAATTTAAGATATGGGAATATAATATTAAAAGCTTCCTCTGAGCAACCTGACCGGATTTCAGTGTTGACCTGACTTTGAGCAGGTGAGGACTAGGGACCATCCAAGATCTCTTCCCTCCTGAATGGTTCTGAGCTTAACTATACAGCCATTCAGACTGCAGAGTGGCTACAGACACACAGACACACTTCTGGATCCCATATGGTGGCAAAACACAAGGTGTATGTCAGCCTTCCTCCTCTTCATCCTCTACCCTAGAAGCAGCCTGGATACATAAGCCAGAAGGGAAGGGCACTGTCTACTTCAGCTGGCTGCAGCTCCTGAGGTGCCAAATCTTTGACTCTGATGGTGAAAATGAGTAATGACACCCAGTTACACAGACTTGTCAGTGCCCATCGCTTCTCACTCTGTAGTTTCCTCTGTCCCTTTTGAATTAACACTGTACCTCTCCCATGAACAGAAAGCAGCTAGTGACTAGCTATTCCAGAAGCCACTCATAAAGTCAAAACCATCCTCAGTGAGACTCATAAATCACCCTCCATTTAGGCCCACAGGCACTGTGTTTCCTCCCACAGATCAGCAAACAACAGCTCTGTCAAGTACACCCATTATTTGCAAATAAAATGATAACGGCTGAATACCTACTGCATCAGAGCTGGTCTTTCCAGCTCCATTGTGATAAGAACTAAATAAATACACCAAATGGAACTCCCTGCCTCAGAGTACAGCTTACCTGGTGAACAAATAAAAAAAAATGGTGTCCTGTTTTCATCAGTCTCACACACAGGGGATGGCATGCACTACACCATGAGAAAAGCTGCACCAGCCTATTTCCTATGCCCCTGAATGTACACTGGAGTTATCCTGCCATTCCTAGGGAAAAATTCACACAGTATCTTGGCTTTCCATTATCATGGAACTTGAAGTGACCTGGAAATGAACCAAGCTGATCATGTCCTACTATGACACAATGACAGTATTACACGTTTCTTTGCTAAAATAAACAACACAAAGAAGTCAAGTTAACAAAAATTAATTTCTGTTTCATAGTAGTTTCAGTTTTCAATTTCATTCACAGAAAAGACTGCAATGGCTATGAAAAGGAACTACTGCCATCTGTGTACTTAATAAATTGTTTATTATTCGTGGATGATTTTCTATGGCATCATATCACTTTCAGCAAGCTGTTGTTCTAAAATGCTGTTCTTGACTGTCCCATTCTTTGAGCTTTCACATACTTTGTTCTATGACACAAACAACTACAAAAAACAACAGACTCCTCAGTTATGGCTTTTTTCCCAGCAATACAAGGGTAATGATTTGTCTCATACCCTTTTTAAGTGAAAAACAAAAAAAAATTATAAATGATCAAACAACCTCCCCTTATTTTACTACAGCAGGAAAGGAAAAGGCACTAAAAAGGGCATTACCAGGAATTGCAATTTTCGTTCTTTACTACTATGTTGAACCAGGATTAAATAAAAATATTAGCACTTATCATCAAGAGGAGCTTTAATAATTATTTTAACATATTTTCAGCTGTAGTATTACTCTATTCTTAATAATTAAAAAAACCCTTAGGCTTGCACTACTGTTTAATTAAAGTCTCCTTTAACATATTTTCAGCTGTAGTATTACTCTATTCTTAATAATTAAAAAAAAACCCTAGGCTTGTACTACTGTTTAATTAAAGTCTTCCACCCAAGAGAATTGACTTCACTATGAATTTCGAGACATTTACTTTAGCAGGTCTCTTGAAAATTTCTTTGTACTTTGTCTGGTTTATAAAATTACCAGTGAAATTTCAGTCCCTGCAAATGTCAGTTTAAATTACCTGATCTTTCAGGGTAATTTTAGAACAGCTTCTCCAGTCATAGGGAGTTTCTTGTACCACCAGTCTTTTAAAACATGTGACCTACTGCTTTTTGTTTCCTGGAGCTCATAACATGATCAGACACCAGACTTAGAATGGACATGACTGTCCAGAATGTTTCATACCTAATTTTCTACTTAGCCCTGCAGATTTGCTCAAAGTATTCCAAACTACTAACAAACTACGGGGCTCTGACATATTAAATAGTCTCTAGATCAGGAAGGACCACTCAGTCATCAAATGTCTCAATCTCTTGTCATATCTCTATTCTCACATCAGTATTTCTACATTAAGCCCAAAGATCTGAATTAAGCCAAAGCATTTCATGAGACAAGCCTGTGCACCACAGGCAGAGAAGAAAGGCCACTATCTTAAGCCCTCCATTAGCAGGGAATTGATGAGACATGCTTGAATGATCTCTACAGTCAATGCTTGTCTGAGAGCCTGATATAGTCTCATTTCATAAAGACCTAAAAATCTTCTCCTGCTTCTTTTCCTAAACATGCTTGACTTTACAATTGGCACTCCTGAGCAGAAGTGCTTTTCCCAAAATACACTTACATTTATGCTGCACATTTCTCATGCATAAAGTGTAACATCCCTACCACTTTTCCAGGGGAAAAAAATCATTGACCAGAAAATTATCTTTATGAACAAGCAAGCTTTATATTTCTCCTAAAGGATGACATTTGAAGGAGTGGGATAGTCAAATGTCAAGAAATGGAGGCCTGGATCATGACTTGAACAAACTATTACAATTAACACTGCAGAATAAATTGCTTGTGTTGCATTCACAAATTTTATAGTATACATTACTTCTATTTTGGCAGATATTGAGTTAGGAAGGATATGTGAAGATATTTTACTTACTGCATTATCTCCCAAAGCTGTTTTGATACTAATCCGCACTTTGAAAGCATTCTGTGCATCTGACAAAAGAGAAAAAAGCAAACATATATTGGTAGTCACACAAAATAGGATTTTAAATCATTTACTTCCCTGATTATTCCTTAAATGTCAGTTTCTAAATGTGTCTTAAGAAATCACATGTTTAGGAGAACAGAAGTTACTTGCATGGAAAAGAGCCCAACAGAGTCTCAATGAGGTTTACAATGACCTCTTGAAGTGCGACCAACTTCCATACTTACTTTGCAAATTCATAAAAGAAGTGAATGCTCAGCATTTCAATTTTCAAACTGAAGACAACGAGTTAAAATAAAAATCTTAGAAGCTGGCAGCTTTGTAGTCTAAACTGATAGCTACTTTAACTAAAGAAAGATGGCAATCAGCTCCCAATCTTACCTGGCTTGCAGAGCTCAGCATGAGCAATGGCAGCTACAGAAATTATAAACAGCAAAGCCCGTAACATCCCGTCAGCATGGAAAGGCTGAAGCAAAAAGAAGTGAGTTTCCCCTGTAAAGCACTCTTAAACTTTGTGTGACCCAGGATTAAAGCATCAGGAGCACAAGTGAGCGACCAAGTAAAAGGTTTAATAATTAACCCCCGTTATTTTAGCTAAAAACAGGCACTAGAAACAACTGTCTTCTGTTAGTTATTTACTATCTTTCTCTGTAGTAAAAAAACCAAAAAAACAAAAAAACCAAAAAAAACCCACAAAAACAACAAAATCAAAAAACTGCAACAAGTATTTAATTTTCTTTCTTCCTTTTTAGAAAAATGCAACATTTTACAGAGTGTTCCAGGCCAATCTTTTTTTTCTCACAGGCATAGTGTCAGACACACAAAGTGTCTGTGGGATGTCACACCAGAGCAGCTGGCAACTGCTACCCACAGCAGGTGAATCTGAAGCTTGGCTGCCACTAGATCCCAAAGGAAGCTGCCACCTGTCTTCCATGGGAAACTGTCCGGCCCCACAGCTGCCCTGATTTTTTAAGATTTTCTAAGCCTTCTGATGTTTGCATTCTTGTAGCAAACTTTCTCACACACTTTCTGTAAACAGCTTATTGTTTTGCATTCTTTTATGGATGAGGAGAAATTTGATGAACTGTTAGTTTGTCCAGTGTCATTGGAGAGGTGGCACTTTCATCCCCCAATCCACTATCACCTTTGGAAGTCTATAAATGTTGGAGTCAGAAAACAAACTTCCCTTTTTCCTGCCTTATAAGAGCAGCAGCGTGTCTGTGTCGTGTTGTCTCGTGTCCTATAGTGACACCCCACTGAGGCTCCTTGAGGATACAGGAAGACTGGGCACCCTTTTCACTTCACCCAAAGAAATGTGTGACGAATAGAGAATACCTGGACCCAAAAAACAGGGCTCAGGCATTGCCCCTCACTTGCCCTTGAATTCACAGCCCTTGAGAAGGGCCAGCCTGATGGGCACGGTGCGAGTCTCCCCATCCCCATCCCAGCCCCACTCCTGTGTCCTTGCTCAAGCCCAGCAGAGAAAATGCCTTGTTCTGCACAAACACCCCACATCGGAGGCATTGCTTTGCATGAAAAGAACTGTTATATGTAGGGAGAAATACTTTTTTCCTGTCAGAGGCTTATTGTGGTAGCAACTAGAATAAGCAGAGGTGCAATAAAGGACTTAGTAGGAAGCATGTTGAAAAGGAATGTATTCATATTTTGCAGACATGACCCACTGTGTATACATGTACACACGTGTGTGAAAATATCTTAATGCACCCTGCACTATTAATCAAATGTTTACCAAGACAACTAAATAAACATGGAGAAAAAAATTTAGAAACTGAAATGTATTGCAGGTATTTGAACAGTGTCTGCAATCTAGGCAGCAAGACAGGATTACTTTATTTCATTATGTTGCTGTATTCCCCCTGTAGCCACTCTGATTAATGGATAGGTCCCACCTTGAAGATCATTTCAGAATTACTTTCAGTTGGTCCTTTAGCACCAAGAGTTGTGTCTTGAGACTGCAAACCCAAAGAGCTTCACACGAATGACAAACAGTAAGAAAATCCGACTTAACTGTGAGCTGAATTTATGAAAAACAATAACCAATATTTACTGCATTAGATACTCTGACTTTTGGGTAACACAGAACTTACTGTTTCAGTAATTTAAACTGTTTTTAGAGGCCACTGTTAGAGGACTTGACAGCCCATCTTTAAAAGTCATTCACCAAGCTGATTCCCAGGCACCTCTTTGCTCTCACTAGGCAACCCAGTCTGGGTACAAAACTGTTGGATACATTATCTGCTTAGATGTTCAATCTATACTTATGAAAACAAAAAAGTGATGAATTCATTTCTAATGATAGCTTAAATTAACATGCTGTATATATGCACATCAAAAAGAGCGCACTAAAAAATGTACATATATATGAAGGACTATCAGGTTTCTGTAGCATTTGTAACTTTAAAAAAATCTTAAAAGAATGTGAATGCAGTCAGTTTTATGGTGAATCCACGTGCATTGCTTCAACAATGAACACATGAACTTTTTTTTACCTTTGGGGGAAACACTGAAGGACTTAAGAAGAGAGAAGAAAAGCCAAGCACTCTTTCCCTGCTGCCAGAAGGCAAATGGAACTGGGTGTGATACACAGCATCACCACTTCTCCCAGCTGTAAAACAGCACAAATCAGTTCTTCCCCTCAGAATTTCGTGAGGCCAGCGTCAAAGTACAGTGAAGGGACACGACACCCAGCAGGAACAAACTCAGAGGACATGACTGGATTGCCTGATCAGAGCTGCTGAATTCCAGCCAGGATGGCTGATTTTCCCCAATTTGTCTTGCTGGCAAGAAGCAGGACAAATGATTTTTTCCAGCAGAGAGGCGAGGAGGCCAGGAGAAGAAGTAGTGTGATAAACACCCCAGCTCAGAGCTCACAGGCAGAGCATCATGCAGTGGACATATATGTGCACAGCAACGTGGATGTATGCCAAATGCATCCAGTTAAGGCCCATGTGCATATCCAATTGTACATGCACAGTGTTGCACATAAGGAACCAACTGCTACACATCTACAAATCTTTTCCCAAAGCCAGCACAAGCACATTTTTTAAATAAGCCAGGTGGACATGCAAGACTACACCAGGTGTTAGCAGGAAGATAACTTTGCTTCAAATTAATGGTATTTTTAAATACTGTCTTAAAAAGCACTGCAACTTTTCAGTTTACAAATGGAGTATATCAGTATAATCCAAAAAGACAGACAGACATTCTGACTTCGTATCTTTATAATAAATCTACATGCATGGATAACTTTCTGCCCAGCCTCTCTGCTTCCATTTTGGCCAGACACACAGCACTGGTTAAGCATGTCTGCATTTGTTTGCCACTGATTAATCAGTCAGGCATCAGTTTGATGGAATAAATTACAACCTTCAGGCACATATGCAAGGTATGTTTTTAACTGGCTACTTTTTGAGGTATTAGATTCCTAAGTAGTTCCTCTTTTATAGTATCTTTGTTTTTCCTAACTACTGTGGAGCTACAGGTCATAGCCATGAAGAATTTCATGCACGATCTGCATTCCAGAAATATCACTGAACAAGTGCAAATAATTATTTCTATTATTATACCAAATGAATTTGTCTGCCTGGTTGAAAATAAGAGTATCTCTGTAATTTTTTTTTTCAGTACTTTTTGATCTACAGAGGTTCATGTATAATCTGTATGTACATATTTAAAAATACATCACAATTTGGACTACTGAACAGATCAAGAGAAATTTGTTGAAAAGTCAAGAAAGCATATGACTTGGTGAAACAAACAAACAAATCCCCTCAATCTTCTCCATGTGATTAACAATGTACTTTTTCTGCTCCTTTCAATGTCTTTGAAATGGAAAATCCCAGGGAAGTAAAATATTGATAGCTATTGTATAAGTTAATTAACAACTACGGCTAAACTTAACCTCAGTTTTCAAATTTGACAAATTAACAGTTTTAAACTCTCAGGAAGTTAATCTTTAGTCTCAAACAGTTGTGTCCAATTCTTACGAGGAAAGAGTCAATGTGTGACTGTCAGCATTAGTCACTCATGGAAATGTACCTGGTGAACTGCAGACCCAAACTGCAGTTATGCACAGTGCTGTGCAGCTCCCTGGGTGCAGTGGAAATGACAAACACTGCATGTCTTTTCCAGAAGACATGGGGGAACAGGGTGTTGAATGAGGACTGCCACCACAGTCATCACTGTAACAATGCAGAAGTGACTTGGCTGTCCCCAAGTTTTTATCAGCGCTCACAGAAGCAGAGTGTGTGAGAAATCATTTCGTTCTCAAGACATTAGTGCAGGTGGGGAAAGGATGCACTTGCCAGCATTCCCAAATATCACCTTGGAAAGGGCACTTTGCAGTGGAAAGCACCAAGGACAGCCCACAGCAGGGCTGGCACTGAGACTGAGCAGAGACTTCCAGCATGGAGGGGGTGGGAGGATTGTGCTGCTGCCACCACTTCATCATCACCTTTATTACACAAACGTGCCAAGAAGTGCCAATGAAAACTGACCCGTCCCAAACCCACACTTCCTGCATGTCTCCCACTTAGCACACATCTTCTGGGTCTGACAAATCCAAGCTAGTGATTTGACTGCCATTTGAATGCCCCTCGTATTCTCTTATTTCCATTTGCATCATCCAGGAAAAAACCAAAACAAACAGATGCACAATTCCATGACAAAAGGTGCCACTCTTCTCCTGGAGCATATGGCAAATATTATGGTAAGGACTTTTACATAATCTGTATGCTTATCAAATGTATCTTTCTTTTTTCCACAGAGGGCTGGGGCATAGAACAAAGAGAGTGAACCCTTCTTATCTGCTTATGTCAGTCTACAATGGCAGAAAATACAAGAAATGGAAACCAAAAGAGCCACAGGGAAAGGAAGTTCAAACATGTGCCAAAGAGAGTCACTGCACTTCAACACAGAGCTGCTCTGCTGTGCATGCACAGTTCTGTGCATACATCTTAAAAGACACGCAGAGATTTACAGTGCAAGGTGGGACAAGCATGGCAGTTACTGCATGGTATGCAACTGCAAGTGGTAAGAGAAAAGTTTCTCTGTTCTGGGCTTTCCATACAGTACAACCTGTGCATCCAGTATTGACCTTCTCATGAGAGGGTTCTTGTGGTACTGGACCACGAAGGAGTATTTTTCTTTAGAAAATATGGAAGAGGGAGTTCTAAAACCTGAAGGTTGCCACAAAAATAAACTATGCTTGTGAAGGCCTGTGGTCTATAATTCCAGTGTAAGGAATAACAGCTACTGACTGGAATGCAGTATTACTTTGGATATGTGAATGGCTCTTGCCTGGAACTGCTGTATCTTTTTATTTCTGACACTCTATCAATTAAATTGTATGGAAGTCCGCACCGGGACTTGAAAACCAAGCTGCTATATGTGTATAAACTAATAAACAAAATGGAGAAAAATGCAACTATTGTATTCTTGTTTTGAAGAGAATGACAGCTTTTTCCAGTATCATTCTGGATATCTGTAATAGCTGTTATGTTTTGTGTTTTCTTAAAATGAGATCCTACTTTCAATTGCTGAAATATATAAACTTATGATGGTGCCTTCCCCAAGAACATTGGAAAAATGCCATGATGACATGTAGCATACCAAAAGAAAGGAATTATTGAATTTCTCAATTTAGACTCATAAATAGCTTAAAGGAAGGTTAATATGGCATTTCCTCTGTTGAAGGGAGGATGAAGGTTATAGTTATAATTTCTCAATGAAATAAGATTATGAAACACATTTGGTAGTTTTTTTCAAAACTTTCATGGTGCCAGTGGTTCATCTGCTGTTAAATGCCCAATACTGCCATCTTCTGTACCCAAGAAACAGCAAATTATGTGTTACTTTACATGTATGTTCTGCACAAGGAACAGTGGAAGTACCACTGATGACAACTCCTTCATTTTAAGAGAGTCTAGCTAGGATCTGGCACATGGTTAAGTAAGAGCAGGGAGGTCATGGTCTGAATATTCATTGGTCAAGTGGCAAATGTAACTGCTGACTACAGCAGTCACATGCTTGCTTTGAGTAACTTCACTGAGCTTCAGAGTAAGAAAGAGGATACTCATTATGCTGTTAATGAACAGCACAGTCAATTAGTCAGATTTTGACAGAGCCTGCTGTGGTGTGCTTCACCGTCAGCAGCTCCGGCTGTTTCTGCAGTGTACTACCTGCAGGATGCAAGCAATAAGCTCCTACATTGTGGTTTAGGAGAGTAATTTAGACCTTAATCAACAATGTACATTATTAATAGCTATGCAAAACATGCCCGAATGAAAGCTACAAGCACACTGCCTCTGAAGGCTGCAATCTATCACTCCTGTCACAGAGGAATTGATTACTGACAACTTGCATATTTCCACCCATCACACCCATGAGGGTCTGTGTGGAAGAGTTTCCTGCCAGGAAATGCGTTTATAATCAGGTCAGGTACTATGCCTCAGAGACGCTGATGGGAATACATCAGCAGTGTGAGCTAAATTGATCAATGCACTGGAACTGTGACTTCCCCCAGCTCTGAGAGGCTGTGCGGCAGGGCAGCCATGGGACACGCTGAAAGCACACCTCATGGCAGGCACTGAACACCCTGCTCCCCTGACAATTCCCAACACAGCCAAGCCAGCTCACACAGAGCACGGGCTGTGGGCAGGCAGTCACTGCCCGGAGCATCACTCAGGTACTGCCATGTGCACCCCAGGCAAGCCCAGACAGCCCGGACGGGCACCCAGCCACCCACAGCACTGAGGACATTGCACAGAGGCAGGAAAGGCTCAGGGAATCGGGCCTGTTCAGCCTTGAGGAGACCACTGCGAAGAGACCTCATCAACACATACTAATGTTTAAAAGGAGATGTCAGAGGAAGGGTCCAGAGAGGGACCGTGTTCTCGGTGGTGCCGAGCAGTAGAAAAGAGGCAACGGGCAGAAACCGATGCACAGGAAATTCCACCTGAACACGAGCAAGAACTTCTTTACTGCGTGCGACCAAGCACCGGACCAGACTGCCCAGAGAAGGTGTAGAGTCTCCCTCTCTGGGGATATTCAGGAACAGTCTGGACACAGCCCTGCGCCCTGTGATGGCCCTGTTCGAGCAGGGAGGTTGGAGCAGATGATCCACTGTGGTCCCTTCCAGCCTGACCCGTTCTGTGGTTCCGAGACAGCCTGGTTCTGTGCACTTCCTCGCTTGCGGTCCTTGAGGGAGTTCGGTAAATCGGGCTCCCCATTCCGCCCTTTCCGTGTCCCCATTCCCCCCTTTCCGTGCCCCCAGCGCCGCACGGACCCCGCCACCCTCAGCGCGCGCCCAGCCCCGCGCGCGGCCGCCGGAACCGATTGCGCGCCCTTCCGCCGCGGGGTCACGTGACGTCCCGTCGGTACCGCAAGATGGCGGCGCCCATGTTGGTGCCCGAGCCCCCCCTGGGGAAGCCGAGGTGAGGCCGCGGCCGGGCCGGGGCTGGGACCCCCCGGGGCAAGGGGAGGGGTCCGCGGGTTCCTGCGGAGAGTCGCGGACCCGTCCTGGCCGGGACCGCCCGAGCGCACGACGGCCGCGGCTGAGGCCGCCCCGTGGCCGGGCCCGGCAGTGGCGCAGCTCCGCGCGGCCGTGGCCCGGCGGGACGGGGGATCTGGGCTCGGTGGTTCTCGGGACGGGAACGCGGCCGCTCTGGGGGCGGCGAGCGGGCCCGGAGGCGGCGGAGCCGCGGGCGGGGGGCGCTGCCGGTCCCGTCCCGGTCCGGAACCGGGAGCAGCGGGGCCGCCGTGCCGGCCCGCCCTAGCTGCGGCGGGGCGGGACAGCATTCCGCGCCCGGGAAAGCGGCAGCCCTGGGTGATGTGAGGAACGGCGGAGGCCGCGGCGCGGGGACGCAACGGCATGTGCGTGCCCGGGCTGAGCCCCGGGCGGGGGCTGTGGGCCAGGGCAGCCGTGCTCACGACTGGGTTCCCCGGTGGGGGTCTGCAGGTGCTTGCCCAGGCCTTGCTCCGGTGCCGTGCGGCTGGAGGGAGAGGCGAACCCCAGCCCTGGAGCGGCTTGGGCACCGCTGCTCCTTACGCATCAGCTGTGTGCCCACCTCCTCCTGTGCTGGCCCGGGAGGAAGGGGAGTTCCTCCGTCCCTTCCTTCCTTGGGTTTCAAGAAAAGAAGTTCCCAGGAACTGGGAAGGAGCTTCTCGCTTGTCAGCCCCAGGCGAGTTCCTCCGTCCCTTCCTTCCTTGGGTTTCAAGAAAAGAAGTTCCCAGGAACTAAGAAGGAGCTTGTCAGCCCCGGGTACCTGCTGAGAGATGTGATCCATTTCAGGCAGGGACACGAGGTGAGAAGCGGCCAGGCTGGCCGGGTCAGAGGCAGGGGGCCCCAGTGGAGACACTGCTCTGTGGGACAAGCACCGTGGTGTCACCTTGGCACGCACAGGTGTGCAGGTGGTGAAGATGTGAGCAATCCTGAACAGGATTGGAGATGTGGGTGAAGTTCTGGCTGGCTGAGTTACACTTGTGTAATCTTTTAAAATTACACACTCCAAAAGGGGAAGGTATTAATCTCCCATCAGTATTTGGTGTGGTACAATGACAAGAGCAGAAGATAATCCCTTCTTCCTATTTCTCTATTATCACCTGGCTAGGAAGAGGAAAGATAGAATGAAACTTGACAGAAAAGAGCTTGATGTGAAAAGGTTTTTAGACATTAGAGGCATTTTAACCACAGTGGAAGCATGGTGCTGCTTGTAGACAGCTGTCAGACAAGCAAAGAGGCTGGCTAAGCTTCTGTAGCAGAAGAGCAGAGTTGAGCGTTGTCTGTGGAGTGTGTTTTGTTAGCTGTGCATTGAGACTGCTGCCTGTGGAGCATATCAAAGGAGAAAAGAAAGGACTTGAAATTTCAGCTCCTGTAGAAGAAAGACTAGAATGTGCTGAAAGTTGTACCAGAATTGTAGGGTAGGAGATCCCCAAGTTATTCTCCCTTATCTAGTGACCAAGTTTCAGGAGCTGAAGGAGATTTCATGGAGTTGGTGATGATGTTGAGTACTGCAGAGCTCAAAAAAGATGAGACCCCATGTGTGGTATCTTCTTGCTGCTGCCCGTGTGTAAGTCTGAACAGCACAGCCACAGATTTACAGATTTCATTATCACATCAGATGCTGCTGTGGAGTTACTGTTTATATAAATGCCTGTTACTTTTGCAGTTTGTGGGATTTTGTATTGCTGAAGGAAATTAAGTGCATGTATGACAGTAAAAACTATTTGTTTGGCTGTTTTAACAGAAGTAATGTTCTCTCATCCTCAGCCATCAAAAGTACAGAGCTATTCTGAAGAAGGAGAAGAGGAAAAAAAAGCGGCAGGCTCTTGCCAAACTAAGGGACTCAGGTAACTGAAGTATTTGGTGCTCTCAGTGAAACTAGAAGTGATTGGGGTTTTTTGTTTTTGTTTTTTTTTTTAAAGATATCATTATGTGTATCTGTGTTGGCTGTAGCATGCAGTTATCTAGCTGCGTTGAATTGTGTTTTTTTTCAGAAGCTGCAGAAAAAGATGAATCTGTGTCTGAGGAGGAAGAGGAGGAAGTGGAAGAAGAGGAGGAAGAAGAGGAAGAAAAAAAACTTGAGGCAGAAAGGTGAGAAATCTAGAAAATGGCATATATGCAATAAACACTTTTGTAATCAATTCCATTTTAGTACTTTGAAAAATTTGACTATATTCTGTGAAACACAATCTTTATTGAATATGTCAGGCTACACAGTCCTTTCCTCTAAAGCCTGAATGATTCCTATGCAAATTTCTCTTTAAAATAAGATTGGATAAGTTGCAGTTATTATTGTAATAATAAATACAACATTGATTTGTATTTATGACAGTTGCATCAGTCATGGGTAGTCCTTAAGTTGGTGGTCTAAGTGGTGTCTGGTTTCTTTGGTAGACAAAAACTACATGAGCAGTGGTTGCTGAGAGAAGAAAAGGCCCAAGAAGAGTTCAAGCTAAAGAAAGAAAAAGAAGAGGCTGCAAGAAAGCGTCAAGAGGAAGAAGAGGTATAAAGATGTAAAACCTTACAGTTGTGCCAGGCAACAGGGCAGCCTAGTGTAATAACTTTCATTATTTTGTGATGGGCCCATTTTTCTTGATGCTGGTGTGTTTGAAAGCGTAGACTCTGTTCTTTTGTATAGAAAAGCAGAATTGAAAAGAGAAGAAAGCAACAGCTCTTAAAAGGGTTTTTGTCAGATTTAGTTGCTTCTGACTAGATGAAAACTTAATGGTCAAGGACTTGTAGTGCAACATGGTGCTTTTGACTTTGATTGTAAAGCATTGTCCCTTAATTTATTTTTTCTGTTATAAAGAGGAAAATCAAAGAAGAATGGGAAGAGCAGCAGAGAAAAGAGAGAGAAGTGGCACAGCTGAAGCAACAGGAGAAGAGAGAGAGAGAGGTGATTCCTGGTGGTGGGAGGATATACATGTTCTGTGTCCTGTGACATGATCAGATGCAACAGTTATGCATGCTGAAAAGGGATTTTTGTATAAATAGCAAATGCATTAATTAACCCATTCTGTCTAAGCTCCTAAACCATTGTTCAGTGTTAAAGAGGGGGTCCATATACTGAAGTGTAACTCCTGTTAACCCATCTGGTTGTTCACAGCATGTAATTGTTTGTGTCAGGTAAATATGAAGGTACTGTGCCAGTGCACTTTCTGCATCATGTGTTAAAGATAATCCTTCCTTAATGTCCCAGTTAAACACAGTCAGTGCTGAAGAAAATGCCCAAAGAGGATATGGAATATGGAAGTACATTGCTGCTTAACATAGTTCTTAATCAAAAGATGTGTTACAGCTCTTCTTTACCTGACTCATCCAACAAGATGTATCTTTTTTTCAGAGTTCCTTGGGTGGAATAAAAATGATATTGAAGATACGAGTCCTTGATAACATTTATGTTAATGATACATTCATCTTAAGTTTTACAAGTTCAGTGACATGGATGTAAGATGTCCTACACAGTAATCCAGTGTGAGGATTGGCCTCTTATTGCCACTGCAGCTTTCTAGGATCTGGTCATTTTAGATTCTCCACAGTCACAAAGTTTCCAGTCATTTCACTGGGAGATGTCTTGTGGCTGTGTCTGATAGCCACAGCAGGAGAAGAGCCATGAGCAGACAGTTGTGGCTGTCTGCAGTTAATAGTTGGTTGTGCCATTGATTACATAACACTTGAATGAGGGATGCCAAAGAACAGCAGTTTTTGTATTTCCTGTCTTACTTGCTCTGTTGTTCAGGTGTCCATTTCTTTGCAGTGTAGGGAGAGAAAATTATGCTCGTGTCCTTTATTTAGGGTTGAGATACAGTTTGGAGAGAGCTGAACCATGATAACAGCAGGATTTTATTCCTCCCCTCTATCCTTGTGTCTGGGTGTGCCCAAGCCCTCAGTGGATAACTGGTGTCCCTGAACTAGATGGAAGCAGCTTTCTTTTTTATTTGGTTGTTGGATTCTTTGCTTTGTGTTTTTCTGGGTTATTATTTACAGGGTTAGTGAGTTAAATTGGCTCACAGAGGGCAATGACAGGCACCCAGAGGGAAACTGATTACCCAGCTAAAAGCAGAGCCACCCATTTTAGCAGCACAAGTTGTTTAATTGGTTTTGCCTGTGTCTTGAAACAGCAGTTTATTCCAGTTCTAACAGTGATACAAGAAAAAAACTAATTTCCCTCCCTAAAATGAAGCAATAGATTTTCTGGTTTGATGGGTAATGGTGGTTAGAGGCTTTTTTTGGAGAGGGTGAAGGATTAGTTTTGGCTTTTGTTTTTTTTTTTTTTTTTTTTTGGGGTTTGGGGGGTTTTTTTTTTTTTTTCTTTTTTTTTTTTTTTTTTTTGTTTGCGTGGTTTGGGGAGTTTTATTTGTTTGTTCTATTTCATTTTTCTTTATTAGGGTGGGTACTATCTGATATCCTTGGTGATCAGTACCAGATGCTGTCTGGGTCCTAATTTTTAATTGCATTTTTTAATTTTTATTTGCTCTTTTAAAATTTAATTAATTCTCTTCCAGTCCTAGCATATTTTCTTGTACTGATTATGTTAAAATATCTTTTTTCTAGGAACTTCATAGAGCAATTTATTAGAAGTAGTGTCCAGCCAGTTTTGGAGAGTGGTATTGTTATGCTCAGCCCACTTAGAAAAATGAAGGGAAAGAGTATCCTCATTGCTTTCCTGTGTTTGGAAAGCTAGATATGGTTAACTTACAGTGTTTAAGTTTCTTACCAGCTACATCTCTTGCTGTAACAGAGGCTCACTAAGCATTGCATTTTTCTGTGTTCCATAAAATGTGTAAGTTAAAACATTTCGTGCTACTAAACGATTATGGACTTACCTGTAACCAGGCTGTGTAACAGAGCAGGAGATAGATTTAAGCATCAATAGTTCCATGATAGTTTTAAAAAAGAAAATTAAACTTTTATGTTGTCTGTCATTTAGTTTAGGGATCATCTACATGAGGGTCTGTCTGATGTATCCTTTAACAGCTTTGTAGTACATGAATTGCTACAGAGCCAAAGTAAATCTCCTGTTTTTAGAGCAAACCCCATCACACTTTCATTATGCATAATCACTGAGCATTGTGAATTAGGTTCTTAACTAAAGAAACCAGATGTTTTGTGTATCCTCAGGGTTTTCACTAGTCCTGTGTTTGCACCATTTATAGGCAGCTGTGCAGAGGATGCTGGATCAAGCTGAAAGCCAGGTATGCTCAGAGACTTTCTGAAAAAAGAACTGAAAAGTAATTTAATTTCCATCCGGTGTTTTCCTTCTAGCATGCTGTCCATCTGCTCTTGAGAACCTAATGGCCTGAATAAATTTAATATATAGTGGCTTGCATGAGCTGTAAACAATTATTTACTGGGTGGAACATAATTAAGCATATTTCTGGCTGGTTGGTGGCAGTGCAGTTGTGCATGCTGATGACTGTTCAGGAGGTCTGAGTCAAAATGAACCTGGAAATACTGCTGTGTGCTGTTAAAAACCACTGTGCATGATGGCTTATTTGTGAATTGTAATTCTAAATAAATCTGTCAGTCCTGGCTAGCAAGATAAACTTCTCTTTTTAAGTAGATGTCAGGCTCTAAATAAGAGGATTCAGTGGTAGAGGAGGGCACAGATCCTTAAGGAAGAGAAAAAAAGGTGGGGGAGGGAGAAGCTTGACTGCTTGGATGCCTGGAAGAGCATGGATCTCAAGCTGGCAGTGTATAGAAAAGAAAGTTGCAGTTTTCATTTGACTCTTAGAGATTGCCTTAAAGAATAATTTGGATTTTTATCCCTGTCACATGGTTAAACTTGTGAAGATTCTTGTTCTGTTTAAACCACTACATGAATCTGAAAAATAAGTTTTAACCTATTTATCCATTGTTTATTGATTGCCATAGCTACATTGGAGTTACATTTGCTTCCAAATCATGCTTAAACAGTTCTTTAGGTAGGGAATCTGTTTCATAAGATGGGTAGGAAACTGCTCTGAACTGCTGCCTGCACAGAGCTCAAGATGCATTAGCAGTCATGTCTGCAAAGGAATAGTCAGAAATGTGGTATGTTAGAGGCTGCATTAGAGTATCAGTTCAGGGTTCATTTACTGCTGACATAACAGGGCTGTTCTGGTGACAGAACATTGTGGCTGCAAGTCATGAACAGAATTGGTAGCTGGGTCAAATGCTGCTTGTGAATAAAAAGAATTTTCAGTTGATTTAAAATGAGAACTTGGGCCAGTCAGCTTTACAGATTGTTTGGTTAGAATGACTACAACCAAGACACATATTTTAAAATATGTGTCTTGGTTGTCATTCAAGGCTTGCAACTTGATGAGGCCATTTTGAATTACAGAAATCTTAATGACCCAAAATGATCAATACAGACACGTTTATTTTCAGTGTTAACTGTGAATTTAATCTTTTTTTAAATTCTAGCCTTTGGCAGATTACTTTTATTTTAGCCTTTTCTAGAAGCACATAAAAGTGATAATGATGAACTTGCTGAGCTTTGGGCTGTTGCAGAGAAAAATAATTAAATAGTCCCAGCTTTCTCTCTGCCATGTTGTGGTGGTTTTGGCTGGGGGAGAGTTAATTTTTTTCATGGTGGCTAATATGGGGCTTTGTTTTGGATTTATACTTAAAATAGGCTTGAAAATGTGGAGATGTTTTTGTTATTGCTGAGCAGGGCCTACACAGACCCAAGGCCTTTTCTGCTTCTCATACTGCCACACTGGTGAAGAGACAGAGGGTGCATGGTTGGTTGGGAGGAGACAGCCAGGGCAGGTGACCCCAACTGTCCAAAGGGATATTCCAGACCATCTGACATCATGTCCAGTATATAAGTGGAGGGAAGAAGGAGGAAGGGGGGTACATTTCATGTGATGGTGTTTGTCTTCCCACATCACTGTTATATATGGTGGGGACTTGCTTTCCTGGAGATGGCTGAACACCTGCCTGCCCCTGGGAAGCAGTGAATTAATTCCTGGGTTTGCTTTGGTTTTTTGCCTTGCTTTTGCTTTCCCTCTTAAACTGTCTTTATTTCAATGCATGAGTTTTATATCTGTTACCCTTCCATTCTCTCCCTGATCCTGCTTGGGGCTGTGAGCAAGTGGCTCTCTGGGGCTTGGCTGCTGGCTGGGGGTTAAACCACAACACTGGTGTGTAAAGTGAGACCCAAAGCACAGGGCAGCTTTGCAAAACAATGCTTTAAATAGGTTTACCTTGTCTTGTAGAAACATAGTGCTCATAACTGCATGTGAATTCAGTTGTTAAGTTTTATTTTTGACATTCTGTTTCTTTACAGTTTTTTAACTTTTGTCTATTTTAATGTTTCTTCCACAGCTGGAGAATGGTGTGAGCTGGCATAACCCAGAGCCCCCAGAGAATCTGGGAACAGAGAAGGATAGAGCAAATTGCCCATTTTACATTAAAACAGGTTCCTGCCGATTTGGAGACAGGTAATCCATTGAATATTTACCAGGATAGAAGTGTGTTGGGAAGATAAAACAGAGGCAACTTAATTAGGTCATAAGCAAACTGAGGAAAAATGGCTGCATAAAACACTTCTGTGTATTTGGATGTGGATTGAGAGCGAGCACTGCCTGCTGGAATTGAGCTATTTATTGTTATGCCATATTACTGATGGTGTATTCTGGTTACATTGGTCACACTTGAGTTTTCCTTAGCTTAGACTCATGCACAGATATACTCTGACAGAAGGTATATATTCTGTTATTAGTACAGGTCTGAATGTCAGATGCTAGTTCTTTATATTTCCTAATTTGCACAAATTCAAATCCCAAATGGACTAAAGAAAGTAAGTTAGGTAAATCTGCACACTGAAGTTGTCAGGTAACTTCCAGAGTTCTCACTATTTAAATGTGTGATGCATTCAGTTGTGATTCTGGTACACTGACAGGGTGCCCCTATGTCAGGAGGGAAGTGTAGTAAAAGGGAAGAACAGAGAAGCTCATCAGGATGATGAGAGATGAGCAGCACCTCTGTGGAAGTGGCTGTCAAGTCCAGACTCTGCTTTCAAAGAGGGGGATGGAAGAGGACTGTGGTAGATGAACAGCAAATTCAGGAGTAGAGTGGGAATGATTGTTTGCAATTTAGTCAGGTGTCTCAGAATGTTTACCAGCTTTGACAAAGGAAAGACTTTGTCATATGAAACAAATGGCAAACTTGTTCCCAGAGGATGTAGGGCAAACCAGAAGTATAGATGAGTTTACAGAGTATATGTTCATTGGCAACCAGGAACAATAATGACCCAAATGCAGCTTCTGGTTTGAAAATCTGATTTTTTTTTTTTTTTTTTTTTTTTTTTTTTTTTTTTTTTTTTTTTTTTTTGTGCTAAGGAGAAACAACAGCTTAGCAGGGAAGGACTCTGATATTTATTACATGAATCTTCATCAGAAACTTACGAGGTTATTTTACTAACTTGTATCACTGAAACATGTGCGGTCTAGCTATTGTAGTTTTCTTTATCCTGGGAGAAATTTGTTCCAGTGTGACGTATATTCTGGATAATTATGAGATAATTCAGCTATATGGAAGCTTCAAGTTCACATCTTTTTTTTCTATTCTGAAATATGTGTTGAATTCCATAATAAAAATTTCACCAGCTATATCCCTGCAGACAGCATTTTTTTCAGATATCTGGGTCTTTGTAGTCTTTGCAGTATTTTTGTTTTAGTGATCTTTAATGGAGATAACTTCTATGGATTATTTATTGCATAAAACTCAGTTTTGCTTTGAACTTTGCATTTGAACTGTGAATAACCCTTGGAAAATAAATACTGAGAAACATCATATTCTGCCCTTCCTCTTTCACCCCTGTTGATCTCAGCTACCTCCGTTTCGTCTTCCTTCTTTTTCTTCACATACCTGCTTCCTTCATAATCTGGTCATTTTAACAGCTGGTGCTGTCTTAAGTTGAAGGACTGGTACAGCTAGGGTAAGGATGTGTTGAAAGAAGTTGTAAAAAACTAAGAGCCAGCATTATCAACAAATAACTGTTGAATCTTGTCAAAGCTCACTATGTCCTGAACAAGCTGAAACTGGCTGAGTTTGCTGCTACCAATCTCCCCAGTAATTCAAACCCTAATATTTTGCAGTAATATTGGATTCTTGGGTCATTCATTTTCCTTGGGGTTCCTTTTGTTCTGTCATGTGAATATATCATTTTGTTTACAGACAATATTAGGTGCCTATTATTGAAGTTGAACAGCATTTTTTCTATTATGCTGTTATTGAAATTGAACAGCAAAAGGAGGCAGCTTCTAAAATGTAAAAAAACCAATAATCATCAAATTGTTTCTTGGTTTCGTTTTGGGTTTGGAGATTGGATTTTTTTGTGGTTGTTGGGTGCCTTTTGAAATCTAAGGGGCCAACCAGAAGGTGAGAGTCCATTTCTGATTGACTGGGTACAGAAAAACTTCCTAGCTGAAGTCTGGGTTGTAGTTGCCCATTTTGAGACCTGACCTCCCTGCAGTTCTTCTGTGCTGCCCAGTGACATAAAGAGACTAGACTAGTCTGGATGTTTTCCTGGTCATGTCATGAAAAGGAGAAAAATGTTGGAGAGTTCATGACCCAATTGCTTGGAGATATATTGAATGGGAGTCATAAAGCACAGTGAAATAAACATGGGGAACATCTGTGTTCTTACTGAATCTAAAGGTGTGTAGGGGAGAACTGTATTTCACCATGTTGGTGAGGCAGCCTGAATATGATGGATGGTGATGGAGATCTAATACTTTTATGGCTGCCAAGAAGCTGCAGATTAAGATATGACTGATTTAGAAGAATCTCTTCTTTTGTTTGGGTTTTGGTTTTTGTAGGTTTTTTGGTTTGTGGATTTGGTGGTGTTGTTGTTTTTTCCTTTGTTTTGGTTTGGGATTTTTCTGTTAGAAGTGGAAAAATACCAGACTTATACTCATCCAGGTGCAGGTTTAAATGTGCTGTTCTTCCCACATTCCCATTTTCTACTCCCATATGATGAAAAACAACTTCAGCGAAAGTTGTTCAGTTTGCAAAAAGAAGAGCAGGGACTTGCTTTAAAATGTATTTTTAGAAAGACTCCTGACAATCTTTTAAGCCCTTCAGAAAATGGGAACACATTAACCCTTGTAGCTTAAAAGAAATTACTTCAGCTCTCATTGTGACACTGGTATCTATAGCTTTTGTAAAGTTGCTTTCTTAAGCAAGAATGTGTTAATGGCCTTAAGGAAGCCTTAAGGTTATGTATAAATTCACTCCGAAATATATGGCCTAGTAATCAAAATATCTTAGTCTTCCACTAATGGATTTTCTTTTATAGTAACTGTAACTGAAAATAACAAATGTTTGAAGCTTCAACAAGTGTATCTTCTGCTGAAAGTGCCAATGTTTCCACTTTCCTTTCTTCACTACACCTGTCCAGGTGCTCTCGCAAGCATAACTACCCCACATCGAGCAAGACGCTGCTCGTGCGAGGGATGTTCATCACTTTTGGCATGGAGCAGTGCCGCAGAGACGACTACGACACAGATGCCAGTCTGGAGTACAGTGATGAGGAGACCTACCAGCAGTTCCTGGAGTTCTACGAGGATGTGCTCCCCGAGTTTCAGAATGTGGGGAAGGTGGTTCAATTCAAGGTATGCATCTAAGCGTGGTTTATGAGCCTTACGAGGAATTCTGCCCAGCATGCCCCAGCTAAATCCTGTGGGCACTGGGGAGCTGTGCTGTGTCCTTACAACAAACTGTGCATCTCTCATGGCACCTGTAAACTTGTCACTGCTCTTACAGAGCACCATCTCCCGCTGGGTGAATCTTGTCTCCCATTCCTCTGAAGTGTTACAAAAGCTTCTATATTGCACGTTATTCACACTACTCAATAGTCCACTTATCTCATATTCCCTTCTTTTCTTATCCTGTGCTAAGCCCCAGAGAGTCCATTAAGACTGTTAGACAATATAAATACATCTGAGCTACTGTGTTTGGGCTTAAGGAATGAAATAGTGGGGATATGAAATGCATTTGGAGTGTACACCCAACCAATGTCATTTTAGGACTGTCTGAATAAAATAAAATCAGATTACAATGAACTGAAAAGATAGCATATATTTCACTAGGAAGAATTATAGAAAGGTAAGTTGCATAAATGGTCTTGAGATTTGTCATCCATCCTTAGTTTGTGCATTTGGTTTGCTCAGTGTTTTGTACTGATTTTTTCCCATTTATATTGTTGTTTCTTATGGGGATAAAAAGGGATCTGTAAATGGAGACCTCAGAGATGAATGATGTGTCCTGACAGTCCCATGTTGCCCCAAAAATGTGCAGCTTGGATAGTGCAATGTCCTTGTATCAGAATCTATTGCAGCATTCCTTTCTGCTTGCCATTCCTGAGTGTTTTCCTGCAGTCACCAGGAGGCATAGAGTGCCTTTTCTACTTTTGTGTTCATCTACTGGCAGCTGCCTCAGGACTGAGATGGCATTAGCATTTCAAGCAAGAGAAAAGTAGGAGTGAGTTTTCAGTAGTTGTATAATGAGCTTTATAGGTAAGAAACCTTCACTTGTTTGGAGGAGTAAAGCATCCCCTCCATATTTAGACTCATGGAATAATAGCCAATTGTCCTCTACTAGAAAACAAAATGCAGATTCCCTATGGAGCATGGCTTGAAAAGCCTTATCAGCAAAGTCAGTCCTTGGCTTTGTACCACGGTTCTGTACAGGTGTGCTAAGCTGCACCTGCTTGGGTCCCTGTGACTATTAGTGTGGCATCCCTTGGCTTCTGAGGCAATTGTGCAACAGCAGGATGATTCTCATGCATATTTTTGCTACATTAGAGATGCTTCAGAAAAACATGTTGGCTGCAGAGATCTTAAGTGTGAGTGAGCTGAGACTCTGTGACCATTTAGAATCAGATTATACACACCCCTCTGTCAGCTGACTTACTTTTCCAGTGTAGCCCAAGGTTTTATTCTGGCTGGTTTTTCTGGGAAGCTGCTCCAGAATCTGGAAGATCTTGATAAAACACTACCTTAGATTACTAGGGTTCTTTTCCTACCCAAAAATGTCTATGGCAAAATCATTCTCACTTGTTCTTGTATTGACACTGTTTATCTCAAATAGTTTGACTCCTTATCCTGTAATACTTAATTATACAAGTGCTTGTTATTGTGGCTGAAGGCCTTTGCTGATCCAGCATACAAAGAGGTATTCCCTGAGGGTCAGTCAGGGTTCAGGGATGAAAGGAGCCGCTAACTTTGTTTGCTGCGGATATTGGAGGAGGCCTGCAGGCAACAGAGGCTGGAATCACAGTTTGTCCTGGAGAACTGGGTTCCACCTGCTTGGACCTGCCTATCGGAATCTTTTGTAACTAGCAAGCTTTTTGAGATTTAATTTTTGAGAGCTTTAGATCTACTTTGAATGCTAAATTATTACCAAAAAGGTTTTTCAGAACCGTACAGTGAAAAAACCATTTTAAAGGGATGCTGTGAAGATGCATTGCTCAAGAGTCTCTTACTGTAATGAATCCCTCATTTCCACATGAGGAAACTAATAATTGTTGTCAGAGCAGGATTTGGCTGTTGCACAGTATGGTTGGCCCAGACAAGTACAAGACAATGGAGTACAAACTTGCTTGTGGACTAAGTGAAGCCAAGGTCCCAGAGTTAATCAAAGCATAATTTAAACATAAGCCAGAAAGGCTTTTTTTTTTTTGTGGTTTTTTTTTTTTTTTGGTTAACAGTGTTTTGAAAAACATCATCTCTAAGTTGATATGGATGAACTGTCTTAAATGAGAATTGCACATCTCAGAATGTGTGAGGTGCTGTACAGCATAAACCTTCCACTGCCCTAACTTCATGTTTCCGTCCCCTCAGGTCAGTTGCAACTATGAGCCTCACCTGCGAGGAAATGTGTACGTCCAGTACCAGTCGTAAGTACTCACAGTCTTACCAAGGGCTAGAGCTAAACTCCAGAGTTGAATAATGAATAAGAAGTGTTTGTATCATCCATGCAGTTCATTCTCACACTGTAGTGGGAACCTAAAATTGGTAAGGGGTGTCTGAAATGATTGTGTGATGGTAATGCCATCTGTTGTTTTTACTTTTTAAAGGGAGAAGGACTGTCAGGCAGCTCTGGCTCTGTTCAGTGGACGATGGTATGCAGGCAGACAGCTTCACTGTGAATTCTGTCCTGTGACGAGGTGGAAGACTGCCATATGTGGTGAGTCTTGGAAAAGAGAATATGTGTTACTGAAAGAATACTCACTCGTGGAAGTGAGAAAGAGGGATTAGGCTGTAGCTTTCAGATCTGCCTAATGTTATTCATTTCTGTTTGGAATACAAATGTGCTAACTTGCTTGTGTAGATCCACATAAGTATCTGAATTGTTCTAGGGGATTTACCATGGTCTAGAAAAAAGGTTTGAATTCTAGCTTTGGAAATAATAATCTTAAGGTGAAACTCCAGGAAGTACTAATTTATCTCTTGAGAAGCAACGGCAGTTTCTGGACTATCAACAGTTCTAAGAAGCAAATATAACATGTGACTTATCTAGATTTACCTTCTTACATTAAGGTAAATAAAACTTAATGAAATTAAATGTTAAGTTTGTTCTAAGCTAAAAAAAAATCTTCGTAGCTGTTAAAAAGCTAATTTCAAGAAAAGTACACAATGAAAATTAATTTTGTGTGAGTTAAATTGATAGGTGGTCAGATGCATGTTCTTCTGTTTGGAGAAGCAAAATTCCATTTACTACATTTCTTCCAGTTGGTACATAGTGAAGAAAGAGATTTAACAGGTCTGGTTCATAAAAAGGCAAACCCTAATCTGTTGCAGGCTTGTTTGAAAGGCAGAAGTGTCCAAGAGGGAAACACTGCAACTTTCTTCATGTATTCAAAAATCCAAACAACGAGTTTTGGGAGGCCAACAGAGACATACGTATTTCTCCTGAACGGACTCATCAGTTGTCTAAAAACTCTGAGAGGAGAAACCGATCGAGCCATCGTGACGACTATTACAGCCGGTCCAGGAGAAGGGGCAGCCCGAGCCCAGAGCATTCCTACCGCAGAAATGGGGAATCAGAGAGGAAAAAGAGTCGCCGCAAAAACAAGAGGCGGCGCCGGTCGGGGAGGTCGAGGAGTCGAGAGAGGAGGAGGTCCCACAGCAGGGGCAGGAAGAGGAGAGGCCGCAGCCGCAGTCGCAGCAGGAGTCACAGTCGGACACGCAGCAGGAGCAGAAGCAGGAGCTCCTCTCGATCCAGGAGCAGGGGTAAAAAGAGATCAAGCAGCAGAGGAAAAAATAGTGAAACTCCCAAAACAAAGTGAGAATTACTTTCAGAAATCACTAATTGGTAAAAATAGAGCTGACAAAGAAATCTTCCCAATAGGGCACCATATATATATGAATTTTAAATAAAGTGTTCTTGCACATTAAAATGTTTCTTCCTAATAAAGGAACGTAGTTTACTGTGTGCGAAGCTTGAGGAAATTTAAAGTTTTAAATCCTATAGAAGGTGTGAATGTCAAGACTCTAGCTACTCTGTCCCTCTGAACTGCTGCAACACCTGGATGCACATTGAGTACAAATAGAGAAGTGAAGCCTCTTTGGTATGTGCTTATTTCTGTTACGTGTATGTTAAGTGTTTACTGTTCCTGTAAGGAGTTAGTACAAAACAGCCAGTGTGCAGTAAATTCACAACCCAGCACACTGCAGATCCAGGTCTGTGTAGATGATTGCCATTTGTGTTTTTCATCTGTTTATCAGAAATTGCTTTCTAGACAAAGAAAATATAATCGTTTTATGAGTTGGAGAAAAGGGATCTCAAAGACATCACTGTTTGATTGTACAGTACTTGCCCAGTAGGAGCTTTTTGGTCATGAGTGTTGGATTTTTCTCGGCCCTGACTGAGCTGCTGAGCTGATGGCTTGTAGGGATTGCAGTAGACTAAAACCAAGCAGAAAGTACACAGAGAAACAATCAGTTTATTCAATACCTTAATCCCCAAGTAAGACTGGAGACCATGGAACTGTAATCCTTGAATGAGGTTAGAACTACTTTGCATACCTCTTGGTTGCACACCATTTGTAGGTGAAAACGACCTGCCTAACTTGTGCTGGAGGGGTGGAAAGTGTCCATGGGGAACCAAAGATGTGATTGTGAAGGCTCAGTCAAGATGGCTGCAGAATGGCTGAAGAAACTGAAGGGTTCATACATGAAAGACTATTTCATGGTTTTGGGAGAGGAGGACTTGACTTAGAGCCTTTTTAGGTTTATTTTACAAATAGTTTTAAGACACCCTACTGCCTTGCTTTCCTACCAAGGTGAAGAGTAGGGTACATAAAAATGAAATTATTGGGACAAAACCTCCTTGAAATGACAGCTACATTAGCGAAGTACCTACAGTTAGATAAATCCTTACCAATATTTTTTCACTTTTATTTAAAAGATTTATGTTTTAGATGTACTGTATTTCACATGGTTTATCTTCAGGTTTTAACTTGGGCACCTCATGTCCTCAGACACCTAGAAGGAGCTTGTAGCAGCGAAGGTGCAGTGCCCTACCGGTCTGTAGAGATGCCTCCCTGTCTTTAGCCTCTCCAAAGAACTGGGCTCCTGCCTTCAGAGAACCAGACCCCATGAGTTAGAAGCCTAAAGCAGGCATGAAGTGCTCCCAAATAAGAATTCATTACAACTCCCAGCAATGTAACATAAACTCCCTTAGACAATCTAGGTATCTGAACTTTACCAACAGCATTCCTCACAGCAAGAATGTTTTTCTCCGGGATAGTTAAGATCAAGTGAACATTGCTTCTGGATATGATATATATGTATATTTTTGCTTTTCTAAATGCATAGTGCACCTAGCATGCTGATTATACATTTTTCCTACTTTCTTCATGTGTAACTTGTCCAATATGGAGTAATACAACAAAAGTGATGTTCAGTTCAAACCCAACTTTCTTGACATATTGTCATAACTGTAGGCAGAGCTGTAGCTTAGTTAATTTGATTAAATGTTGTAGTTATTAACAGATGTAGGAATTGTAATTAATTAGCATAATTTTTGAAATAATAACTTTTTTAAAACGCATATTTCAAAGGATAGACAGCACAAAGTTTTTAATTCCATTTGAGAAATTTGTTACTGCCAGTTTCTTACAATGTACCTTTTTCTCACCTCACCTTAGAAACAAATTTTCCCTGAGGTTTCTATTTTTTTTATAGATGCTCAGTTGTCTCGCTGGGTTACTTGCACTACATGTGGCAAACTCTGGTGCAGTTGGCCACTAGCAGGTTGGTTACATCCTCCATTCCCTGGGCTGCCCTGCTTCCCACAGCTCTGGTGGGAGAGCTGGCTTGTGCCCGTGCAGACACTCTGCACCCCGTGTCACGAGGGCAGATGTCAAGGGGCATTATCCCAGCAAAATCAGCTGTCCAGCTCAAAGAAATGTGGAATGGGTGGTGGGAACCTGTGACCAGTCAGGTGAAATAAGCAAACCAGGCCTCCATGGGATTATGGGATTAGAAACTAAGTGCCCACTAACAACCATGTGAGAATTCCACAAGTGATTAGGTTCCTTGTCCCCACAGTTTTGCAACAGGATTTGGGAAGCTGAGTGGCTGTATTAAAAAAAAAAAACAAAAAACAAAAAACCAACCAAACAAACCAAACGTGCTCAGAAATGCATGTAAAAATTTAAATATACTTTATTTCTACTACTACAATGGCTGAAGCTTCAGCTTGTTTTCTTGAGGTCTGGACCCAAACATGCTGGCTGTACCTGTACAGTGTAGGACTGGTAGCTGTGATTGCCCTGCACTTTCACACACTGTTTATTACACAGAATTTGAGTGCTGTAGATCTGACATTTAGCTTGCATTTGTTAGCATGAAACCTAGGATTCCACCAGTTTTCTGACCTTGGAGTTTGTATTTTTCAGTATCGTTTCTCTGCTTCATAATCTTAAGTAGTGTTATATGCATGGTTTTGTGTTTCCTTATTATTATCTGAGTGAGCTATTTTATTCTGGAGAGACAAACAGACTAGAAGAACTAACTTTTTTAATGTTAAGCTTAATTATTTTCTTTCCCAAAGGGAAAAAGCCTCAGAAGAACATGGAAAGGATTTAAATTTGTAAGGAACAGCCTATTCCCACTGTGTGTTATTCTGCATATTCCACAGAAAAGGACCTTATAAAGTGAATTAATATGGGCCAAGTTTTATTTTGTTTTCAACAACAATTTAAAAGTAGCAGTATTTCAAAATACTTTTTTTCAGTTGTGAATTCTGCAGGGATCACGGTGGTGCTTTGGAGTAATTCTGGCATGTACCCAGATGTTCAGGATGGCAGTGCCAGGGCCTGCCAGACGCCCTGCTTCAGTCAGGATGGGGAGCAGGTGCTGCCCCTGCCCTTCAGTGCAGGAGGAACAGCCCAGCCAGGCAGCAGCACTGCCTTGTTCAGCAGCACCAGGGGAACCCCTGCAGGCATGGGCACTGTTGCTGCCCAGCAGAATAAAGGCATCAGGGAACTGGCCTTGGCCCCTTGCAGCAGAGTGTCTTCCCTCCAGCTGTCGCTGGTGGCCACTTCTGTGGGATTTCATGCCGTCTGCCTGTCCAGAGAAGCAAACCCCTGTCAGGGGTTGAGGAGGAGTGGCATTGTGTCTGTGTGTTGAATGCAAGGCATTTCTTGTGACAGGACACCCAACAAGGCCGTCCCTCTCTGGCCCCAGCCCTTGTGTACAGGGCACATTGTCCAAAATGCATCCCAAGTGACTCCTCTCCCACATTTATGCCCTGTGATGGCAGCATGGCCGTTTTGCATCCAGTTTTGCATTAGCACGTTCAGTGTATTGGAAACTGCCCTCCGGTTTACCAGTGACATTCCTGTGCGCTAAATAACTTGGTTTTTTTCTAAAGACATGCAAGAGCCTGCTAAAAGATGCTATTGCTTCCTGTCCTGGATCAGCACTTCTTACAAAACATGAAAGATGGAAGTTTATGATAGTTAATAACCTAAAAGCTTAATTTACTTTCTTATATCATCCAAAGAATGCAGCTCATTTTGCTTTCACTGTAAGCTTGTAATTGCAATGAACCCCAGTTCTTCCACATACACTGCTGCTCAGCACTGATGTAGCGGGTGAATTGAGTATCTGTGGCTGAAAACCAAAACTGATGTGACATGGACAGGTGACACTTTGTCGAGCTGTGGGACAGACTGCAACGCAAGCTGGACAGCCGTAACCCATGGCACGTGGGAACTTGACAGAGGCAGCCACAGGGTGACCATCCCTGTGGCCTTACCCCGAAAGAACAGCAGATGTTTAGGAAGGCCTCTTCGAGTTAAAGACTTAAGTCAGTGAAGTTGAAGACACTCAAGACAACAATCAACTTGCCTGAACAATCCAGAAATTCCTACTTATTCTTTAGCTCTCCCCAACCCTTCCACACAAGACAGGAAATTAAAAAACCGGAATTTCATTTCAAATTATTCTCAGAAATGCTCGAAGATGTTAATTTTTCCCCATGCTTTTGCTGATAATATCAAGCAGTTCAGTTCTTTTAGAAAGGTGGAGAACAGATTCATGTGACATATTTTTGATTGAGACCAGGATTGTAAACCTTGCATTGACTTGCTCAGAATTCTATGAAAAGAACTGAATATTCGGTCTGTATTATCCAGAAATCTCTCTCAACATGTGGTTTAATTTTCAAATGAAGTGGTACCACCCCATCAATTTAACATCCACTTAAATAAATTTTATGTTTAATGTGAGAAGCTTTCCAAAAACTTGCTAATTTATTGCTTTCTCTACAATTTAAATGGGTGTAAATAACTAAACTTGGACGCAGTATCCTCAACATTTTTTTAATGAAGTGCTCAAGAACAGGTTAAGCACTGTAATAAAATTTCCCTTTTTTTAAGCAAGCACTGAGTGGCCTCTTCTTTCCTCTGTGAATACAGGCACTAATTACATATAAACACAGCAATGGTGTAAAAATGGACATTTATTACAACTAAACCAATGTGACAGACAGAGATCAAACAGTTTGTCACAATCACAACGAAGCTTAATCCAGCCAAGCACATACAAATGACAGTGTAAACTTTAAAAACATGTTTAATACATATAAAATTGCTTCTGGTTTGACTTAAATCCATTTTACCACTACAATCTCACACACAGGGTCCTTTTGCTACCCCTCTACCCTCTACCCCTGCCCACTGTGCACTGGGGAAACGCCCTGGGACATGAACAGTCTCTGGTCATCTGGAATCTCTGTGTAAATCCTGGAATGGGCATCCATAGACAAGTTCTAAGGGCTTGAGTTCACAGGCACCACGCTGGTACTGCCCCAGGAGTGGCACACGCAGCCTGGGCCTGGCTGGCTGCTGGGGTCTGGATCAGGAGCCTCGGACGTGGCACCACTGCACTGTTCCTTCGGCCGCTACTGCTGAACCCACTCTCCAGCCGGCCACACAAGTGCTGCTGCCAGCAGCACTGCTGAAGCTAAGCTTTGTGAAAACATGGCACCACTCAGGTGAACACGCCAAAACTCCTAGGGGAAGGTGTCTGAGTGGAGAGGGAGGAGACAACCCCTCCTCCATGGGGACAGGCAACATAACTTGGCTACTCCCAGGTGTAGACTCCGACTGTCTGTCTCCCTCAAAATCACACATGGATCACATATTTCTGCTAGTGAAACAGGCTCAGTCTGTAATTACTGAGAGTCTGCTCAAAGTGTCAAAATATTACTGGATAACAGTTTACATGATTTGTGGTGAATATACTATACGAATCTAATGTAACAGAGCTCTCACTGCAAATTAGTTGGTTGAACTACATCACGCAGGAGTATTGTAAGGGATGTGTCACATGTTTGATGTGGTGTTCAAGTGATCAAGAAAAGCAGTTAAATGACTTTGACACTTAGTGTGTCCTAAAGGTACCTATACACCCAATAAAGCATAACTATAAAACACCAAAAAATACAAATTAATTGGTAGACTTTAAAAGAAAATAATAAAAGGTCCCTTTTGTAAAGCTTCTTCTTTCCCATCTTTGAAAGTATTCCGTTTTCATTATGCATCTCTATTCAGTCAGAAAGCTGCGCACATTTTCTTGTACTCATGGTCAAAGCAAGCTAATATCAGACCTAAAAACAGTCTCCTTATTCAGTCTGGGTTGGTTTTTCCTCTCTCCTACATGCATTCCCTTTGGAGTATAGTAACTTGCACAGTTTTGCTCAAGGTAGCTACACTAAAATACACTTTCAGGTCTAGTGAGTTGATCAGTTTTCTTAAAAAAGCAGTTATCACCTTAACGGTTTTTTACCAGTTTGATATGCAGATCCTGGCAGGATTCTTTGGTATAATGACAAATTCAGTAGTAAACAGACATTTCCAATCTTTATGCAACAACTGAAATAAGCAGAATAATCACAAGTGGTGACTAAAATGTAGATGAACAAATTCTTTGGTTGCATAAACACAATTTCTACACCATAATATTTCATATTTGGAGTTGTCCATGTAGCTTCTTTTCATTTAGGTAGGCTATGCTTATGTCATAATAATACATTTGTTTCCTGAAGTCAAGTTTGCTTATAAAAAACAGCAGACTTATTGAAGTCAAATGCAATTTTCCTATAATTGCAGTGAAGGGAAACACTGAGTCAATTTAAATCTAATTCCCTTTCATTTATAAATTTTGAACTTAGGTTTCTTGTTCCCTTTTCAAAAAAAAAGTATTTTTGTATTTTTCTTGTAGGCCTGAATGAAGCAGCTTAGCAAAACAGTAATACTGACAAACAGCATCTTACACCATTAGCTAAACATTACAATGAAGGCAGTGAACATTTACAGTATGAAACACTGAGATGGCATCAGCTGAAGAGAAGATTTATGTCAATCCAATTTCTTCAAGTACACTACGTGGGGTCTCTGCTTCCTACGGAGGGAAAATTTGAGACAGTAGTAAATGAACACTGTTTCTACTGAGCAGTGCTGTACATGAGTTAGTATGGAAGATGCTGAATTGAAAAAGAAAGCTGAAAAGACATGACAACATGGAAGCACTGCAGTTTGCAAACATGGTATTAGCTGCACTTTTCACAGAGCTGTTAATTAGATTGCCATGGTTCACAAGAATAGCTGGTAGATTTTATTGCCCTTAAGCATAATAAAAATAAAACAATTTAGATCTACCAGCAGGGAACAAATCAAAAGCAAGTTACAGAGATAGGAACTGGGGAGGGATAGGGAAGGATCTTGCAATGGAGTCAGTGAATTTTGTGGTGAATTGTTTCAAGGGTCTCAAAAATCTCTTCGGGAATAACAAGTAAGTGGATGAATGAAACTACAGACGCAACTAAGATACAGTATCCCTTAAGATCTTTATAAAAGAGTTTGGGTTTGTTTGTTTTTTTTATACAGTGAGCCCATGTTGCATTAATAAAAGCAGGTCATGGAACCTTGGTATGTCTGGAGTCAGATTGATCCCTTTTCAAAGAGGGAGGAGTTTTCAGGACAGGAATTTTATTATTCCACACCAGGCATGAAGTTTTAGGTTAATTCTAATCTTAGAAAGCTTTCCTTAGATTCAGAGAAAGCTGTTTAATAGCAAATTCCAAAAAATTATCATCAGTTTTGTATTCATTACTTCCATAGCATCTGAAAAGAAATTGTTTAAACTAGAAACATTAGACTGAGCTTTTTTTTAAAAAAACCTATTAACAATGCCATGATAAATAAAAGGGGATACTGTGTCCATATCAAAACAAAAGCTTTAACATGAAGAGGATGGATAAACTTACTTTAGCATCCTAAAACAAGACATGGCATGCAGCAGAAAAAAAAGGCATATAACAGTTAAGGCAGCCAACAAATTATTTTTCAACTGCTTTGCAAATATTTATTAGAAAAATAATGTCAGTAAAACACAAAATTAAACACCTCAAACCTTGCAAATAACATCAGAATATTGTCTCTATCAGCCTTGACTATGTGGCACAAAATGTTCAAGTTTACTATCATCATTCAGCTCATGTATAAGGTGATTCAGCAGTGAAGGAACAAGCTATGATACTTTAAGTCAACTTCATTCAAAAATCAGTCAGAGCTTGGAACAGGCATATCGAGATGGCTTCTAAAATCCAGCAGGAAATAAAAAATTGCAATAAAAAGGCAAGTTAAATCTGAAAACAAGATACTTGATGTATTAAAGACGTAGTGCTGGCTTGTTTTTTTTTCCCTCACTGATGCAATATTTTAATATTCTTAGAACTGCAATGACCTTGACAAAGCCAGACAGGATGGCAGGATTAAAGATTGACACATGTATTTTAACAAATCCCCAAAAGGAGGCACTGACTGAAGAAATGACCATGTAGCATTTCTAATAAAACTTTTTGTTTTATATTCCCAGATTAATTTGTTATTTTCATTTTAGAAGACACACACCTCCCCTATCCACCAAGGTAAGGCACTTTACTCAAGAAATCCTATACTGTTAACTAACTATGGCACCAGAACTCAAGAGCATTCTACAAGAATACAACTTCTCAAGCAGCTCAGGGTCTTCAAAATATTTGAAATAAATTATTTTTTTAATTTTAAATTGATTAGACAGCAGTGGGCACTTAAGATTACTCAGGTGTGCAACAGGATATTTACAAAGTTACCTGAAAACAAAGTTCTTCATAGCTGTGAAGAAATACAGAGCAGTGCTGCCACTGTTTTTAGAGCACTTTAGTATTGTTGTTTTCACTGCCATTTCGAAGTCTGAGATTATTTTCAGCAGGCATACACTTAAACTACATTTCTTCAAGTAAATAAGGTCTTTGGCTAACCATTAAAAGCAACCTATTTCAAGGACATTGGCTACTTGTCCACAGATACATCACCCATAGAACTCAGACATATTTTAATTTTTTTTTTTTTATTAGTAAAGCAGTAATCTTAAGGCAGATGTGCCTTCCTCATGAACAATAAAATCTCAAGGAACACCTAAGGGCTAATGTCATTTGCTAGAAGAATAACTTCATTAATTATTACTTTTAAGAAACAAATAGAATGAATTGTTTAATTCACATTATTTGTCTTACTAAGTGTCAAACATTTTATCCAATTCTTAGGTAAAACATTCTGCAGTGTTATATACTACCTGCAGCTCAGAATCACCCAAGGCAAACAACAAATTTGAAATATCAGAACACAGATGAGGAAAAAAGTCATTCACATGAGACAGAAGTGCATGCAATACTTTATTTCAAACATGCCAGAAAAGCTAATTCATTACCTAGTCATTTAGAAGCAAGCAGCTGTATACAGATAACAAGAAAAACAGCATCTCATTACAGCTCAATGCACAGCATTTTAAGCCAACAGGCATGAAATAATGCAGGCTAAAGCAGCATTAACCAGACATCCAAACACATTGTTAATGGCTTACAGAAAAAAGGCAAACTTGGAAATGGAAAACCACTCCTATGATCTTGTTTTCTAAGATTTCAGAATGCTGCAAATCCAATCCAAATCTTTTGTCTAATCCTCTAAATCTCCCAATTTTTTTTGTCAGTTTAACATTCAGAAGGTAGTGCATTACCACATATAGTAAAGGGAACTAGCTTGTTTGAGGTTTGTTTCAGTAACTGCCTCCTTGATAATTCATGGAAACAATTTTCAGAATCAGCACTGGTTTCAAGTTACAAACAGGACACATTACATGCCCTCTCTGCCCACTTTTCAACTGAATGCACTTAGATTCACCCTCGTGGCAGTTCCCCCACACACAAGGCAGCCTGCATTTAAAACTGGAAATGCATATTTAAGAAGGCATATTGCAAGTATACTGTTAATGGACTTAGATCTTTCCAACCCTAACCATTAATGGTTGGACTCAATAGGCTAAGAGGTCTTTTCCGACCTTAATGACTCTACGATTCCATTATTCATTTGTCAAGAAATGATACTGTTCTCTCTTTCAGTGGCAGTAACTGTTAAATTACTCACAAGAGCGTTCTGCACATTTAAATATAAATGTTTTAATTTCAGATTTACCCATCATTCTCTTTGACCTAATCAATTCTGCCCCCCTCCTTTTTGTAAGGTAGTCACACTTGTGCCAGTCTTCAGAAAGGGATATGGTTATTTGCACCTTTATTTAAGATGCATGGTCTGCAGAGAATTTCTGTGTGTACACACATTTCACATGATACTTCTTCACTACTTTCTCTGTAAGTCTTAACTTCACCTACAGACTTAATTTAAGAATATTTTTAAATACCACCACAACCTATTTAAAAGATAAATGTGGGTTGAGTAATGTTACAATATAGGTATTGCAGTATATAGATGTTTAGCTTAGAAAATGCTATAGAATTAAGCATAAGACTTCAAGCTTACACACAATAAAAAAGTTAAACCATATGGCAACAAGCACAAGTTTTGTTGAAATGAGACATGTGAAGAGACAACACTGTAAAACAGAGGGGGAAGAGGAAAGTACAACAGCAGAGAATGGTTGTGGCATTCTATTAGATTCAGGATGACTGGATTCAGCAAGCTGATGATAATGTTCTGTCATGAGTAAGTCACAGGTCTATCTCCTCTGAAACTCTGCATGCATGATGAATGAAGCCATTTAGTACACTGGTACATTAAAGTATTCATGACGTGGCTACAAAAGAAATGTACATATTCTTATACATAACAGAAAGGTGGACAGATATGCAAGAAAACAAAAATATTACTTCACTATTGTATCTCTGACATTAAAAGGACATTTGATACAGAAATACAATATTGTATTTTTGACTACTCTAGATGTTCAGGAGGTGAGGGTAGTGGGGAGAATCACTGTTTTACCCACCCCATACTTGCATGCTTTGTCCAACAATAGACAGAAAAACTTCATATCATAAATACTTTATTACATAAGCTCAGAGCTTCTTCTTAGCCAAAAAAAGTCTGAAGCTCCAGAGATGGGCAACCCTATCTATTATTTGTCTCAGCATCAGGCACCAACTGTTGGCTTCTGTCAGAGACAGGCACTGAGCTAAGTGGCATCTGACACCAGCCACCACATCTGCTCTAATAAAACACAGGTTTAGAGGTACCAGGCCTCCAGAAAATGGCTGTGAGCACACCACGCCGGGGTAGTCCAGCGGTGGCATTACTGGTGACAAGAAGTCCTTTCTTTGAAAGAGGGTCTGTTCAGAAAAATGGAGGCCTCTGATACACCTCTCAAAGCAGGCAAAGTTTTCACTGCTTTTGGATTATGCTGCCAAATTCAATAACACTCTTGTATGATTGGCATGAACATCAGTATTCAATTTGCTGAAAGATGAGCTAGAAAGAAAGCAACACTTAATTTTAATAATGGAGTAACAGTAATTTAGGAGCATCAGCCCCATATATGCTGAATTAACTTTTTCTGGGATGAGAACACACAAAACTCAACCTTCTGCATGTCAGCTTCCGTCTTTGATCCTGGACCAATTACCATCTTCAATCTATTTCAGGATCCCAATTCCCAGAATGACAGAAGTTTTAAAACAGAACCGAGAGAATTCCCATGGACTTCTAAAACTGTCTCCTCTGTGCCATCTCAGTTTATTTGCATGTCCAAGCTTGCATGTTTTTAAATTCTATTCTCAAATTACAAAAAAAAAGGCACAACAAAAATATTCCAGAAGCTATAGAGTTTTTATACTGTTTTTCAGTATCAGTAATCTGAAGATCATGTCACAGTAGTTTAAATTATCCTGACCAAGCTAACTACAAATCCTGTAGTTCACAAAATAATAGCACCTATATAACTCTGTGACAGTTACAAATAAGATATATGATTCATGCTATAATTTTTAGATTCAAAAGAATTTGGTATATAATAAAGAATTGCAAACCTGAATTTCAACACTTAACACCTCTCTCATGGCCTAAGTAAAAAGCATCAGTCTACATTAAAAACAAAATGCAGAGGCACATTCCTAACTGGAAAAGGCATTGCATAGTAATAGTGTATGTTATTAGGGAGTAGGAGTTTAGTCTCAAAAGAAGAAAGTACTAGCTCTAGAATTCCCACAGACAAATATTCCCAGAAAAGTCCCTAGGGAAAACTTCTGTTTTACTGTCACAATGGTGACTGTTCATGAAGACAACTGAAGAGCAGGCATACTGTAATATTAATCTAAAATGCCCAATTTTTATCTGGGTTATATATACATACATGATTCCCCTCTTCCTTGAAAAAACCTCATGTGTTCCAGTGTTCACCAAATGAAATGTGGAGCCATCTAAGTTGGTGTCTTCACTGAAATGCCTGTCAAATCTCCTAACAGATTTCTCCTTAATTTTACATTTGTTTTCTGGACAGAAAGAAGAATGAGAGCAGCTCATTCTCTTCCTTACAAAGCTGACTGCAGCCCACTGTTGTATTCAAGGATTATGTGTGTATATGTTCTTAAGCATCCTCTTTGGCCTGAAAACACTGACCATGTCCCATTTTACACAACTGTAAACATCAACAAATAAGGCCATGGAAATGCTCATTTCATGTACTTTCCCTACCTGCAGAGTCCCACACAGTCCTGGAGTATTCCCCAGCCTGTTCGTATTTTCAATGGTTTATACCTTGAGGAATTTGTTGTCTTTGATATTAAAATCATGGTACACAAAATTAGATGACTGACTCACATTACTGTTGTGGGATTAATGCCTCATCTTCACAGAAACTTACGGTTTACTGATAAAGCAAGACGGACTGTCAGACAACAACAGGAACAAAGTGCTTATTTCACTCCTTTTTAGCTTACAGAATGTGTAAACATCACCTGCAACTAGACTAGCGATAAACTGACCTTGTAGTAGTGAACCTAAAGGATTAAATGGAAGACAACAGTAATGGATATAAAAAATTATAACACAGCAATATTGAGAAGGAAAACTGGACCAAGGACACCCAGGACCATCCCACACAGAGGGCCTGGCACTGTGGGCAGCCTGACAAGCAACCAAAAGGAAAATGAAGTTTTGACAAATTATTTGCCATCACAGAACTACCGAACCTCACAAGTTTCAACTATGAGTGACCTTTTTTGTGGCCCCCATTACACTGTCTCCAGAGCAGTTGGTCTGCTGGTCTGAATACCAGAAAAGCGAGTATGGGGAAGGGACAGTTGTCAAATTCCACAATCAACATCTACACGACCTTGCTTTCCTTTGGTGGCAATGTGCAGACCTCAAGGACATGTTTTCACAGGCTCAGATGCTGTTTAAGGTAACAATCTAGATCTAAAGAGTTTATAAATTAGTTGATCCAGAAGCTAGTGAAGAGGCAATGGTATCCTTACAGCACAATACAAAGACAAACTAACATGAAATACCACCTCTGAAAAATCATCACATAAAACTTTGGATGTAAACCATTTATCTGACTTTAACACAGGTCTTAGATCCTAGTACTGCCAGAAAAGTAATAGCTCTACAACATAAGCTGCACATTGTGGAATTGCAGTATTTTAAAAGTTACTAGAATTTATCTTTTTCAGAATGACATCTGTGTTTACAACTCATTTTAAAAAGCTAATAATACTCTCAAATTGTCATTCTGAGTCATTGGAGATTTTTTAAATTAGAAAAATGGTAGAGTTGATCTGAGTAAACAAACCTATTTAGCTAGTCCAACCCAAATGACATTTTCTCAGCCAACTCTGTCATGACCCAAACTAATTAAAAATCATACCAAAATTTAGAAGGGACTTCATTTAACTGAGTTCCCCAAACAGTATACCTATAACTTTCCTGAGAGATATTTCATCTATTAAAGGCATAGAGTGATGCCTTTTTATTGTGCCTCAGGCAATCTACTTAAATGCTACATTATCATCTCCACTGGAAAATTTGCCTAATGTCTACCTTGAATTATTTACTTGCTGCAATTTAAGGTATTTTATGTCTGTAGTGGACAAGAAAACTGTGCTATTTCCTCAGGCGAGAAAGAGAAAAGAAATTCTTTATGTCTATACCAAACTGTCTCAAGTTCAGCATGTTGCAGGACTGCCATTTTACTGATGACATCTCCTGGCAGTGACACAGACTTCATCAATACTTCACACGACTTCTTTTTCAGGGAAAGTTTGCTCAGGTTATTATTTTAACTTCTTTCCCATCAAACCCAGCACAAAGCCTGTGAAGGCAAGCCATGTTAAACTGCACACAAAAATTACAAGCCCACCATTTGATAAAGACTTGGCTTTTTTCTTCACTCAACACCTTACAAAACCCTAGCTCAAACAACATACAGTATGATGGTCCATGGAGTGCATGGGAGTTTGGGAAGAATTCTAGAGAAGCAGTGGAAATGCAGAAATCAAGAGTAGAGGATGAGGGTTTATGTTTAGAAACATGAAGTTTTTGCAGTAGGAAGAAATTCACATTTAACAAGCACTTCCTTAGCAATGCTTCAAAAGCAATTACTTTTACACTCTATTTCTGAATCATTATTAGGCAATATTTCTAATGAACAGCTGCTTTAGGAAATTGCTGCTGCTCACTTGCCTTTTCAAGGATTTCAAAACACGAGAGTACATGTTTCCCAATCTTTGGTTAGCTAACTGTTCAGAAACTTCTATTAGAAAGATGGGTTTCGGTTGGAAGTGGTACTTTAGATCATTTGGTTCCAACCCTTGAGCCATAGGTAGAGATACCTTCCAAGAGGCCAGGTTGCTCAGGGCCCATCTAGTCTGGCCTTGGTATTTCCCTCTAGGGTATTTTTGTTACAAAATTCTATTTTTACTTTCAAAGAAGAGCCAAGTGTTATCTCAGAGAACCTAGAAACACTTACGAACATCTTCAAAGACAAGTATTAACTATAATGCTCTTACAAAAAAAGAACAAAAAACTAAAACAAAAAAAAACACAAGCAAACAAATAAAAAGAAGAATGCTTCATCAGTATCAACTCCTAGTCAAGATCTTGTCTGCAGCTTTCTATACAGAGAAAACAAAAAATCCTCAAGATCGATGCAAACCGGCCAACAGAATTCAACTAGAATATGAAACAGCAAATTGTCCTGCAAATGTTATTCAGCAAAACATCCAAGCATACGCATGGACTTCAGCTCTAAAACATCACCTCAACACAGCAGAGCAGAAGGCAATGACAGCAGTGGCCTGCCGGCCTCTCCCAAAAGCACTACAAAGATCAGCTGGAGCTTTGTGCACTATAACCGGATAATAGTAGGCGCTTCCTGCCTCTTATCTGCTGCTCTGATCTGCCAGCTCAGAGGTGATAATCGCTCTGGGAGGCTCTCCTCCACATGTGCCAATCAGTTGCTATGCAGCGAGCCAGGAACAACCGAGAGCCCAGCCTTCAGCAGTAAGGATGGTTCTAAGAATCTATCAGAGGCTCCACTTTGCCACCACAAAAACAGAAATGCTTTAAGCACATATTACAGCTGAACACTTTGTGTTGTGAAGTTTGAGCCAAAATTATTAAAAATCATTGAGTTTTCCATCAGATAATCCGACAGTGTCTGTATGTTTGGCAAACTGCCAAACCAGGCACGTAAGGATTCATTAATGCTTTCTTTCAGCACTGCAGATACAGGTTTCCATCGTTTATTCTCCTTTGCTTAAGGAAGCATTTCTTAAACTGCAGGGCTGTTATCTTTGAAGAGCTGACCAGAATATACTGCTGCAACAAGCCATGTCACGTCCAATACTATTCAGCTTCCATGGCAATGGCATTTGAGCATCCCCTTCCTTCCTGGTACTGCAGCACTTTGTGTTCTTACAATTGTCTGGACAAATGTTTGCAGGCACAAGTTGTAAACATAGAAAAGAAAAGCTGCTGACCATATGTTTTTAAAAATAAGCAATTTGAATTGGATCAGTTTAAATGGATCTGAAATCCAGTTCTAGAATGGCTGTACAAATAGCTTTTCTGGCACAAATGAAAGAGGGAGAGAAAGGACAGCTGCAAACTCTGAAAGTCAATACTGCTGCTGAAGCTCTCCTTGCTAATAATCCTATGACTAAGGCCAACAGCAGGGGTGCAGCATATGACAAGTAAATTAGACCCTACCTATGCAGGCTGACTTGGGGGTTCACAGAAGACACTGAGTCAGGACAAGATGTGTGGAACATTGGCTTTTTAAAGCATTAGACATTGTGATTTTTTTAAAAATAGGATGTAATTTAAGCTGTACTATCAACTTTAGCAAAAGTCCTGGCTTGCCAAAAGCAGCTGCTTTTTACTTCCCTTTTCAATGCCACTGGTTTTTCCTCCTGGCACTTCCCTTAGGCTCCTTCTGCACGAGCTGAAGTTTTGGCTAAGAAGCTAGGAGCCCCAGAACCACAGGGCAAGCAGATCAACACAAACGTGGCAGTAAGAATGGATCCAGCTTTCTCAACAAGAGTCACTGTCAGCACAAGTTAGGGTGATGAGCAACCTCCATCCTGACTCAAGACCATGACTTTACCACTGGAAAATGCTCTCAGTAGAAAGCAGAATTTCTACACAGAACAATTTGAACATATATCAAGACCTTACGTGGTTTTTCAACATTGTGCAAAGCTCACCATATATTTCACCACGTTCTCCATGAAACTGACTTCTTCTGAATATGTTGCTTATTACAACTGCCACACAGAACATCTAGTACTCAACACCTTAGTTTACAAGAAAATCTAAAACAGCCAACAAAAAAAGCAAGTACTACACTCATTCTAGGCTTGGTTATGCCTCAGCGTAACAAGGATTAAAGTAACTTAAAGTTGTATAACCAATTAGTTAAACATCAGGTTAATCCAAACACCAAAGCTATGACTCAAACTCCTCCCCTTGCCCTAAGGTAACCTCCTTTACCTCAGGAGATCTTTCTTTAACCCAGATGATCTTCATTCATACATACAACCTGCAGCTCCTTACTGCAGGCTAACTATTCCCCATCTCTAATTATGTGCAATCATCTATCTGTCCCTCTCCACTCAGCCCAGCAGATGTAATTTCTATTTCTCCATATTCTGAGGAACCACAACAACCTTGTAAATTAGGGTCTGAACACAGCAACTATTCCTTCACTCCTTCCAGGGAACAGTACAGGCCAAGAAGTAGCATTCCATGGGCATCAGATAATAGAACTGTGTTTAATTTAATGGGGACAAAGCACATTTCTTCAACCAAAACTATGCCCACACATAGAATTCACCCAGGGGCATACTGTAGGCAAGTAAACTGGAGTCACACAACTATCTAAGCCTGAGTTTGTATGTGCCAGAATTTTGTAGACATCTGAGACACAAAAAAAAAGATTAGGACTCCTAAATTCTGTTCATAGCACAGTGCCAAACAACATAGGTAGCTTTTTTAAGTTCTAATCACAAGGAAAGTTTTACAGGCATAGTTTCAAGTCTAACCTTACCATGAGAATCACACTCTTTGTACATGAACATGTTATCATGAAGAGCATAGAAAAAGCAATAAATTTGGGGGGAAAAATGTGGAAAGTGCCAAGCTTGAGCAGTTATGTTTTTCCTACAGTTGTTTTAGAATATGTCCCAGCTCCTAAAGAAATTGTTTTCAACAAATTACTTGTTGGCTGCTCTAATTCTTTGGGTCTAATATGCAAGCAGATTACTCCTCTTCCCAACAAAAATCAGTGGTTGTAACATATACTAGGAAACTCTTAAACGGTAAAAACACCCATACAACAACTGTGAATTTGGTTTTGAATATGTTACAAATACTTTTTGCCTACCACAATTATTTTCTTTTATCTGGAAACTAAATCCTGATATTCATAAAGCTGCATATGAAACTAGATCTACTACCACAGTTTCACATTACAAAAGTCAATCTGTTTACTGAACTACTTGTTTATCATTATATCAAGTAAGCAACAGACTAATTAAGTTTTCTCCAGCAAATCATTTTCATGTATGTTTTAAACTTGCTTTATGCAAATTAAAATCTTACCTTTATTAGTAGGACTGCCACAACGTAATCCACTTATGCTTTGGACAAAAATATGTTGCAATGCACTAGATATGCAAATAAGCTTTGTTCTGTCATGCAGCATCCGGCATTTTGATACAGTCAATTGCAGCAGCACCCAGTCTTTTTAGGGCCCATTTTCTTTGCATAGCAAATGTAAACAGCTCATTTTCCAATAAATACATGTTTATATGGGCTGATTGTAAGTAAACAAAGCCAAACATCTGTTTAGTTATTAGCTTTGGTATCCATTTCTCTAACTTGCATTATCCCACTTAATTATCAACACCAAAGAAAGCCAGTAGAAGTCAGAGATTTCAAGTTGATGCGGTTAGTACATAAAAGGAAAATAAAAGGAAACACTCAAAGCACTCTTCAAAGACCATCATGCAAGTGTTGCAGAAAGTTAAGCCCATCACCCATTTTCTGTTTACCCTTGCAAGGACTTAATTACACGTGCAGCACTCTTTGCATAGCACCCATTTAATCCATGCCACCAAAATGGTAAACTTGGTAGTTACCAATCATTTAGATGGGGTCAAAAGGGCTAATGCCTTAGATTGCTCTTAATCATAAGATATCCTCAGACAAACCTCCCCAGTCTTCATTCTGGCTCTACAAACAAAATCAAGCAGCAGTGAAAATGTAATATCAACTACTAAATGAAAAAAAAGGCAAATAAAAACCCAACATCCACCCAATCATTTACAGCTCATTTACATTTAAAATAAGACTTAAAAAATATTCTAAACAATATACAAAAGTAAATTCAGTTACTTCACTTAAATCTATTTCAGCTACTGTTATTCTTTAGATTAATACAATTTTAATAGGTTTTTCTAAAAGTCCACAGTTAAGAAAGCAAATAGAAATGCACCAGAAGAAAACATATGTTCAAAGACTTGAAGGAGATGCAGTAAAAAAACACTAAAGTTTATTGTTAATTTCTTAACCAGGTACAGGATACTGGTACCTTAAAAGACTATGTTGTAAGGAGTTCTTTAGAAAGCTTCAGTTGTGCATGAAATAATATTAATTCAAAGATTTTACTTTTTGAAAGAGCAGTTGTTCATTATTGGAACAGATTGAGAGCATAATAGAATACAAAATTTACATATATTTCATTCAGTGATTAACTGTCACACAGTATAATTATTAACATTAATAATAAGACTTGTTTCATGAAGTTTCATTCAACCTATCATCCTTGAAGTAATTTAACAATTTAATTCAAAATTCATATTTATTATGTCACCATTGTTACTTGCTGAGTAGTCACTTTCATGTTGTATTGCTTAGTGCAAAAAGTTCAACATTTTCACTTTAATCAATCCATCTGTTAATCAAACATAGTTAGAATTCTCAAAGAATTGTGAACAATAGGTCTTCTCAGATTTTTTTGCCTTTTAATATCAAATTTTCAGTCTTTATAAAATTTAATATACACACTTTTATTGTATCTTGATATCCATCACCAGAACTACTACCGTTGCTAGACAGCTTGGCAACAAGAAATATAGCTGCTCCCTTAAAAATGAATAAAAGCCCTAAAACACATACCAGCAATGTGCCCCAACATCTGTACATGACACAGAGAAGACCACAAAGAAATGAGAATCTAAAACCAAACACAACAGCATGCCTCCTGGGGACATTCGTATTCTTTTCACCTAATACTCTCTGGCACTCTAAGACCATCTCACAGGTAGTGAAAATTCTAGGAAAGGGTAGTAGCACTGCAACATTACATATCATCTCAGACAACAGAGTAAAAATGGAATTTTCTCCTCACAATCTCAAGATCCAAACATTAACATTGATCTTTTCAACATCCTGCCACATCCAGTGAACTTTTTCTATTAAAATGCAGATTAATAGGAGCATTCAGAAAGAGCACCTGATTTTGAAGATAAGATACTCCTTACTCTCAAGCAGCCTTCTGCGATTGTTCACTGAATTCACTATGCTAACTGATGAGCAGCACATGACTAAACTCCTGAAAACAGCTATGGCACGTGCAGCAGTGCTGAAATTTTCATTGCATCACCCTGACACAGAGCTTCTATTGCTGAGGACAGGAGAATGTCTCTGGAAAAGAATCTATCAGTTCAATGTACTGAATAAATACATCCTTGTTAGAATTATGATCTACAAGGAGTTCAGTGTGTTGTTAATATACCTTCAACAGTGCTGTAAGAATTGCTTATATCAATAAAGGATCAAGTTCACAGATTGCAAACTGATCAGTAATGGAATTCACATCAGAGAAGGTACTGGATAGTTATGAGACAGCAAGGACTGCCTATTCTAATTTGTCTTATTTTTAATTGAAACTTCCTGATGTTTCAATTTGCAAAGCTTAATGAATGCATAATTAACACTTTTATGAAAGACTCCTTCAACTTGTTGAGTCTTAAGATCTTCTAATTTTGATTTCTTTGATGTAATAGAATTAGTCACATCTTACATGCATACACACCCAAACAAACACCAACAAAAAAATCAGACTAAGCATGGGAGGAGGTCAAAGCATGATAATGCTAACTTCCTGGATACTCAGTGCCACTTTTTCAAGAAAATATTTAAATCTTAAAATGTTAACCCCCTCTTCCCCATCACTATTTGGAAAAAAGAGATGTAGGTTCTATTATTCATTTTCTGGAATACTTTCTATTGCTTTAGACATGAAAGTGTGATTTGGTCAGTATTTGCAGGAAAGCCTGCTCTGCAGTGCAAGGACAGTTTAAAATTATCTATTAAAAACACAGAAATATCAAGGTTTACAGACCTGTCTGCTACAATTAAATTCAGTCTTTAGAGGTTTGTTCCTAAGAGCTGCATTGAACTCTCCAGGTGGGGTCTCACCAGAGCAGGCTAGAAGGGCAGAACCCCCTCCCTGGACCTGCTGGGACACTGCTACCGATGCAGCCCTGGGGAGAACTGGCTTTCTGGGCTGCAAACACACATTGCCAGGTCATGCTCATCCACCAGCACCCCAAGGCCTTCTCAGCTGCTCTTGACCTTTCACCCTCCAGCCTGTACAGACACCAGGGGTTGCCTTGACCCAGGTGCAGCATCTTGTACTTGATCTTGTGGAACTTCCTAGGGGCCCACTTCTGCAGCTTTGTCCAGGTCCCTCTGGATGGCATCCCATCTTTCACGTGTATAAACTGCATCATTCAGCTTGCTGTCACCTGCAAGTTTATTGAGGGTGCACTCAATCCCTCTATGTCATTAACCAAGACATCAAACAGCATTGGTCCCATTATTGATCCCTGAGGAACACCGCTGAAATTCATCAGGACACCAAGCCACTGACCACCACCCTTTGGATGTAACTGTCCCATCAAATTCACCCCTCCTGCATTCAGAGAGAGCAATTGTACAAGGAACTGTGTCCAGAAAAATGACATCTGTAGCCCTCCCCTGGCCCACTGATGAAGTTGGTCCATTATAGAAGGCAAACCCATAGAAGGGGTTGGCAGGACTTGCCCTTGGTCGAGCCGTGCTGGCTGTCCTAAATCACCTCCCTGTCTTCCACACGCCCTAGCACAGCTCCTAGGAGGATCTTGCCACGATGGACGATCCTTCAACGTATGGACAGCAGTCAGGATGACAGGTTGGTAGTTTCCAGAGTCCTCCTTTCTACCCTTTTTAAAAATGGGTACAAAGCTTCCCTCTTCCCAGTCACCTGGGACTGCATCTGATTGCCATGACTTTTTTGAGTGTCATGGAGAGTGCCAAACACTCTAACAGCACTGTAACCCCTTTCTTCTATAAATACATCTCCAGAGACCGAGTTCTGAAACACATTTTACAAAAGCATCAGCTACCAAAACACTACAACTTGTTCTTCTGCGAGTTGGGAGGGATTCCAAATCCCTAAAAATCATAGCTATTTCCTAATCCCTAAATAATGAACTAACAATCTATCATTTCTCATTCACAGTAACTCTCATAGGTCCCCATATATATGTATGTTTTAAAATGTAATTGTAGATCATTATCTGTGCCTAAAATCAAGCAGCTACATGTCTTAAAACTGCAGAGAGCAAGTGATGAACAAAGCTGACCACCTGAAACTGAGATGGAAGTTGTACGTGAAGAGCAAATGGCAGTCAAGGCAGTTGGATCTCCATGATAATAAAGATTCCATTATTGATTCCTGTTTCACATTCAGGGGAACACAGGTACAGCCAAGACAAATAATGCCACTGCCAACTTAGGAAGGCAGTCTATTTCAACAGTCTATATTTAAGAAAAAACATTAAGTGAAGACTGAATTAATTGCATTCATTGTGGTCAGCTTCTCAGGCAAATGGATTAATAAAAAGGCTCTTACAAAGGCTGTTTCCTAAACCAGTCAAAATCCCTTATACTCACTCCCACCCACTGGAGGCTTAAATACAAGAATTTTGCCAGTGCTAATGACAAAATGAAGGAGTTTTGGCACATCTCAAGAACAACCTAATACCTACTATTATGCATACTTTCAAACCTACGGTTTCCAATTTATCCACATTTATTTTCCAAATGTGCTTATTTCCAATAAGCACATTTCATCTCCAATAAGAAAATTCTCATAGCATATGCAGGAAATTCACCAGAGTTTCATTGCCCAAGATACTCATTCTAAAACCAACCCTGAGCATCTACGGCAAGTCAGCTACCATGAATACTGTCAGCACCCTTCTGGATATAGGATTAGGCAAGGGTTTGAAATAGCAAAGCAAATAAAGTTAATTGATAGCTTATCTTTCATTCTTTATGTGGAAGGACTAGTAAATACTGCCTGAAGCCAAACTGAAAGAGCCTAAGAAAAAAAATGTTCACATAGCTTTTAAGTTTTTGATCATTACTGAAGTAGTGACACAAACAAGCAAGTGTAATTTGTGGACAAACTCACTGGGCTTTTTATTTAGAAACCTCTTTAAAAAAAATGTATTTTTAAGTATTTAGATATTCTGCAATCAAGTACTAAAAAAAAAAAATAACCACGCAAAAATCCTACAAAAGAACAGTGGTGAACAAAATGGGGATAATTTCCAAAATACTTTTCTAAAATTTACCTAGGATAATCAACAAAAACCATTTTCATTCATAGACAATGTTTAGGAAATTGTTCCTACTTCAAATAAAGTCTGTACAGATTTGCTTTAAAATATATACATGATGGCTCGGTTGAAATATTATAATTATTAATTCCTTGATTTCAGCATTTTAGCACAGGAAATGACCACAAACTTCCAAGCACTATACTGAATTACTCAAGCCATCAAAAAAAAAGGAAAAAAAAACCAACCCAAATCCAAAAAACCAGAGCAATTAGGCTTTTGAGAGAAATAAATCAAATCCTTTCTTTTGTATAGAATATCTATCATTGGTAGTTTCACGCCTTAAAAAACTCAAGTGTCACAAAATGATGCATAGGCTTATCTTTTAGCTGTTCCACACATCACATGTATGTATTTAATTCATGCAAGAACACACAGCCTCTACCAAATTCTTTCAGTATAACTGAGTTGTTCACAAAAGCAAAAACCACCTTTTCAGCAGTGCATGCCTTTGTAATCACTAGTTAGGTATTAAAGTCTCTCTAGCAAACAAGATATAAAATCATCAGCATTCTTTTCAACAGAAGCATTTCTACAATAGAGAGACAAGGAAGAATGGAAGCACTGGAGTTAATTACCTTTTACTACCCTTCATCTGGGTACCACTGCCAGTATTGATGACTGACTGCTGATAAGTTATCAGGTGGTAATAAATATGGGGGAGGAGGTAGGGAATGAATACTTGAACTAAGTACATTCCTGAAGAACTAACAAGAATGTGAAGGTTGAGAGGGATTTAACAAGTTGGTGTGTTTCCATCACACAAACTGTAGCAGTTAGTGAAGGGACCTCACAGCACCAAGAACTTTAAGACAAAACTGAAGTAGGTGCTCAGACACAGAAGTACAGCCTGGAAAACTTCAACAGAAAATGCAAGTAGGGAAGGCTATTAAGAACTAATTCACTACTCAGCAATTTGTGCCTTAGTGTATTTCCTCTTAACATTACACAGCCACTTAATGGATCTGTAATGATTTTCTTTTGTATAAGTATTCTGTACAGCTCTTCATCTTTAAGGTACTTCAGACACCAATGCCTGTAGCATTATTAATTACTAATGTTGTGTATTCAATCAATAATATTGTGTATTCAACTACATATATGTATGCCTGTACATATATATATTTCACAGTATGAGTCTTCAAATAAAAGGGCCAAATAAAAATTACTTTGTTGCACATAATTAAAATCTGAATGGTCAAAAACAAACACATGATAACCCTGCTAGAAATATGTTTTGCATTTGGAACCACACCATGTTTCAGTCTAGTAGTTTTGAAGTATTCTGGGAAGCAGATATTAACTTAAAGTACTAAAAATTCTCCACATGTGAGAAACTGTTGTTTTAACAGCTCTCTTCATCAAACTCAGCATTTACATAGCAGCAGTTGATACAAAACCAAGCTTCCATAGAAACGAGTTAAAATGTACTGGAAGCTCAATTTAAAAATGAACCCAGACTTTTACAGAGTTTATAAACTAAAATGCAGGTATAGGGAGTGGTTTTACACTTGATCAACAGTCAATCCAACTAAGAATGAAAAACACAGAAGCCCAATGTAGGACTCCAGTGGTGCTGTGATAAACTGCTACATTTCAAGTTAAACAAAATTATTTCATGAACACTGGCAACTGAAAATCTCCTAAAGATGGGGAAAGGAAGGGTAATCAGAGTAAAGCTACCAGGAGGATTAGGGAAAAGTCTCACATTGAAAAAGTGATATTTCCCTTTGCCTAAGATTTTGAATTTGAAGTTACATTAAGATGAAATTACATTCTCTGTAAAAAGAGAATGTTGCTTGAAAAGAAAAACAGTAATAAATTCCTAGAAATATATTTTTTCTTTAGAACAGCCCCACAAAAGTAGTGAAAATAAAGTTCAAAAACAGTAACAATGAGAAAGAATATAGTTATTCTACTTTACATACAATTAACTGCATTTGCAGGAGACAAACTGGAACATGTAACCAATCTGTTATATCTGCTTTCATATAAAGAGCAGAAGATTTTAAGAGAACAAACAGATTATTTTTCTCCCCTTTCTAAACTGCAACAGGACTTCTGGTTAAGGTAATTCCTACAAAGAGTAAAGAAGGACTTAAATGGAATCAGAACACAAGAAGTAAATAGGTGCATATATTTCCTTTCTAGAAAAACAGGGTAGCAGATCTGTATGTAATGGCTGACCGTGTTCACGACAAGAACTTTAATGTGCAGTGCACCTGCATGTATTCTGAAGGGATTAAAAAAACAGCTACCAGGGTAAAGAACACCTTGAGTTTCCTCATCCTACTAATATTATGTCCAACAAAAGACTACCAAGTGGAACACAGAAGGCTTGCAAGAGAATTAAGCAACTAATTCATAGAAGAAAATAACAAATTGAAGGTTTACATAGAGGGAAATAGAGCAACTTGGATCTATGCATGTTCACAAGACATGCACACAAGACTGATGATTCCCTCAGCACACCAGAATTTTTGATTCCCATTCAGACATTCAAGGGCCTTAACGGTGTACATTTCAGTAAGGAAAAAAAAAAAAACAATAACCAAACAAAATCAGATAAACCCAAAATAACCAGCATAGGATGGAGAAAAAATTTTAAGTTTTTCTATTAAGTTTTCTAAGTTTCCATTGAACCCCTTCACATCAAATGTTTGGGTTTTTTTTAATGGTAGACATGCAATCTGTCATTCTTCAATGATAATAACAAAAAACAAAAGCATTCAAAGTGAAAAAACAATGTTCTTTATTTTGAATGTTTCTATGGCACTACTATTACTGCTTTGTCAGCTTGGGAATGTTCCACAGTAAGCAGCCTATAGCAGAAAAGCAGGTCTAAGAACTAATTAGAAATATACCTGAACAAGTCTCAAAGAGAGTCTAGCTTCTGGATTTCAGCAATGAAAAAGTAAAGAAGTGAACATGCATCAGGAATGAGAAAAAAAATTAATGGTTAATAAATAAAAAGAAGGAATGAAGACACATGAACAACACTACGTTAAATTAGCATGATCTACAATTACCTAGGTATAAACATAGAACAGCCACTGGCATTTACTAGCAGAACATGAAGTCACAGTAGGTTACAACATCAACATGCCAAGTCAAACAAAAAGAGCAGCTAACATCATCCTACTGCACACTTAGGACAACTAGCTAAAACTACATGCTAAGCATGCTAAAAAATACCTTCTAGAAGCCTAGAGGAACAGGAGGTTTCTAAGTCACAGCCTACCATGCTGACACTTGGGCCAGTGAAGTTTGATTTGCTTACCTCCTGTAGAAGATCTGCTTGTTCAATGGCTTTAAGGACATTTTTCTTGGATGTCTCCTGAACTTCCCCTCCTAAAAGGAACTCATCCAAAATGAAATAGGCTTTTTCAAAATTGAAGATGATATCAAGTTCACAGACCTAAAAAGAACATCAAGCATTATTGCAAAGTGGGAGGATACTCTCACTTGAGGTATATCCTCTCACAAAACTTAACTTGTTCACAGCTTCACCAAACTTTACCCAATCAAGATGTCAGCCTAAGGCTGTAACCTTGTAAGGACTGGGAAAATAATGAAAATCACAACTTGGAGGAAAAAAAAACCCATCAGATTTTTTCTTCAGTTAAAAACAGCTACAGCAACCTCTGAAAAAAGCTTTCACTGTTAAAAAGGCTTCAATTCACAGCAGTCTGTAAGACACAGGTCCTCAAGACACAAGAGAACATTCCCTATAAAAGTTCTCTTGTTGCCTGCAATATGCAAAGGCAGCTCATGCAATCTTACAGAAAGATATGAAAATAAATAATCTCAAATTTCTTATTCAGTCTGTGCATTTCATAGTCAGAAGGACTACAAAGGAAGGCAGAATGAGCACCAGTTTTTCTAGGAGTGTTCATGTACATGACTGTAGCTGTTTGTGTTTGCTGTCTGGGTAAGCAGATGTCTCTCCTGTATTTCCTTACCATTCCTGTCACTTCACAACCAACTGCCTCCTTTGGGAGCAGGTGTAAGAGGTGCTCACACTAGAGCAGTGCCAGGGAGAAGAAAAGCTTCCTGCTAAGAGTAAGATTTTATCTGACCCCAAGTGAGACTACTATGAAACAAAAATACAGGCAATTAACAACAGATTAATAAAATTTCTTCTACAAATCAATACATTAATGTTGTATTTTAATAGAAGCAACCATCAGTTTAGTTTGGCCAAGCAAGCCACACAAAATGTATTCAATACACCTTTTCAATTATTAGTTGGTTATGTTCTTGTAAAAATGCTGTGGGCATAAAGCGAAATGACAAAATATAAAGAAATTACACTCACACTGCCAAAATACTTGTCAAGAAGTTCTACATAGCGATGAATTATTTCCAGAGTTATTAGTTCATTGTCCTGATCTTCAATAGCACAGCAGAAATAGAGGCTTGCATATCTGTAATAACAAAATAATCCTGATGTTAGCATACGAGCATAAGCAAAATGAATGCACTTGAGGAGTATCACATTCTCAGCAGTCCCTCACACTCAAGTTCAGCATACTGATACTCCAAATCACAACCAAGCAAGTCCTACCAAAGAATGGCTGAAATACCAGAATACACACACATGTACAAGGGAGTTATGTCTCTGAGTCAAGCATGACTTCACTCTTAGCCACCCTTTAGCTGACAGAACCAAAACAGCCAAAGAGGTAGTTGGAAAACTAAGTATGTTTGATTTTGTGGCATCATGGCAGAGTTCTAAGATGACATATTTTCTCTTCCCTCTGTAACATCTCTACACCAGTAAATTAATCAACTGATCCCATGTTAAACTTTCATCATGTAAGTTATACACAGATAATAAAAACCATAGAAAATGCCTCAATAAAGATAGACTAAATTAGCAATTAGGGTTTGGTCTTTATAGAGAATTTTAAAAATTCAAAAACTCCAAAACCAACACCGATGTCATCCACCCCAACTACTACTAAGCCACAATGCAATCCCTACTAACTGTCCAGGCATCAGACTGATGAGAGGCCATCAAACAGTTTCTAGCAATCCACTTCCATCTTGGAAGACAGGGAAGTCATAACTTCAGATATGATCGAGTTCCACTTTAACAAAAAGACCATCCAATTCTACTGTGCTCTGTTATATTTTTGTTCATGTTTAAAGAAAGCTGATTAAAAAAAAAAAAAAAGCAGGAATGAAAGCTGAAAACCTCATTTAGTCTCTTCTAACATGTCAAAACCATATGCCTTTCAGTCACACACAGCACAAACCAAATTTCAAGCACCACCTGTTGTAACTGCTAATTCACATGAACCAGAAACAGCTTTTGTTTGCCTCTTTAGAGGGGACAACTGGCCACATTCAGCACTCCTGTGTAGCCAGCCCTACTGAAAAATAAGTCATTCAGATGCAAATATCTGTGTTGTTTTCCATACAGAGGAATCTATGCATCTTTTAAACATTAAACATATTTTAATATATTTTATCAGCTGGGACTTGTTGTACTTTTTACAAGTTAGAAGTTCTGGAAAATCTCCACTGTATTTTCAGGTATGTTGAAATTCATCTCCAAGACAACTATCCCAGTACCATTTATGATCTGAAAACATCCCCCCTTCTCCCATTCTGCTCCAAATCAAATTGCTATGGCTTCAACATGAAAGATTAATCAGAATAGCTTTAATACAAGGTTTTATACAAAATCTTTAAACTACTATAAAATATTACTGCTTATCCTACCACAAAACATGATGGGGGAAGAGAGGAAGACACCTCCAGTGAAGGACATCTTCATTCCCTCTCTCTTTCATCTCTTCACCATAGAGATTCATCAGCTCATCAGAAGTCCTATCTAAGCACAGTTCTTTTGATTTCACATTGTTCTGTTTATGCCTCACTAATTTTTCAAGGACATTTACAGTCATTGCAGTAGCTTGCAACATTCAATCTGTATAAGGAACCTAAACTATTTTTAAAAGTATTGGAAATAAATATTATAAAGAAAAAACATGCTTTCAAGCCTACTGAGGAATCTGTAAGTCAAGCTCAATGTTATCATATTTCATTGTTGCAAAAAAGAGCATTGACACATTAAGTGATATTTACAGTAATCACCAGCACTCAGGCCAAATCCACCTAAACAAAGCCTTTCGTCACCTGCAGAAGAGCAGCACTGATTATGATGAAGTGCAGTTCAACTGTTTGCTTACAGTGCTTAAACACAAGATGAACCATGTACCAGCAGACTTCACCAAATGAAATTTGACTCTAATATTTTAAGTTTATCCACAGGGGACAGTCCCTCTCTGCTCCTCTAGTACTTAGAAGTCTCTCTTGACACACAGAACTATTTTATGGAAAAAGAAGGGGGGAGGGGAGACAGGGAGACCAGCACAAAATACTTTCTGAGAACATGGTCTGCCCTCAGTGTCCTCATTTAAGGGAGAACAGAACTTTCAAAAGACTGTATTTGGCTGCTAGCAAGTAGACTGCACATTCAAGCCCTGCCAACTGCAGTTCTGGAGAAATAAGACCAAGAAACAAAAACTACTCAGTGGATATCAACACAAAATGGAGGCCTGGGCATCAATTATTATATGCAGAGAATATTTCAGTATTTATTTTTTAAGTAGCAACCATGACTAATGGATCACTACTCAACGAAAGAAAACAAATGCAGATTTAATGAGCCTAAATGGCAAACGGCAGAAGAGTAAAAACAAGTCATACCAAAGGGCATGAGCATACGACGAAGGAATGCTTCAGATCCAAATTCTCAGAGGCATTACTTTAATTTTTTCCCCTGCAGGAAGGGCCTCAGAAAAAAAAGCGTTCTCTTATAACCCACAGCAGACACTGGAAGTTTTGCCAAGTGCAGAAGTTTACATGGACAGTATCCACACAAAGACAAGTAGATTACTTGGGCTCAAAAAGATTTCTGCTCTGCAGAAACAGCTTCTTCCTAATGAGCCTGACAGAAGCCTTTCATATGCACCCAATGAAAAGGCAAACCCTGATAGGAAAGTACATACCCAGAAGTAAATAAAGCATAGTCTGTAAGAAACATTCTGCCTTTTTTATTCCTATTGCATCTCTGGTCTTTTTTATCTCACTAAATATTATTAAAATAATCATCAGACTCAACTCAGCTGCTTACCCTCATTTAGGAAAATATGATAAATATCCTCCACTTATCAGAAAGAGGACGAAAACCAGAGAGACCAAAAACTGTTTGGACCAAATCACCTGAAAATGTAATACAGGATTAAAGAACAAAAAGGTAACACAGCAGGTATAAATACTTATGCAAATTCCTGCCTTCAGACAGATGGCCTCAGATTTTTTTTTTGATAGGAAACAAATCCATGCATCTTCCCCTCAAGAGCTGCAGCAATTCAGCAGTGGGAAGCCTCAAAACAGGCAGGCAATGTTTCAGCAGAGTTCCCCTCTTCTGCTCTCACAGCCAGGTTCAGTAACTGTGCTGAGAGATCAGGTCACTGTGGGTAGAGCACAACGCACAAATCCTACCAGCTCAGTGGCGTTCTCCTTCTAGATGGGAGAACACCTGCTTGAAGTCATCCCTGGAAGTTCAGCACCAGATAAGCCTGCAAACAAGCCATAAGTCCGTCAGCATTTAAGTCACTTTGCATGTAGATCCCAATTGTGGAAGTTTAAAGCTTACAAAGTTTGGTACAAACAGAACTGAACTCTAAATGACAACAAGGAGGCAAACAAGTGCTCAATGAGTCCAAGAATCTGTGGTTTGCTGATAGGTAACCCAGTGAAAATTAGGAAAACTAATAAGCTGTGCTTGGCCAAGTATTTTCCTTGTCCCACAACTTCACGCATTTCTTTAATAAAACATGAACTTCTGAAGCTCCAGGACAGAGTCTACCAAAGTGAAGCACTGTTCCAGTTTCTTATTTCAGCAAGGCTATAGCCCCCAGCAGCTTCAAAATGAACAAGAATTTGATACTGCTAATTCTCTAAGAAAAAGCTGTTGCTTCTTGTTACTGAGGTCCTCCACACAAACTAGAACCCTGTACAAAGAAGACCTGATCTAATTAAATTTATCAAGCCCAAGTATCTAATTCACCATAATCATTGCACTCAGAGTGTTTTACAAAGCTACGTAACACCACAGTAATATTTTTAAGAGGTACAACTGGTTGCTAAGTTATATATATAAGGAAAAAGAGGGATCATGCCAAGCTGGGCACAGCCCACTGGCCACATGGCTGTACCTTCACTTCACAATACTTTAACAGACACACACTACCTGCACAGTGGGCTCTTTCATTGCTTCTTTCAGTGGAGGGAGGGAAGAAAGTAAGTTTTAAAACTTATTCTGTTGAAAGTCTTTAACATAACCTCTTTGTTATGTTGTGCAAAAGTAAAAGAGAACTGCCACATCAAGAGCAGCAAAAGCTATGGAAGTTTCATAATATCATATTCCAAACACAGTTCCAAACTGACACATAAAAGCAAAGCCACAATCTTTAACCAAATAACTAACCAACAATAACTATGTCCCATGAATGCAGCTAACCAAATACTAACAAAGTAAAATTTATGTAAGTTGTTCTCCAAGTTCTGACTTTGACTGCAATATACTACACAATGAAAATAACTCATATTGCCAGAAGCTAAAATCATGAACAGAAGTCTTTCAAGGAAAAAAAAAATCACATTCTAAGTTCCTTCTTTAGCAAAATTAGAAATTAACATTTAACACATCTTTTCTGCCACAGGGGGAAAGCTGCATGAACTTGTACCCTATATGCTCCAAAACCACTATGTTACTTTTTAAATGACAAAATGTGAAGAGCAAACACATCAGCTGTGTTTGTTAAGTTTCTAATCAGCTGTGTGCAGATGACTCCCCCTCTATTTTCATAAAGTGTAATTGTTGTTGGCTTCCCATATTTAATTTTTTATTTTCCCAGCAAGTCACTTCAAATCTCCATGCTTCTTGAAGTTACAAGCTCACATCCTCTTTTTAATCTTCTGGTGTCTATCAGCCTGAAAAACTATCTTCCAAACCAGCTACAGAATAACATATAAGCCAATTCAGGCACCATGATGAAAGCTGGGCACCTTTCTGTTTGTGTTCTGTAGTGCTGAAGGAAACAAACTTAAAAGGCAATGCCTGAGCCTATGTTCCAACCATTACAAATGGCACATGCATGAAACCAGAGGGAAATAAAAGCTACGTCACGTACATTTAGATGAATTTTAAGATCTATTTCCTTGAAAATTCAGAAAACATCCTACAAAGATGAAATGTTACAGAGCTAAGGAGGCTAATCAAAACAGTCCAGCAGTCTTAATGTTAAGTATCATAAGGAAGCTAAAGCTACTGTCTTGCCAACTTCTGCATTTGAGTTCATTTTGTTCCTGAAAAAAAGGTATGATGAGACCCTTGAATACAATTCTGATACTGCCAATCATTATTTGAGCTGCAATATCTAGGTTCAATTCTCCTACATGTGAACAACAAACACACTCTAAAAACAAAAACAGCACTTAAATGTCAATAATTTAAGATGCAAAATAGCAATGGGCACATACTTTTAGAAGTTATATTGAAAAACATTTGTACCAGCAGGTTCAGATTGTTCCCAGCAATAGATCAGACAAGAATAAATCTTAGCAGAGATCCTCTAGAGATGCTCAAGAGGAATTGGGAGCACCTTTTGCAATTTCACAAGCCACAGAGTTCCTTCTGGTGTGTTTCTCTTTTAGCCACCACCTTCTCAGCTACAAAAAGTCACCCTTTACAAAGAAATCATACTAGCTGGTGCTCATCATCTTTAACTATGATGCTATGATGGGAACAAGTCCCACAAATCTCAGAGATGCTAGTGCTACCAGATATAGACATTTAAACTATCACCTCTTACATCTAGTCCTTCTGGTGATGTTTCAGTCAAAAAGAAAGTTGACATGTTCATTAGCTTGGTACAAGCTCATCTTCAGCAGTTTCATAGGCACTCTGTGCCAGACTGGTCTGCAGAGAGTGAAATAAGCTACTGCAGTCAGCTGTGCACACCAGCAGTCCAGCAGACAGACTGCAGTACTTAGACCATTTTTAGCCAGACATAGACATCTCCCAGCAAATTTCCCCATTCTCCTTGACCACAGGACCCACGACACACCAGTGAGATGCAAGAACTCCACAATGTTCAGTAACTCAAACACTCCTACCCAAATGTCCACCAGCTCCCTAGACACAAAAGGACATGGCAAGTAGTTATTAACAGCAAACAGGGAGGGAAAGCAGCTGTGTGGAATCCTCCCCAGAACAACTACTGCTGTTCAAGACTGGGTAAGGAAGGAAACAGACTGGTCTCCTAATGCCTCATTTTTCTGACTTAGTCCCATGAATGCCCAGCTGAAAAGGTACATGCAGGCATTAATATGGAAGGAAATGGAGCAAGTGTTGGAGCAAGCTTATCTACATACATGTTCAAGGAGTTTTGTGAGGAAATCAAGAGGCAGAAGAAACTGTGTATGCTATCAGCACTGCCTCATGCACTGGTTCTTCTCTTTCCTCCTAATGCTAAAGAACTACATGCATTAGGCAGACCAGCAATACTCACAAGCACATCTTTACACAAACCAATGTATATATGAGAGCAGCACCTACAACATGTAAACGTACTTTATACTACCCAATTGTTATCCTGGAGAAGAGTTACAAACTCATTTCTGGTCCAGTCCCTTCTGTCATATCTACAGGGAATGCAACAATATTTACTGTGGGGCACAAACTATCTACCATCTCCATGGGAAAACAGGAATGCATAAACATCTCAGGTTTACAACTAACTAGGGAAGAGAGAACTCAAGGCTTTGTAGCACCACCTTTAGCTGGAAGAGATGCAGCATACCACATCAGGAGGAGGATTACTGTTATTTCTGAAGAAGAATTATGGTCACACCATTACACTCTGATACATTCTAAAGAGCAGCACAAAGCTAAAAAATGCCTGCCAAATACTCCTACAAAGGTTAGGGAACAACTGAAAAATGAAATTATCATGAAGAAAATTATACAGTACATCTACCAAAAGAAAGCTAGCCATGATTTTTTCAATAATGAAAAATTGTTTTTTGTACATACAGGGAAAAAAAAAAAAAGAAAAAAAAACCAACACCCAACCCAAGTACTATGAAAAACTATTTCCTTATTTCTAGAAGCGTTTAAAAGCAAGTTATATTTTCAGGTGATCTATGAAGCCACTTCTTGAGGCAAATATTTATGAAATTTTTATCACTTATTAAATCTGGAATGTGTACAAATATGAAGCATGTACGTACTGCATGAACCTAAACAGACCACCAAGAAGAACTGCCACTCCTTATAAAAATAGGAGGAAAGCTCATTTCTTCAGTACATTTCTAAATGCACGAGTGATTTTCCACACATGAATGACTCCTGCTTGGTTATCAAATTAGATGCAAGGGAAAAGTCAGTCTTCTCTGTAACCAGCAGAGGGAAGAAAAAAAAAAAAAAAACAAAACAACAAAACAAAAACGACCTTCATTATTTTCTTGCTACTTAATACACGGTTTGTAATGTATGGCAATTACAAGGTTAGTGAGACAGAACCACCTTTTGTAGACAATCTTCAGGTCTCTCCACTCCAGGAAGCTGCACATTTTCGGTTTGCGGGCTAATACTGTTTGAACAAGTTCCCTTGTGATTTTCTTCTTTTCTTTGTCAGATAATGGGACATACCACTTCTGGAGTCTCAGTTTCCCCTGGCGACTGAAAAGCAACATAAACTGCATCTGTTGAATTGGAAGGAGGGGAAAAAAGAAAAGCATTAATCTCAGTTTCCGAGTTTCGAAAAGGTCTGAGAAAAATCAAGCAGGAAGCAAGACGGACATCCAAAACCCTAACTACATTATATAGTTCTATAGCGCTGGCAGATGTTACACAAGATTCGGAAGGAGCAATGATACAAAGGATTCTGCTGAGCAAGGTCAGTCAAGCCAAAGGCAGAAGAAAGCGCACACAAGTTTCAGAAAGGGGTGTTTAAACCATGGGCTGGGGAGTGAATATTCCCCAATTTCAGACTAGCCACGTCCAGCACTCTCATGGTTTCATTTGCGTTTTCTACCCAAAATGACAGAAAAACAGCACAGCAGACTCTTCCAACACCCAACCTCATTTCCAATTCACCGGATCAGAGCCTTAGAGGAGCAATTTGCACTTAAAATCTTTCTGAAAAGCCTCGGAATACTTTAAAAGACATCAAGCCTCCCAGCGGAGAGTCCTACGGCATAGAAAAGCCCAGTCTTTTCCCACGATACACAAAAGGAGAGATTAAGCGCTTTCCCTGCGGTCCTATGTTCCAGCTCTCGCTTCCTCTAAAGGAGTGATGTTGCAATTATATTTTAGGAGCAACTTGCCGGGCTGTGTTTTTCAGCAGCCGTAAGATTAAAAGAAAAGGCTCCAGCTTTTTCTCTTTTGCCTTTTTGCTCGAAGTTGTATCGGGCTGGAGAAGTTTCCCGGGCAATACGACAGACATGAAATACGATGCGAAATCCCAGCCTGGTCCCGGGTGACAAGCGTGACCAGCGCCAGCCGCGACGAGCGGCGGCCGCGCCCGCAGCGGCTCCGCGGTGCCGGGGCGGGGGCAGAGCCCCGCAGCCCCCGCAGCCTCCCAACATCCCGCCTCGCCTCCCCGCCGGCCCCAGCACCGCCCCGGCTCCCCCGTCGCGGAGCGGGCGGCTCGGGAGGAGAGCCCGGCTCCGCGCGGCTGTGCTCACCGTGCCCGGCGGATAGCGGAGCTGAGGCGGAGAAGAAGGAGGCACCTCTGCCCACACCAGCACCACCGATGTTGCCGCCGCGGCCGCCGAGCGGGACTGAGGGAAGGGTCGGGAGGGGACGGGAGGTGCCGCCGCCGCGAGCGCGCGCGCGCCTCAACGGCCGCCCCCCTCGGGCAGGTCAGGGGCGGGGCCGGGACCGCGGAGAGGCGGGGCCGGGATAGAGGGGGCGTGGCCCGAGCGCCTCCGGACAAAACTTTATCAGCGGCCGTGGAGGAGGGACTGGGGAGAGCTCGGCCTCACCCAATCGGAGAGCTCAGCGCGCGGGCTGGAGGGAGGAGCGAAGCCGTTCTGGACCAATGAGAGGCAGGAAAAGGCGGGGAAGGCGGAGCTGGTGTTGGCGGCAGGAGGGGCTGGAGCAAGAGGCGGGGTTTAGGTGCCCTAATCCGCGTGGCCCGAATTGCGATAAGGCAACGGCCGGCGCGGCAACAGCCAACCAGGTGGCGCGGTGCAGATAGCGGTCCGAGAGCAGCCAATGGGCGGGCGCGGCACGGAGCCGGGGAAATGACATCAGTCAATCAGGCGCCCGGAGACTGAGGCTCCTCCCCCGGCTCCGCCAGCCCCGAGCCGGGGGGGTAAAGGAGGGGCGGCCGAGCGGCGCATGCGCCGCGCGGTGTTTGCTTCCAGCACGTGCGCGCCCGGGGGGCGGGGAGGGAGAGGGGCGGAGGCTGAGGGGGCGCGCGCCGGGCGGGAGCGGCGGGGCTGCGTGTGTGGGGATCGTCCTTCTGAGGGGACCGAGTCTGTGTGGGGATCGTCCTTCTGAGGGGACCGAGTCTGTGTGGGGATCGTCCTTCTGAGGGGACCGAGTCTGTGTGGGGATCGTCCTTCTGAGGGGACCGAGTCTGTGTGGGGATCGTCCTGAAGGGACCGACCCCGTGAGGGGATCGTCCTTCTGAGGGGACCGACCCCGTGAGGGGATTGTCTCTGCAAGGGGAGGTTTTTCCCTAAAGTCACCTTGATTGAGAGCTGCAGTTAGATTGGCAGGAGCAGCCGCCGACAGGGATTTAGCGGCGTTGTGTTTCATTAATGCTTGGTTATAAAATTATCATTCGTGTGTGTCTGCAGAGGCTTTGCGCGCTGAAACAGCTCAGTCTGGGGGTTTGGTTGGTTGGCCGGTTTTGGTTTTGTTGTGGATTGGTTTGGCGTTAAAATTCTAATGGAGATGGGCTGAAAACACATTAGTTGAAAGAAACAGAGCGGTGTCTGTGCAAGCCGAAGTTTACCACTTATTGTAAAAACAATGTTCAAACACCTAAAGCGACATCGTCGCTGCTGACCGCCACCCCCCAGCACTAAATGAACAGCAGTGCCCTGGCCGAGCTGATCCGATAATGGTGTGACAGTGACCGAGAGAACCCGGGAAAGGGTCGTGCTCCCAAAGCAGCTCTCCCTCAGGAGCAGCTCACAGCGCCTCGGGATGTGTCACGCTTTTATTACTTTCTATTGTTGACACTTTAAATAAGTACCCATTCTTCTGGCTACGAAACGGCTATGGCAGCAGAAACGGGTTGGAAATGCTTTTGTGTAAAAATGTGCGTGGTCTGAAAGGAAAGCCAATTTTCTGGCGTTTCAAGGAATGCTATAGTCAGTTGTACTTGAGGAAAGCTGCAGATGTATTCCTGATTTTATAGAAGAGGTTATAATTGTAAGAGTGAAGTGGCATGAGGACAAGGAGGCATATGTGAAACCAAGCTGAATGGATCAGGCAATTGCAGTATTAGAGGTCGTGTAGAAAATGAGAGCTGCTGTTGTAGGGTCTTGTTCCTGTCACATTTAATGTTCGTTGAGCAGCTGTCCCGTTCTCATGTTAACCTGCCTTTCATCGAGCACAGGAACAGTTGTGCGTGGATCTGTTACCTCAGAGAGTCTGCCCTTACACCAGGCTGTCACTTTGCCCTCAGCAGCTGCCAGGCTTTGCAGTTCTGCTTCTTTCCTGTGAGGTAATTCCGTGGTCTAAAATACCCTGTTTTTCAGAAAACTTTCATAAACAATCTCTTTCCTAATTAGCACTTCACTCATCTTTGAATTCAGCGTCATGTATTTGGTGATTCTCTGAGTGCATGTACACTTCAGGGGCTTTGAGACTTCTAAATAATAATTTAAGCCAGCAACCAAATTTATTTATTTTCATCTGTGCAATTTCCAGTTTATTAGCATTGTTATGGTAATGGGAGCTCCAAAACGAATTTCTGAAGGAGTTACACCAGACCTGAGTTATGATTTGTCATTTGTTCCTAGCTCAGTGAAATATTTCTGCATATGGATCAAACCACACATTTTGCAAACACATAGTTGATTGAAATCAAACTACCCAGATAGTTCAAGAAATGCCCATGTTTTGGTGGCATAATGTCTGAGTCTTCTCTGTAACCAGCAGAGGGAAGAAAAAAAATTTGTTTTCCCGTCCTGTATTTTTTTTTTTTTTTTTTGCCAGATTTTACTGCTCATTTACAGTGTGTAATTTCATACAGTGATACAGGGGCAATTGTTCCACTACTTTTCTCCCTTCTCTCTTGTATTTGGCTGAATTTCTTGACTGTAACCTGGAGTTTCTTCATTACATCTGGGCAGAATCACTCTGCTATACGCAGTTTCGGGTGCCGTGATGAGGCATGTGAGACCTGTGCTACATGCACTGGTGGAAACTCTATCCAGGTGCAACTTGGCAGAAGCTTTCTGTCTTCCACAGCCTGTCCTGCCTCCTCATCCCAATTTCAGACAGAGGATGCGATGTTCTCAAGCCTGCTGGGATTGTATGATCATTCCTTATTTCTCTCAGAATGACCCTGCTTATTTTAGGCAGTTTAAGGTGTGATTCCATGTCAGTTTCAGATCATCTAAACACCAACTTCTCCCACCCTCTCCTTCCGTTCCCTCCTCTGTGTTCCCATCTCTTTTCCTGTCCTGGCACTTTGCTGCATCTCCTATTGCCAACAAGGCTGTACAGGTTTTGGCTGTACAGGTCACTGAGGGGGTTGGCTGCAGGACTGAGCACCTGTGTTGGGGGACAGGGACAGAGGTAATGCTGGCCCTTCTGTTCCTGCTGTTTCTTTCAGGAACTTCAGAAGACTTGCTGTTCACATTTTTATTTTTCCGTGTTACAATTTGCACTAATTGTCACTCTTAATACAGACTCCATCATTTTTTCCTCTATGACATTATCCTGTCTCTTACCCATTGAACTAGAAATGTACTGAATTAGCTCTAATTATCAAATTGATAAAGATATATATGATGCTTACAACAATAATACATCTTCCACAAACCCCTGACAGTGCAAATGTCAATGCAGTCTAATTTTAACATGACACAGTGAGTCTTCTGTTCATTAGCTTTTGTTCATTGTCTTATATCCAGCTTGATAATAATACCCTGATTTATTTTGGATGGATTTTTTCTTTTTAGCTGCTATAGTTGTAGAATCCTCTGTATAGTTGTAGAATCCTTTGTATTCCATTTTAGATGTAAGGCAAGTCTTTGGGGGATATATTCATTGACCATAAGACATTTGGGGTCCTCAGCCAAGAGTTTGCTTTGTTATTTATTTCCAGCGTGACTTGAGATACAGAAGAGAACTGCCTGGAGCTGGGAATAGAGGCAGGAAGGAAGCTTACATCAAACAAGATTAAATTTGCTTGGGTTTGACTGGTATGGTTTATGTCAATTTTGGTGGGTTTGTTTGTTTGTTTGCTTTTACTTAATTAGAGTATAGTTGTTTTGTCTGGAAAAGTAGGTCTTATACAAAAATTAATGCCATAACCTCCTGGCATTTGGCACTTCATGCATGTTGTTATTGCCAAATCTGAAGCTCATAAAATAACTTTGTTGTGTTTCCACTCTCAGCCAAAGTGATGGGTAACATGAACTTTATAACATGAACTATTCATTAATTCAAATGGAAAATTTGCTTACTAAATTTTAATAGCTTTTTTTTTCTTCACATGGTATTTAGTAAAGAAAGGGTTTGCTCCTGCCTCCTTGTCAGCCATCTCAGCACCTTACAGAGGGGGGCAACATACTTTAAGAGTACACAATGTGTTTTTGCAGTCCTCTGCTGAAGTGGGGTGTGGATGTGTGAGTAAGACTCACTCTACTGTTAATTTATCTTCTTGATGCTCAATATCAGGCTACATTTTCATCGACTGAATAACTGTGGAGTCATTATGAAGGCAATAAGAACTGAGTTACTACCCTTGGAAGTGATTGCTGCTGGATTTTTGCCTCTTAAGCCTCCAAACAGGATGTTACGTTACGGAATGCCGTTCCCTTCCCTGATGTGCTGTCTGAGCATTGGCCAAGCTATCAGTGTCCATTATGATTCATGAAGAACACTAATCCCAGTGGAACCAATGGAAGTAAAAATGAGACCACAAAGGACAGTTTCCATTGCTTTTTTTTTGTTGTTGTTTTTTTTTTTTACAGTGCGCAATCCATCTTGATGAAATACTATTAAGTGCAATCTAGTAGCCTGATTGCTAGGTGCTATTAAATCATCAGATTGTGGCTGGTTGTGGCTGGTGTCCTTACTCCTCTGTCTTTTCTTTGTAGGGGTTACCAGTTTGCCTGTCTTCTTTTAAACACAGTTGGTTTTCAACAGACACATATGGCTCTCAGGAACACAGATGCCAGGTCGCATGTGTCTCAGGCACAGCTCCAAAATTACTATCATGGAGGTTTATCCCTGAAGCTGAATTTTCAGAGCTGAAGGAATAGTTTGAAGCTGAAGCGTGCAGCCTGGTTATGATAATTACAGTCTAAACCATGCCTTTCCTGTGCTTTGGAAAATAAAAACTTGCTTTTGTAAGTGTCTGGATATGAAGAAATGAGGAAAGGGAGTATGGTAGATGCCAGTCAGTGAGAACTTTCTGTTAGCTAACATATTTATTAGCCTCAGCCTGGTGCAAGACACAGGAGCCATTTGAATAGGACACACACAAACCAGCTGACAGCACTGGCTTTGTTAGGTTAGTGAGCAGCAGATTTCTCTCTTACTTAGGTCATGTTCTTACCTTCTACTTGTCCGTGTTTATATTGGAGTAGTGCTCAGAGGCCCCAGAAGTGAAGAAAATCACTGCAGACATTTATGAAGAAGTTATGTTCTAATGCTTCTTCCCGCTCCACTGCTACAAACTCTGCCATAGTGCAGCAGAGAACCGAACAGCTTGTGAAAGAAGTGTGTGAGGAAACCTGAATTTTTAGCCTCACAAGAAAGTGGCTGGGAGGAATGGAGAGAGGAAAGGAGAGGAGGCTGACATTTCTGAGACTGCATCAGTACTTTAAAGAGTTGTTCGATATCGCACCTCACGTATATCTTGCTCGTGCTTTGGCAACCCTAAGAAAGCAGTTGCTGCCACTGCGGTTTCTGAAGTGGCTGATGCTGCAGGTTAATCTGCTCACTGTATCCATCTCCTTATATGAAGGAGTAGCTGGACAGGCTTGTGCAGAACTACTCAATATTTCCCAGGATAAAGATTTTTTTTTTTAATATACTGGGGCATGACTTTGGATAGGAGACCCGAGAAGTCAAACATTGAGAGAAATACACTGCAGCAGGTTCTTTGGTACTCAGTCTGGTCATCCTAAACCCACTGAAGTCGTCATTTAGGCATCTATGTCCACTTCTGTCCTTGCTTTGAGACAGGCCCAACTGGTGATCCTATAAGGCCTCTTGATCTGTGTATGGAGACTGATCTAACATACCTCAGGAGGTACTGCCTTTTGCACCAAAGAGATAATCCAGTTTCCAACCTCTGCCTTTCCCACATTGGCACATTGCTTTGCGTAGCCACGAGATATGGACTTCCACAGCAAGTGTCTTAATTTTCAGCACATAGAAACTTTTAGTGAAAACTTGGAAACTGCTGTGACTCTGAGGTGGCAACCTGAAACCACAATTTTTCATGTTATAATCAAACTCATAAATCTCCCAAACTTCCATACTGATTCTACAGTATTAGACTAAGCTTTCATTTCAAATCATTCTGGAAGACTCAGTATAACTTCCTCTATTGTTTTAAAGAAAATATATTGCATGTTCTGCCACTTCCATAAAGGGATCACACAATCTGTAAGATCTTCATTTACTGCTATTTTCTTCTTTGGTTGAAGTGTTTTAAGATGATGAAACTGGGACAGTCAAGGCCTGTAATCCATTTACTGTCTAGTTTTAAAGGCTCAGGAAGAATTTAAATGATGTGTAGATATTGTGCTGGCTGTGTCCACTTGCGACAATTTTATCCATGTGAATTCTCGTTCAAGCTGCCTAGACCACCTCTATTGCCATGGCTTTGTGAAGCCAATCTTTGCAGTGCATCCCTCAGTCTTCAACAAAGCTGCAGAACAGCAGTGACAGCAGACATCTCTGCCAGGGGGATATGTGCATCATTTACCTGGGAACTCGAGGTTTTGACAGATTTTGAAGAGCTAGAGTGCATATGGAATGAGTGTGATAAGGCTCAGCATAGTGTCTCATGGAATGGGAATGTGATTTTATAAACAAAATCTCTTTAAACTGTTGACTGTTTCTTTTTATGCTTTCACACCCACATACTAGGAAATACCAAAATGTGTGTGTTTGATTGGTCTGGCCAAGATCATGTGTGGGATCATACAGAGAATAAGGATGCTGTCTTATTCCTCATTGTGCCCCTGGGTTTCTTGGTTGGCAAGTGACCTGATTTTGAACTTGCTTTTTATATTCTCTGGGAGGGAGTGGTGTTTGGGATGCTTCACCTCACTATTTTGTTTCACTTTTCACAAATCAATGAATTTCATGAATGTGTGTTGCCTTTGTATTTTTTTTTCTTTTTTTTTTTTTTTGCCCTGGACTTGTTCTATGTCTTGTTTGATACGGTATCTTTAGGTCAGTTTGTTCTTCCTCTCTGTCCACATAAATTTTTAACACATCCAACTGCTTCTTCTGCTACTTTCACACACACACACACAGACACTTCCACCCTCACTCCATTTATGCCAATCTTAATATTTTTTTCAAATCACTGTAAAAGAAACAAGTAGCTTCTCCTACCTCCCTGAACATTTTGTTCAAGTGCAAGCCTTGCTTTTTATTTAATCAGCATTTATTTAATACAGCAGGATATCAAATACACTTAGAAGACTGTCCCAGTAAGAAGGGACCCCATTTACTCTCTGACTTTAGAATTCTGTGCTGTTCCAGAGGGTCATTAGTGGAACAGAGCCAAAAGGACATTCAATTATTTGCTCAAGTCTGAAAGGCCAGTGTTTCACAAGTAGAGAGCATGCTATTAACAAGGATGAATCCTTTGGCAGTGTATCCTTTCTACTGCAAAATGCTTGCCGTGTGGAACCCAAGGCCCTTATTATAAATTCATGAATTATTTTAATGCATTCTGGCAGCTTTCAGAAGCACTGCAATCATGTGGAAGCAAGAAAAAAAAAGATCACTGGTTTGTGAAAAATAATACAGCTATGCTCATATTTGATCAAGTTCTCTAGCGGAAAAGGAATAATTGAACTTCTTAAAAAAATTTTTAAAAAATTGAAAGACATTTCTAGTACATTACATCTGACCAGTCGATTTAGAAGTCTTGTTCACTTAAGAGATAACTCAATGTAGATCATCAATAAAAGAGAAAAGATGTCTAAAACAAGCATGGTCCTTGGTGTATTGGAGGAGTTGTAAAACCATGTTGTAAACCTTAACTACTCCTTGCCAGAAAGTAATACTCTAACAGAAGAATCTAGCTTTCAAGAAGTCCTTTCATTTCTTCATAATATTTTAAACACTCTACCCAAATTCTGAGTTTTGCTTAGAGCACTCTTAGCTTGGAGGCAGTTTTTGTTGCTGAGACAAAGGTTTCAGAAAGGTAAGTGGATCTGAGAGTGAGCAGCATTTGTTTCCTTGGGGCAGTCTGGTGCAAAATCACAGTGACTGTCAACACGTAACATTTTTTGTGGTAGGTGCTTGAAGAAGTATCCAATAGCTGATTTCTAGTACAGTTTTCATATTAATATTTTTCCCATTAAGCATCTGTTATGGAAACAAAATAGATATTATGTGATCACAAGCCAAAGAGGAAGTATTGAATAGTATGCATTGAAATGAAGAGTGTCGTGTATAACACAGTCGACCCTGATGTAAGGCTGAAACTAAAGATTCAGACTTTCAAAATTCTGTCCCTTATTTCTGTAGAGCCAAACATAGCTGAGCTTTGGATGGGGCTCATAAATGCTTTAAAATTTCTTCCTTTTGTAAGGCGATCCCACTTGCTCAGATTTGCAGAAAAATTGATGTAAAGAAAGCTTAAATTAATCTCTCTAACCAGTCTTCCATGAAGAATTCAAAGTTTAACAGTTTGCTTTGACACTGATAAATAATATCAATAATAATAATCATTATCATCATTGTCTTCAGAATTAAGCATCTTCCCTCTCCATTCAGTCATGAGTAATTTGCATAGAGGGGTACCAAAAAACAGTGTAGTGAAATTACCCCCAGGTAGCTAAACAGTCTGAAAAAATTAGACCTGTGCATAAACTACAGGTAAATTTTAAAAGGTTTCTCAGACAAGAGACCCATGCCTGAAACAGAGCAACAAGCCAGGAAATATTTAGGTTGGTTTATATTTATTTACAAATGTTTGTAGCAGATGGTTACCAACATTTCATCAGTGTGGCTGTTTAAGCAACTTAAAAGCTGTAACAAACAGCCCAATTTATGTAGCAGCTCGCCTGCTTCAGCCCACTCTCACTTGTGTTACCCAGAATGGCTCCCATTACAATTCATCACAGCTAAGTAGCTGAAAAAGGAAATAGTGCAAAACCAGGAAAGCAGCCTGGCTGTCCAAAGCTGGAGATCAGTGGTTTCCCATCACAGCTGCCTGCTTTGAGAGATACTTCTGTGCACAGCAGTTTTCAGAAGATTTCTCACTCTCCCATGTACACAGTGTACCTGCGTTGTTACAGTTTGTAGAGACCACAGAGGCAGAGACTACCTCAGGTGCTAGTTAGGTATCATTTACCTCACCACTTTCTTTTTAAGAGAGCACATTTAGCAGATGAACTAAGCTAGTCTGCTCTTTCCCCACATTACCCTCATTTTCATACAACAGCCAAGGTGGCTTGAATGAGGTGTGGCTGACAGGTGAAGGTGGCTACTCAAATGGGTGTCTGTGGTTGGGTATGTGTGTATGGGTTAAAAAATACTGTCTGAAGAAAAGATAGAAATTAGGGTCTCAGTTTAATTTCCCCCAAAGAAGGCCTCACACCTAAGAATATTGCATTTAGAATTGTCATATAGAATATAGAGTTTGTGTACCTCCTATTGAAACAGAGAGCTGGGCTGCTCCCTCTTAGATACCTGATTTGTTCACAAATTCAAGAATAAAGATTATCTCTTCGTAGGCAGCTGGACGAAACTACCTACACTGTAATGCCAGTGTAAGTAGAAGAAAGCATCAATTTTATCACCATAAAAAGGATGGACAGTATGAGTAAACAGTGATTTAAAAATGGAAACAGGAATGCTTGCTTTGTAAACATTTATTGTGAAGCTGACTTTCCTGTTTGTTTTCTAGAAAGTGGTAAGGAAAAGGGTAGTTGCTGGTTAAGGAGAATGTCACTGCAGATGGCTCAGAGTAGAGTGTACCACCATCATTTCACTGTCTGACTTGGCCTCAGGGGCTGCCTGGTGTCAGAAACCCATGCTCAGTAAGAGCTCAAAGTGTGTGCTCACATTGGTGTCTGATTTGCACTCATTTCCTGGGAAATGAGTTCCTTCCTGGGAAAATTCTATCTACAGTGACAATGTACAACATCATGCAAACCAGGTGGAGTCTGAACTGGAAATGGTTGCAATTTATGCTGATTTAATTGATTAGGTTGAAATTACTAAAATGCTGAAAATAAAAGGGGTTTTATTCCTTTTCTATCTTTCATAGCTCAAAACAATTCTTATGAGAAAATTTCCTAAATTAGGAGTGATGTGCTTTAACAAATTCTTTCTATGTGACTTGGCATGTTCCACAAGAAGTTTAATTTAAGACCAAGGTTTGCATGCTTAGATCTGATGCTTGCCCACTGCACACTTTGCTGAGGTCCCCCCTCAGAGCTGAGGAGCTCTGAGCTTACACATTAGCCCAGCGTGGGAACATTTCCATGTCACAGTGTGACAGATGCTCCCATTGACTCGTTATTGCTGTACCCATTTGTGTGTACTGGAGCATTGAGCCAGTAGCTCTCTGTGTGCCAGGACTTGCCATTGTGCCACCCATGGGAGCCCTGGCATGCCTGGGAATGACAGGGCTGTGGGTCAGGGATGCAGGACTACTGACACTGGCTTGCCTGAAGCCTCACTGCAGATCCACCCAGTCCTTTAGAAACAGACAGGAACTAGGTTAGTTAGTTTTGGGTCTTAAAGCAGCTCCAGACTGAAATTGCTAGACTGAGGAGGAGATGATGGATGTGTGCAGGCTGGAAACTGGCTGGGAGCCCTGAATAACTCTCCAGTGTAGACATTGACACTTTGGAGACTTTGGCAGCATCTCTGCTTACCTTCCCCTGAGTGCTGAGTCATCCTGCTCAGCTGGGATCAGCAGCACCTGGCCAGGGGAAGGATGCCAGGGATGCCACTGTGCTGAGGGGCTGTGCCTGACAGGGGCTTGGGGTGCACTTTGAGGTTCAGGGTGAATTTTGGGGGTTTGTGACACTCTTGATTCCTGGATGTTCCACAGACAATCTCCCACACACAGGGCAGATGCCTCTGGAACCAGGCAGAGCCAGGCATGCAGGGTCCATACCAGAAAAAGGCAGATTCAACAGACACCAGGCAGGCAGACTTATATGGTTGCCCTTTTCTTCCTTTGCTGCAGAGTGGAGCCAGTGTCTTGCCATCTCTTAGGAAACAGAAGCTGTGGGCCTTGCTGCTGGTGGATGCAGACAGTGCTGTTAGACTTGTCTTAGAAATTCCTGGTAATGACGTATTTAAAATAGAGCAGATTACATTTTCATTAGTGTTGCCACTTCTGGAGAGAGAGGAATGCCGAGTGGCAATCATTGTTATTGCCTTAACAGATTGTGTCTATGCATAGCTGCCACCTGCCACTCTCAGTACTGTGCTGTAAAATTGTTTGGGTAATGCTATGAAGGTACAAATTTTTTCTGGGGAAAAGACAGTGCTCTGACCTTTGCCTCAATGCCCAACTTCCTTAAGACTTGTCCAGGCAGTAACCAGGGTCAGCATGAAATATGGCATAGATTGTTTAGAAGGTGTGGCTTTGAGTCCTTATGCTGTGTAAATCCCTACATTCAGCAATTTAATAGGCATGTCTGAATTTGCACCAATGGCAAGTTTGGCCATGTCTTTAATTTATAATCCAAAATCTTTGTCACAAATCTGGAGAAAATGACTCCACATTTTGATCTTCAACACTGGAAACCGTTCCCATGTAAATGCAAATTGTGGATTGGCTGTGGTCAGAGGCTTGTGATATGCAGTGCTTCTATTTTAAATGTGTGTGGAAAGAATGGATTTTGTAGTTGAAAGCCTGATAATTCTGTTATCCTTGTTCAGTTTTTTACCACCATCTGTTCTTGCGAATCAGAAATTCCTGACAGATCATATGAGGAAAAGCTTACTTTATTTCTCCGTGCAGTAGGCAAACCATTAGAATTACAAAAATCTGGTTGGGGGAAGAAATATGTTTATAAAATGATTGGTTTAAGTCTTTGTTGTCTGAGAAAATGACTTTTTAATATACTGGCAGCTGTCTCCCTCTGGCATATTTTCAGTTTAACAGTTTATGTTGGAGCCAGATCATTTGTTTCATAACTGTCTGTAGCGTAACAAACAGCAGTTTTAAATCTCCCATCAGCCCACACACCATATAAATGTTATCTGTCCCAATTGGGATACTTTTCCAATCACTGTTTTCTTAATTGTGCCTGAAAAATGCTTAAATAATATGGTCACATGATAATCCTCTTTTAAGGCCCACAGAGTCATCTGAAACATTTGGGTGTTTTTATTAGGTCATTTTAATTTAGTCAAGGAAGATACCCAGCACATTAATGCCAAGTAAATAAATAAATAAATAAACAAATAAATTTGCTAAAGTCATTCTAAAATGCTTATTTAAATCCTGCCTAGGAAAAATATAGTGTTATTTTTTGGTTCCTAGACCTTTCAAAACCTAGTTATGTTAGGTTTATATTAGGTGGCAGCTATGTTAGGCACTGTGCAAATACACTCTAGATGCTTACAGGCTAAATCAGGGTTTCAATGAAAAGTTTTCATACTTTGCTTTCAGATAGGAGAGCAATGGGCTTCATGGTCTCCTTCTTCCTTTTGTATCCAGTAGTGTTCAACAGATCCGTGCTGGTTTTGTGAGTGCAGAAGTCTGCACAGGGCTAGCTGTCCATGCTTCCATCCCTTGGGCAACATACAGGACATCCTCACCACCACTTTGGTGCAACACCTGCACCTCGGATTGAAAACTGCATTCTGAACACTGAAAAGAAGTCATAGGAGTGGCAGCTGGAAGGGAAACAGAGAGAAGCGCTCTTCTTTTCCATCTAAAGTGGTCTTCTGACATCATTTTATCTCCTTAACTGTATCTTGTGGACATGGCAAAGCAGTCTCAGCACTGGATTAATATTTCTGTTATTGGCAGTGTGGTGCTCTCTTTCCCAGTTCCATAGGGAAAAGAGAAGATTATAGGCCAATTGATCTGTAGTACAGTCTGATGCCACCAATTTGCATTTGTTATTTGGTAAGGGTTCCTTACATCCTTTTGAAGAAATGTTACTGATTTTGCTAATTGATTAGATCTACTCATTGTGGAACCAGAGCAATCTTCAAGCACCTTAAGGCTTAAAGATGTTCTTTGATCATAACAATAGCATTGTACCATCTCCTAAATCCCATTCTTCTAATAAATATTGCAGCTGAGTTAGGAAGGATGTACTGTAAATAGAAAATTTTCTAGCTAACCACATAGCAAATGTTGCCAGTCTCTGGTATATTTCTGAGATGCATCTGTGTCCATGATCTGTCCCCAGGCTGTATGCATTTGGAACTGAAACACTTATTCTGTGTCACAATAATGTGCTTATGGACCATGTTAAAACAGAACAAATATTAAAACCTTTGCAAGTCTTGTACTACAAATGAATTGATGCATAAGGAAGGCAAAATACAAGCACTCTTTAGGAAGAAGTGTCTGGATAAAACATCTATAAGGGAAAATGTATCTGGAAGGTGGCTTTTTAGGTGAGAAGCTGAAGCCCCATTAAATAAGTAAATATATGTTGACAGGCTACTGCCATGGTGAGGAAAGGTGGTCTTCTAGTCTGTGCCTTCTGAGGTTTTCACTATAATCTATAACTACTGATACAATACCAATATGAAATGCAGAGGCCAAGGTTGTACTGTGCGTCCCTTCCCTTCCCTTCCTACTGTGCGTCCCTTCCCTTCCCTTCCCTTCCCTTCCCTTCCCTTCCCGAGCTGCCAAATCAGACCTAGCCCTGACTTAAAGTAACAGCATGATGTTTTGACTGTGTTGGCCCTGGGAGTTCTCACTGTACACAGTGTTGGTTGTGTGCTTGTCACTACTCTATAGAAGATTGCAGCATGTAGAGCCACATGAGGAGTTTGGGGATAACGGGAGAGTCAAGAGGGCTCTTTTGGCACAAGTTATGATGAACAGGAAGATCTTTTAACCTCAGAACTCACCATGTCAGGAAGGCTGATGTTCAATGACAAAAGAAGCATAATGGTCAGAAGGGGAACTATGGGACTTGTGTGAATATCTTAGATGATCCAGTTTAAACTTGAAGACATACTAAGTCAGGAAAGCACATGTTGCATTTGTTATTTAATCTATCTCTCTGAATTATTTGGATAATCTTAGCAAAGATCCAATCATTTTGGAATCTGAAAAGCCTGCATGTATTCTATTTTATGTATGTGACATTCTTTTAGAACATGGGCTCATGTTATTGAACCTCTGGAAAAACATTCCATGTAAGCTATTCAAACTGAAGTTGCACCTGTACTTACCTGCAGATACATTTCAGCTCTCATCAGAACGTTCTGTCTGTGGGAACCAGAGTGGAGGAGAGACACCAGTTCATCACTGGTGCTTGCTCTGGTTCAGGCACCAGAACTCCAGTGTGCTCCCAAGTTTGGTAACAGAGGTGGAAGCAGGAGGGGTCTTCAGGGCTAAACAGTTTTGTTTGTGATTTCCCAGATCTCAAGTGTAAATGGAGGAGTTGCTGACAAGACCATGTGCAAAGATCTCAGATCTGACTCATTTTTTGCTTCCTCTCTGACTTGGGAAGCTCAGACTCATGGTACGTAGGCAAAGCAGTCATGTCTACCTGAGCAAGAGTCAGTTCTAGCGGGCTCTGCCCGCATAGTGGCATTCAGTGTGGGCTTTTCTCCAAGTGTGAGGGCTTTGGTGCAGCACAGGATGGAACATAGCTCTCCTGAGGGAAAGCAATGCTGATGAGAAAGCTGAAATTAAGTCACAGTACTAGAAACAAAAATATTAATAATTTTGAGTAAAATGTTCATAATTGATTTTTAAAAACCCCTTTCATTCAATGTTTTAAATTGTGGAAGGTCTTGCAAGATGCTCTCAGCTCTGAAGTGTGTCCTAAAGTATTTTTTCATCTATTCAGATGGCAGTGGAGTGCCAGGAATGTCACATTCTGTGTGTGCAGATGTGTTATAGCATTCATGAGCTTCCGTGCTGACACAGGTTTTGTTGGAGCTCTCTGACTATAACAGATCTCAAATAAGTGATTGTTCTGAGTAAATTGTCTATGCTATTGTTTTCCCACTGCAAACAGAACAGATCCATTTTTAAACAGGCTGGATAAAAACAAGACAGAATTCAATGTTGGGAAAAAAGGACAATTTCAATTATATTTTCTCTGATATTTCCCAAACTCTTGTCATAATTGTTTTTATTTTTTTTTTTATTGTATGGCTCTTTCTATTCAATAATAGGCAAAGCTTTGGAAAGAGTTTCCTCCCATTAATAAACATGGGAATAATACACAATCATTCACTTAATATTTTGTTTCTTACACAGATACAAAAGGGACAGACCTTGGGAGAACTTTGATAAGGCATTTCTCCAGGCCACAGCTGAAGAGAGCTGTGCTTTTGTTTCTCAGATTTCAGATGCTAATTGCAGCAGGATACTTGTCCAATGCATTAGTGAAAGCCTTCAGTAGGACACAGGTGCTCCAGCAGTCAATATTCACGGTTGAGCAGGTGAGCTGAAGCCGAAGTGTCTTCCTGGGGAGCATGGTGCTGTCTGCCTGATCAGCCATTGTGGGGTTCCTGACCTCTCATGGTCAGTAGAGGGCCCATGTAAAATTTTGTGAAGAGGCACTGACAATGCAATACAGATGACAGCAGCCTGACTCTTGAAACTCTCACTTCAGTTCAGCCAGATGCAGTATTGTCTTAGATTATGATTTACAGGACATTTACAAGATATATCACTTCAGAGCAAGCAGAACAGCAGCAGCAAGTAGGGCAGCGTGCCTGAGCAAGGTCTCATGTACGTGCACCCTTAGAGGAACAGCCTTTGGAAGGATCATGATTTACAAGGCACTCTCCTGCTCAAATAGGCTGCTGGTTTTGGGGATATCACAGGCCATTCTGTCCACCTTTCAGCTCATCTGCTTTCTGTCCACTTGGCCCCACTCCTCTGCTCTTGGGGCTGCCTGTAACCTCATCCACCACCAGCACGTAGAGGCATGACCCTGGCCAAGAGGGAGATTTCGGGCAGCTTCTGGCTAAGCAGGCAATGCTTCTCCCCTACCATGCCCCTCATCCCATGGTCCTGTTTAAACCCTAGCTGAAACCAGATGGTGAATGTGCTGCTGCTGCTATAAAGGAGAGGGCAGTCTGGAGGGAACCTTGCTGCCTTTTCTCTCCCTCTGCTCTTGGGGCCACATTCCCCCAGGCACTGGGGTCCCTGGGGTACTGCTTCTGGTGCAGAGCTGTGTAGTGTTACTCAGGGAAAAACAAATGTCTGAAGCCAGAGAGGACCCACACTCATGTCTTTAATTAATACAGTGCCTTGAGACTCCAAAGGTTCTGCTTAATAGGACGCATACGAAATAAAAGACATTTATGTTCTAGAGCCTTCTGTTGTAAACTGCAGTGTCAGCTAAAATGTGTGTATTTTTAAATTTAGCTTTCATACTATATCAATTCCAGAGCCAGTCACGTTTTCCCTGTGGTAATATTACTAAAGTAATTCTCACCTGAGCCCATTGCTTTATTTTGTGTCGCATCATTCTTTGATAACTAGAAACATACCACAGATATTATGCATGTACTGGAAATAAAGAATTATAGGAAAGAGTTGTCTCATCCCTGAGAGTGACAATGTATTTTCCTGTTCAGAGCATTAGCCACAGACTGTCTTTTGGAGTAGTTCATGATCAAAAGGTTCTCAAACCAGTTTCAGTGATCCACCTTCCCTTTAATAGCCCCAAAGTGCCTGCATTATGTTCATGGTGGATTCAGACTTTTTTTTCCTATTTCAATTGCAGCAATTAAAGACATTAGATCACAACCGCAGTTTGGGTGGGGTGAGAGGAAGATCCACTCGTTGCTCCACATTTTACTTCATTCTCATGCTAGCGCTATTCTGGGCAGCACTATCGCCAGATGTCCTGTCTAAAATGGTTTTGTTTTGCTGAAATGCATATCACTGCTTCATTTTGTTTTCAGCAATATTCCTGCCCATTGCTGGGTGTTCCTGTGAGAACAAGATGCCATCTTGTGGCTGGATTTTCATCTCCCAAACCTGAGCTTGCTTTTCCAAGAAACTAGTTCAACTGTCCTGACAGCTTGAGAATGCAAAATAATTAAACCTGTAATTTTGGAGTTCATTATGAACTCAAGTCCTCCACTAAGATCTACAGACTTTTACACTAAAACCTGGACATTTTTGAGGTAAAATTGCCTGCTATTAATCATCATGTAGAATCTGACATTTATTATCTGGAGATAATTTTTAAATTGCTGAAACAAAATGCTCATATGGGCAGATTATTTTTTCCAAAGTCGAGCAAATATATTAAATTTGGAAAGTGTAATGATTTTGTGCAGCTGCTTGGAAAGAGGTGGTGCAAGCATTATTCAAGAGAAAGCTTATGTTTTCCATAATTTAGATTTATGTAAATAGCAGTTAGCCTCATATTTTCCACCTAGCTTCTCAACCTCAGGTACAAAGCTGAGTAATAAGAACACCAAAAAGCAAAATCTGCCTGGAGTATAAAGTTTATAGACTTTGGGAATACTTAAATACAGATTTTTGTCCAGTTGGTTATTCAAACATTGCCCATGAAGTTAAAATCTATGCTATTCCCAGACCTCTCATATATTTTGTGCAATATAAAGATCCACTTTCTTATTCCATTCTCTTCAGTAAATGAAGGAAAAGCCAAGGGTAGGATTGCAGAAATCTTGTAGCAATAGAGGATCACTGCTACTGAGGTTTCTTCACAAGGACTCTGAGCTCTGTAGGCAGAGCAGTAGAGCCCTAATTATGTCACAAACAGCTCCAGTCTCCGGAACAGCTGACAAATGAAAGCAATAACATGGATATGATGCTGCTTTACTTCCCACTCCTTTTGGGCTACAAGCTCAGTCCAGCTTGGTTCTAAAAAACAGTTTACATCTTTTGGACCTGCTGTCAGGGCACAGCTGTGCAGAGTCTGCAGACAGACACTGCCTGTGTTGGGGCTAAATGGACTCAGGTCATGCTGACCATGGACACGTGGCTCTACTCAAAAATGAAGCATGCCCAGAAACTTCCCTGGGAGTCAGGACTGCCTGCTGTGGGACAGCCCACGTTTGTGCCAGCTCACCATCTGGCTGGCAGATGGAGGTGGCTGAAGGCATACTGCCTGCTAGCCAGGGCCACCCTGCTGCCCTCACTGCCAGACCGTGCCTGAGGCAGCTCTGGGGAGCGCTCACTCAGCCACAATGGGGCACCTTAGGGCAGACATTTGTGGTCCTGTGCTCAGGAACCTGCTTGGATTGGCTAGGTGCACAAACATCAAGTAGTAGAGGAGCTATGTGTACAGCCAGGTGAGGAATAGAGCAGTGTGGATTGTTATAGACTGTTTATTTGTTATTTGGTGTAATTCTGTGCATTGCACAGGAAAAAAAAAGACCCCCATACCTGAGAAGCTTGCAGGATAAGGGGAGAAAGGCAAAGGCTCAGGGATAGAAATGCCTGGCCAAAGCTGCCGAGACAGCCTTTAGCAGTGCTGTGACAAAAACCCACCTGTGCAAAGTGGAACCTGCAGCAGCTCCCACTGGTGCCCCTGACCCAATCAGCACCTCGCCTCATGCTCCAACTGAGCAGAGGGATGCAGGAAGGTCCTGCCACTTCCATGCCATATCCACCTCCATGCTAGAAGGCAGGTGATCAAGATGAGTTAGAAAGTGGAGGAGTGGGATGCTCTCCTACACCAGCCCTGTAATAGCACCAGACAACACATGCTGCCACATCTTAACTGGTGTCAATTTGTGGAGGAACATAAGTGAAAGTGTGAGTGTAAGCTGAGGATACAATGAAGAAAGAGCCTCTATACTGCTGCAAATGGTTTGGGTTTTGGGTTGTTTTTTTTTTTTTGGCAGCAAAGAGGCCTTTATTCTCACTGCATTGCAATGAGGGCTTCAAAGCCCATTTAAGTGCCTGTTTGCCTTTCCTTTTACTCTGCATTGCAGCTGGCATGACCAAGGAAAACAGCTTGCTCTGAATGCACATTAAGGCTTGGCCAGTGTATGTGTAAAGCAGAAGTGCTACAGCATCATTTCATAGCCAGCAGGCATCAGGATCAGAGAAGAAAGTGGAGGACACAACGGCAGTTCCATTTCTCCTGGGCGCATCCTCATCCATGTCAGCCAAGGCACAGCCTCTGGCACTCTGGGCTTTACTCAGACATGCCACATGGAGAGAGATGGAACCAAAGGAAATGCAAACTGCCAGAGCTGGGTTATTGAGATCTGACTGACCTCTTTCTTTTGTAGAATTTCTCAACTTCCACATATTTATTTTGAAAATTTTGCCAAACAGGCATGAAATTTTGTACTAGATATTGGGGGTTTTCCCTCTCTGCCCTTTTTTTTTTTTTTTTTTTTTAACTAGCTGCTACACTGATTGGTTTTAGAAAAGAGAAGTGAGGAAAATACATTTTTAGTTTTTTGCAAGTGATCTATTCCCCTCCTCCCTATAACTGTCAAGTTTGACAAGTAGCAAATAGAGCAGCACCACATCCTGCCTCAAGTCAGCTCAGGAGCACGCAATACTGCAAAGTCAGCATGATCAGGAACTGAAGTATCTATAAACATCAGGTGCATTTTTCATAGACTCTAGAGGTGAAAGGAACCCCTGTATTTTTTCACTCTGGTCTTCTGCATAAACAGGGCATAAAGCTGTTCTCTCGAACTGGATTACAGCCTATTTCGAAAGACAATTTCATTTTAGGAGCTTGTGCATTTCCCCTGACAAATCATTCCAGCTGTTAATTTCCTTATTTCAGGGAAATTCTGGCCTATTTCAAGTCTGAGTTTATCTGGCAGAGTTCAGCTTCTAGCTTCTACAGAATGGAAGAGCCAGGCTGGGGAAGCAACTCCATTTTCCCAGGGAGGAAGGGGAAATGTGTGGGTGTAGCTCCTCTAGCATTAAAAAAAGCAAATGGGAAGCCTCAGTGCTGACAGCAGATTGCAACCCTATTAAAGTTTTCCCCCATTAATTAATGCCTGTAAAAGTAACCTCCAAACCAGCACTTTTTCACATGTAGCTATCTATCTAAAAGATTGTAAGATCTCTCACCCTTTCTCAAAACAGCTGAATAGCTCAGTTCTAAGAATACCTTCCTCATTCTGGATCCTTTTTTGTGTCCTTTTTTTTGAATCTTCCCGCCCTCCAACATCATCCTTGGCAACACACTATTCTAGCAGCAGCCTTACAATTGCCACATACAGAACCAATATAACCTTCCAGCCCTAGACTGACATTTCTTTTTATGTTTTTTTCTCTCTGTTACAGCCCTCACCAAACCCTTTCCCAACTCACTGCTTTTTGTGAGAAGCAGTCTGTTCCCTCAGCTGACACAAGTACACGGACATATCTCCAACAGGGTGGGTGCAAAGTCTGTCCAAAGGCAGACCTGCCTTGCAGCAGGGTGGCTGTCCCCAGGCCAGCCCTGGAGCTTGTCTCACACTGTGACATCCTCAGTCCTTCCTTGGCCAGTCACGCAGAGCTGTGAGTGCAGGCCTTGTTCCCTGCTGGGCTCTAACAGGTTAAGCCCCTCAGATGTTTCTGCTCAAGTTTGCATTTCTGCTTCTCTCTGAATCCCAATATCCTGTCACTGATTATTAGTTCACACTTATACATTGATAGTAGGAAGAAATTCTTAACTGTGAAGGTGGTAAGGTGTGAGGTCTCATCCCTGTACGGGCCACCAGTTGTTGGTGTTGGTGTTTGGCACTGATCAAGGGTGGATAGAAACTGTCATTGCCAGTTTAGTATGTTATTGTAAAACTTTCATACCTTCTCTCTGTGAGTTCCCACAGGCAGCTCCTCACAACACTAACACCTTTGCTCTTCCTTCTGCACGGCCAGCTGACTCCTTCCAGTCCCTTGCATAACCACCTAACCCTTACTGTTCCTACAGCACATACTACCCCTTGCACGACTGCCTGACCCTTCCTCCTCTCAGCTCAGCCAACAACCTCCAGCCCTCCCCTCGCTCAGCTAACCCACTCTTTTATAACACCCATCCTCACTGGACACAGCTGTGCCTATTAAGGGCAGGGCTGTTCCTGCTCTTTGGTAATGAGTACATCTGCAGCTCCTCAGGGGTGAGGCTGCCTTCAGCACTATCTCTATTCTCCTACAAGCCATCCTCCCACAGTAAGGCACTAGAACAAGCTGCCCAGAAGAGCTGTGTGTGCTCTATCCCTGGAAGTGTTCAAGGCCAGGTGGATGGAGCTTGGAGCAATCTGATCCAGTGGAAGGTGTCCCTACAAAGGGCAGGAGGGTTGGATTAGATGACCTTTAAAGGTCCCTTCCAGCCCAAACCATTCTGTGATTCTATAATGTATGAAAAGCTGCATGAGCCATATTAAGTGACCTAAGAAGCTTTTAGCAGTCCAAAAATGGGGAGAAATGCTTAATCTGGGTGCCACCAGCACACAGCAGCCTGGAGAGCCCACAGACTCTTGCTCCCAGACATGGACCCATCACATCTCTCAGGAGAGATTCCTGTGGCAAAATAACCTGTGTGAATATAGTCATGGAGCTTGTACTAGACCCAGCCCTGCTTCCCTGCTTACAGTTTAGTTTGTAGAAGCTGGTCAGGATTATTTAAGAACATGGATGATACTAACAAGACACCACTGTAGAGTCCCAGTAACTCTCTCTGAAGTGACACTCCTGGAAAGATCAAAGCAGAGAACAATTGATTGAAAACTCATAAGCTACTACCATCCTCCCACATGTTAGAACAGATTTCTTGTTCCCACTAGTTAGATTTCTTGGGTAAAAAAGCCACCACAAACTAGTATTCCGATTTTTTTGTTAAATAATTTTTTTTAAAGGGTGTTTTAAAGGAATTATTCAATAATGTTTATCTGCAGTGTTAAAACTGCCAAATGTGGAGCACTGCTTACAAACTGGAAAATTTCCTGTTATTCCCACTTATTTTATGTTCTGAAAAGAAGTCTGACCACTTTGAATATCAAATAGGCATCCAGTTCTCTGCTTTCACCTCAGAAGTGTAACAAACACTGCCAGTTCTACTCTGACCCAGCATGAAGGGCTTGTCTCTCACTGTACCTGCTCACAGTCCGAGCTAATCCTTTCACAGCACTTGTCTATTAATATTTAACAGGCTCCAACACTCTGGATTCAGTGACCAAAACTGGCACTTGTAAAGTCATCCTGTAGCTGGATTTTTTTTCGTTTCTAATGCTTAATCATTGCCGTTGTGAAATATTTTTGATTACTTAGAAATTCTGACATGACCTTAATACATTTTTCATAATGAATTACTGCAGAAGTGGCAAGTTAATTTTGCAGTGCAAAATATGAAGACAGTAGTAATATATTATTGGCAGAATTTAGTCACAAATAAGAGATAATTCTTCTACTAATGTAAACATAATTTTATACTTCAGTTATTTATTTATTTATTTTACTTTATTTGAATATTTTATGTTTATTTAATTAATGCTTTCTACCACTCCTGAGTAAACATAAGATATTTTTATCTATAAATAAAATATTATCCGTATTCAGCAATTAATGGCTAGTAACACCATTAGGACTTTAAGTAATTAAACATTAGAATTTATTTCTTTCAATAAGACTTGAACTAAAATGGAGGTAAAGAAAATCTCAGGCTACTTTTCCAATTTTAAATATACTAAAATAGTATATTAGTGTCAGGCTCATAATTTAAATGCATTCTTTGGTTGTCCATTGTAAAAATTAAAATCTCAGTAAATTCACTTGGTAATGCTGCAGAAGCTCCCAAGTAGCTGTATCATAGGAATTGCACAGCATCCAAAATACGGCAGTGAAAAGAGAGTCCCTCTATTCTTCAGTGCATTTTCACAAAAACAAAAGGCATTTCAGTTTATCTGGTTGTCATTTATGTGTCCTATGAAAAAAAAAAAAAAAAAAAAAAAAACCCACAACTCAAACAAACTAATTAGCTATGCCATACATCTGTCTCCAGGCTTTTTATGGAACCTGCAGCTGTGAAATCCAGTCCCTAATATGTCCTTTCTCTGGTCTTGGAAGTGAATGATGTGAATGGGTTACTGCCTAAAAGTAATAGGACAAGCAAAGGTGCTTTTACCCCCCTGCTGTTAGTCGGGGAGGGTGAGGTGAATTTTCACTCCAGCCCTTAAGGTAGAGGACAAAGAGTAGTGATGTATCCTCCTTTTTTCCACCCACACTTTATGGACCCCATGTGATGCCTAGATGGGAGAAGTAGAGCTCCCACTGTAGGATGTTTGGGCAAGAGAAAAAGGCGCCTTGGATGGCTTCATTTGTGGAGCCTTCCTGGCCCACTCCTCGTCACAGCTGCCAGATGCTGCCCTAGGCAGCGCTGTCTCACTTGGAGATCTGGTTGGAGAGCTGACTACTTTTGACCAAGGAAGATGGGCAAGGTGTGAGGAGCCCTCTGAAAGGTGTGTGATAAAATCAAGAAGAAGAAAACAGTAGTGAAAAGTATAAATTGATCAATGTCTACCTTGTTCTGCTGCTGGTGCAGCTGAGGGAGTCTTAGAGGCCACTGGTGGCCCTGGACCCATGCCCAGGAGGCCACTAGTGTGGATCAGATGTGTTGCAGCTGGGCTGAGAGATTCTCAGCCAGCGAGAATGTTCACCCTGCTGGCAGCAGCTGGGGCTGGACAGGGCTATGGCTGCACTGCAGGGTGCACCTGCATTAGTTCAGCTTGGGGAGGAGATGTTACAGCAAATATCCCAGCCCAGACACCCCTCCAGCACAGCACTTCAGATATCACAAAGCACTTTTGGGTCGCAGGGTCTGGATTTCCTTGGAAAAACTGGAGGGTTGGTGCTGCTTCAGGAGTGCACTGAATGTGTCACAGACATAGATGTGCTTTCAGTTTGCAAAGCTGGGCTAAGAGCTGGAAACGTGGCCCATACAGGACAGGGGTAGTATAGGCACCAGATCCTCGGCACAAATGTTTCACTCTAAACATTTCACTCTAAACCTACTCCTACTGATCCACAATATTTACTGATGCAGAAAACTTATGAAAGAGTGCCACCCCTTCAGCCTCCTGCCTGCCCATCCCAGCCCTTGCTGTCTCTGCCAGCCAAGGTCTGAGCTGTGACCGGATCATGACAGAACCTGGGTCAAGGCTGAGAACACGGGCTGTACCCTGTTTTGAGCTGAACTGCTTGTTTGGCAGGACTGAGAGTGCAGCATGTTGCCCTGAACGCAGGAAAGAACAGCTCAATACTGGGGAAGGGCAATCATCACCTTAGTGTTGCTGAGAGTTTGCAGAAAGCTTTTTCCTGTCAGCCTGACAAGAAGATGTAACGTACTTCCAAGACACATTTTCATATCAGCCTCCCTTCTCTTATTTAGTCCAATTAGTAGGAGTTTTTGAGGTCAAGTCAGGCAATTTAGGAAAAATACAAACACCATTGACAACAGACACTTGAAGCTCAATAGCTGTGCAAAGGTTGCTCATAAGAGTAGGCATTATACTCCTCATTATTCTTCTTTGACCTGGCCCCATGATCCATTCATGAGAGCAAAATTATTTTAATACATTAAGTGTAACCTCTGCCAGCTTTTGGCTTGATATAATTTGTGGTTGATGAACTCTTGTTCATCATCACTGAATTCTGTAATAGGTTCTTTCACAGGCTGCTGTTGGGGAAAACTTGCCAAGTTTGAACTATTTTTTTCTGGGGCTTTTCTGTATGCTTCTAAAACACTGGGTGAAGCTTTAAAGGTTAACAGAGAGACCTCAGGAAATAATTACTGTTTCTCAAAGGACACCCTCTGCATGGCATCTTCCTGAGTTGCTCAACTGGCATAAAATCCAGTTATTTTAAAGTATCTCCCAGTAGATGATTCCACATGTTATAATTATGAACTGAGGTAAAAAAAAGGTGTCTGTTACAGTGATGAAGTTGCCTAGTTGACTAAAGCTTTTCTTTTAAATTATTTTTTGATTATTAAGTCTGTTTGATGTGGAAATCAGGATTGAAATATTTCCCCATCAACTTTCTGAAAATCGGGCAAACGTGCATCTTGCCAGCACAGCTGGAACAAAAGTGGGATGATATGAAAAATGACACAAGTAAAGGATTTTCTAGAAAGGTTTTGTACAGATAAAGGCCTATTGATCAAGTGATATTTGTGAAGAAGTCTTACTAGAAAAGGCAGCAATTATAGTTAGAAGTCATCAAAGCTTCTAAGAGCTCCACTCCTTTGCAGCTACATGTGCAGTTGTATGTCTGCCTCTTCCCCTAAGAAACAGAATGAAGATTTGGGTTTGGTGGGGCTTTTTGTTTTGTTTTATAACCCTTAGTACCATGAAGGGTTCCTGAAGCCATAGATTACTGGATGGTCACTAACTGATCTTTGTCAAGAGGAACTTAGCCTCGATAAGAGATAAACATCAGAAGAAAAAGGAAACTTATGCTATAAAAGTATTATGACATTTGATTACAGAAATTGGTATTAAAATGCATGAAAATGAAAAAGAAATCTATGAAGTGCAGTTCTCCATGATGTTTAACAATCTGAGTTGCTCCCACAGCTTAGGTAATCTGAGGGCCTGGCACTCGACTCCCCCCACATCGAGGAGTGTCCCTTTGTGACTGTATTGTCTCTCTTTGTTCAACATGCAGACTTCTCTCGACCTGTCTTGTCAGCCTGCAGGATGCCCTTCCCACCTCTTCTTCCATTCTTCAGCACAGTTTTAACATCACCAAGCTCTTCTTTCCCACCTGCCTATGATAATTTATAGATTTTCCCTCCTGAGCTGAGGGACTCATCCTCCTCTCCCTTCCCCTGGAATTGGGTTTGGATTTTCAAGCTACAAAGGCTTTAAAAGGGGTATGTCCCAATCCTGGCAGCTCCTCTGCACATACATTGATGCTGCAGCCATTACCCAGCAGATCTTTCCTGCTTAAAGAACCTCTTTGCTTCTCACCTATTTTGAGGATTGCTACAGCACTTTATAAAGCCTGTGCTATGAGAAAAGTGCTATTTCACAGTGCTGATACCTGATTCTATCCACAGCCTCTGGCTCAGCGCTAAGACGTTGCCAAGGGTACAGGTGACAAATTAATGACTGGGGCGACAGAACTAAAATGAAACTATCCAGCTTTTCCAGCATGTCCCTTTTCTCCCTTCACCTTTTACTGGTTTTAAAAGTTCTGTTTATGTTTTATAACTGGACAATCCCAGCTCAGCTTCAGTGGCTGCACAGAGCAGGACTCAGGCTCTGGAGCACTGGAGATCTTTTTAAGCTCTGATATTGCTGGCAAAACTGCTTCTGAGCAGCCACTTGAACGTGCAGAGTTGTGATAAAGGGGAGTGTGGTGATCCCAGGCAGGAGCTTCACAAGAGCAGGGAGTCAGGAATGCCAAATCCTGCAGATGGCAAATCCTGCTGGTTCTAGGGGCAAGATGCATGCACCTTCTCCAGCCAAATCCTGCCATTAATTGTGGCCCTGGCTGGGGATGTTTTTCACCTTGTAGAGCTCTGTAAAAGGCACTTGAGGAACCAAACCCCAACAGAAGGGTGGTACCAGGGATTCTTGTGTTGGTGACATCCTGTTGTGAGAAGCAGAGCCTTTTTGACCAGTTTTGCTCCATGGCACTTCCAAGAAGTCAAGCTAACCAGCAGCATTCTGGGGGCTTCTTGAATACTAGAGGTGTCATTATGGCAAACATGAGTGGGGCTATGGATCTCATTCATTAGGGTTATAGCTTAAATCCACCACATGCTGGGTGCTTTGAGTCTTTCTCAGCCTGTGTCACATATTAATTGTGTGCAGTGCTAACTGATGCTCTGGGAGAGGCTGGCATGTGCCTCATGTTTGAATTTGTTTGGTTCACAAAGATTAATGGGCAGGAAATGATGCTGTGTCTAGCACCAGTCTGTGAAAAGCTGATGGCAAGCTGTGCAAATCTGGTGTCTCCTAGAAAATGTAGATCAACCAAGCAGCTGGAAAATACAGCTGGCCTCATTGCTGTCAGAACTGCCCTGGCAAAATTTAGGAACACAGGGAACACAGTGGCTGTAGAGCATGAATGCAACCTCATACACCATAGAGTGCCATAGCTGAAGATTATGCATCCTTATAATGGAAGTTAGAAATCCATTCTCAGGGGAGAAAAAAGTTCACTCTGCCCTCAGTGAATAATTCAACTAAGGAGTTTTGCTTTGGGCAGCTTGTGAAAGTAGCAGAGCTCCATGTATAAAATGGTATTTCTGAAAGCTTTACCCATTAATTTAACATGACTTAGCTCAATTCTAGCCTTCCTTATCCAGCACAGTCCACTTTCTGCTTTGCCAGTCAGAACTGATGTATTCCTCTGCAGCACAAAGTGCAGTCCCAGCAGTCCCAGCTGCTTGCAGACCTCAATAACTTGCTTCCATTGCAAAGCAGAAGAGGAACTTTAGAACTACAAAGAAAGTCATACAGATTTTTCCACTGCACTCAGCAATTTCTTGTTCATTCAGTGCTGTGCAGTATTCATTGATGGATAAAGATGTTACAAGAACCATTAAAATATATGATTGTAGTAAATACACATAATGCTTTTTCCCAGATTTTTTGAAAGTTTGTAGAAATATCTTTTAAATACTAGCAATGGTATTTCAGAAATTAATTTCTCTGTACAGTTTTAGAGATACTGATACTTGTGAAAAGCCAGGAGCAAAGGGAACTGCCTAACTGTAAGTGACAGCAGAACACCTGTACAGATAGATCATGCAAGCTGGGGCTCATATTTAAAGAAATACAAGATGGGTTGTTGTTTGTTTGGTTTTTTTTTGTTTTTAATACATAAATGCATCACCTTAACTTCACTCACTGATATTGAGATGTTCAGTACTAAAATAAAAGGAGACATACAGAAGACTGGTGGAAGAGTAGTTCTAGGAAAAGGGAAATGGATGGTGCAAAGAGCAGGGTCTAATGCAGCTTTAGCACTGGCACGGATATTATGGTGCTACCCTGCTGCTCTTTACATGTTACTTCAGTGTAAATACTGAATGTTTGCAGGCTGTTCAGGTGTTCCAGCTTGGCATTTTGGGGGGTGGCAGCTGGAGACTCCAGGAAAAAGAGAGTTTCAAGAAAAGTGGTCTGGCCGTTTTCAGTACTGAATTTAGAAAAGAATGGATTGTTCTACTGTGCTGAAATGGTTTTACAAGCAATTGCTTTCAGCACTGTCAGCAGGCATCTTCCTGCTTTGGAGCAGGAACTTGGACTTTTCCAAGAGCAGAGAACTCGCCCTGGATGTGGAGGCATACCTTTTTCTTTCATTGAAAATTCACCTATAATTGTGGAATTGCAACATTTAAACTGGTATAAATTTGCAAATGCTGAAGACTTTTCAGATGTACCGTCTGAAATGTATCCAGCACAAGTGTGTTCCTGCTTCTCAGAGCTGAAATTGGCCTGCTTTCACAGGGGCAGTCATCCTCAATTCACTCAGTAGCAAAAGAAGTTAGGAGCAAGAATATGGAGCAAAAGAGGATCTGGAGAAAATGTGGTATAATGAGAAGCTTAACTCTTTCAACCTATTCATCTTATCTAAAAACAAGTTCATGGGTGATGCAATTTCTCTGATTATTTTAACAAGAGGAAAATGTTAGGTACTAAAGCAGTCTTTGTTTCTTGAGAGAAGGATTCAGTGGTGAACTATGACATATGATAAAGCTGGATTCAAATAAGAGATTAGGCAGAGATGTTGAGAAAGGAAGTGAAAACACTGGAACAAATTCCTAAAAGACGCAATAAATTTACTTAAAACTACTGGTTTTGGTATCTCATCCAGGCTTGCTGTCTCCAAAGAGTGTGCTTTGACCTCTGCAGTATCTTGGGCTTCCTGAATTTTTTCAGGTATTCCAGTCTAGAGCTAGTTTTATTCATTAAGTAAGAACTGGTGTCTTTTATTCTTGAAGCTTTTGAATGTACCAAGTGGAGAAGTGATAGGGACAGATGAAGATATGAACTGAGAAAGAGGAAAGGATGAGGAGAAAAAAGAATGTATGAAGGAAATAAATTATGAAGGACAGGAACCATACAGGAAAAAGGTATCTGCATCTCAGCTGTCCAGCTGGATTATTAGATCATAAACCAGAGAGGACCCAGGTAGACTCCATGCCCTAAGATTTCCCAAAAACCATCACTTTTTAAGCCAGTTCTTCTTGCTTCTTGTTTTAGAAACAGAAGTACCCCATAAAGGAACCTTTTTTTTTTTTTTTTTTTTTTTTTTTTTTTTTTTTTTTTTAAAATATTGCCAGCGATTGAGTAGCACCACATCTGTTGACAGATACTACTGTGGCTTATTATTAGAAGGATGTAGTTTCTCTCCCAAATGGCTTAATCACTGGTTATACGATGCAAACAAGAACAGAAATATTATCTGCACAAATGATAAATCAAATGTTACATTTTCAGTTCATTTGCTATGTTTTTCTCTTTTCTTATCTAAAACATTCTTTTTATGATGTAGTAAAGCAGTGAATACTTAAAAATAGCAAACCTTGACTTCAGTTTTACTGCTTCAAGCTTTCTATTAAAAGAAAATCAGCAGGAGTTTCTTCAAATTATGATTCCCTTTCCCAGGAGTCTATTTCTGTAAAGATGTTTTCATAGGCTCAGAATAGTTTAGTTTGGAAAATATTGTTAAGACCATCAAGTTCTATCATTAACACAGCAGTGCCCATTCCACCACTAAACCATGTCCCTAAGTGCCACATCTACATGCCTTTTAAATACCTTCAGAGATGATGACTGCACCACCCTTCTGGACACCCTGTTACGATGCTTGGCAATGATTTCAGTGAAAAATTTTCCCTAACAGCCAATTTAAACCTTCTCTGGTGCAACTTGAGGCCATTTCCTCTGATCCCATCACTTGATATCTGGGAGAAGAGGCCGACTCCCACCTTGCTACAAACTCCTTTCAGGGAGCTGTAGAGAACAATAAGGTCGCCCCTTGCCTTCTCGTCATATTCTTTCTGATGTTTGAAGACAATTTTAAAGAAAAAGCCTGAGAGATTCAGGTTTTCAGGACTTTATTTGTGAAAATCCTCATTTGTTTACAGTTAGCACGTTGCATTTCATTCTACCAGTAGTGATCTTCAAATCTGCCTTTCCTCTAGAATACTGTTTGCACTGACAGTAAATTGCAAATAACTAAGGAGACAAATGGTAGAGAAGTCAAGCTTGAAACACCAAATTTAGGGATGATACCAGCAGAGGGCAATACATAGACACTGTCCCTGGTACCCAGCTCTCCTGCAGTCTGGAGGCTGGGGACTCAAGACGTTGCATCCACTGTTTCTGGAGAACAACCTTAGATACTTTCAATAAATTAAAAAAGAAAAGTCAAAAGAGACTTTCCTTTACAAACTCTGTTTAGTTGTTGCACAGTCTTTTTATAAAAAGTGTTTGGTAAGTTTTCATAATCAGCCACAATAAAGAACAGTAAATAATAGTAAATAGTAATAGGTGGCACAAAAATCCATGAACCATGGCATGCTTGAGTGAAGAAATTCACACAGTGGATATGTGCATATGCAGTAAAGTAAGTACTTCATCTACAGCTCAAGAAAAGCTTTGTATTAATTTGATTTACAGCATGTCCTTTGCCTTTGAATGATAGGAAATTTAGTACTGGAAACTACTTCACAAACAAAAATGGTTGCTGAAAAAACTTTTTAATTGCCATCCATGGAGATACAGAGCTCTTCGTGGCCTTCAGTATGTTTTCTTTAAAATATAACTTCTAAGCTGAAATGTCTCTTTTGTGTACACAGCATATGCTGGTTTCACTCTTTTACTTCAGTAGGATTGTGTCAAGGGACCATTAACCAGTCTTTAACTTCCAGCTTGCACATTTTATTGGTTGTTGAGGAGGCATTTGCTGAAACAGGGCAAAAATTGCATTTCTATCCTAAAGAAGCAGAAAACACTGTTGGAGGTCCCTTGGAATCTTGTTTAGATAATTAAGTGCCTTAGAACTACTCAGCATCACCAAACTTTTCAGCATTTAAAATTATTTAAGGGTAGTTAAGACCAAATGTTTTATCCGCCATCAAAGGGGATGCTCTATTTTGTTTGTCTTAAGGATATTTTAAGATTCATTAATGTAGGAAGCCTTGGAAACATTCTGATCCATGCAACCCCTGTGGCTAATTTCAACCTTCATAATGCAAATCTGACCCTAGACTGGTATTTAAGGATGTGAAGCGACAGCAAAATAATTCTGCTGTAAGTGTATCTCATGAAAATCATAGAATTCCAGGTTGGAAGTGACCTCAAGGATTATCTGGTCCAACCCTTCTTGGCAAAAATACAGTCCAGATGGCCCAGTACCTTGTCCAGGTGAATCCTAAAAGTTTCCAATGTGGGGGAATCCATGGCTTTCCTGGGGAGATTATTTCAGTGACTGTTTGTGTTGTGAAAAATTTTCATCTTGTGTGCAATTGGAATCTTCCCAGGAGCCACTTGTACCTGTTATACCTCATCTTTTCTGTACTGTCATCCTAAAACTGATGTTTTCATAATGCATTTTATTTCAAAAACCTGTATTCTGACAGTACCAATAGATTCAGCAGCTGTGTCTGAACAGCTTTATTGAATCTTCTTTTGGTAGTGATGTGAAATTCCACAGGGAGTCAGACTCTGGGAAATTAAAGGTCTATGTATGTTAGTTAGAAAAAATAATCTGCAGTTCTCTTTGTTAGTACTAGTAATGGGATTCATGTTTTGCCAAAGTTATTTCTAAGGACTGTAGCAGAGGGGTTGTATCCAGTTCAACCCTTAGTCTGTCTAATCCAGTGTTTTGGAGCTAGAAATAGCCAGCTAATTCTCTGTGTCTAAAAATACAGAGTATGATAGATTTACCTGTAACAAATGCAGTTGCTTAGGGTGAAGTAGGAAAGTTATTTTCCCCGTAGCAACCAAGTTTGTGTACATCCCAATGGGCTACAAAGTCAGGGAAAGGATGTCTTAGCAACTTATTAGTATTCATCTCTCTCTTTCTGAAGATGAAGGAAGTATTAGCCTTCCCTCTCCAAAGGATCATGCACAGTACTGTCTACCTATACACCTGCAGGGAATGAGGTCTCACTAAGGTAGAACCATTTCAGCTGTTGCTTTAAACATAAAAAGAAGACGTATCATTTACAAAATAACCCAAAAACCCACCAAAAAAAAAAAAAAAAAACACACACACAAAAAATAATAATTAAAAAAAAGGACATTTGATAATTGGCTCACATTATTTTCAAGTTCTAGTCAAATTGACAGAATCATTCAGAGTACTGGAAAAATGAAAAGTGAACATTTTTGAACCCTTAAACAAAATACTGATTTTTTATTTAAAAGAGGAGTTTTGTTTTAGACTTCACCTAAATATAATTTTGAAATGGCTAAAATTATTACCATGACAGTTAAATGATTTTTTTTTTCATTCTTAGACCTCAGATTCCTTACCTATAGGTAGATAATGCATATTTTGGCAACTTCTTTCTTTGTCCTCACAGTTCTTATGTTTTGGCATTTGACAGCTCTCTTCATTCTTTGTCCCAGAGAGAAACAGCTTTGTTTTACTGAATAGGGGATGGGAGAAGTAGAAAAGCAAGAGAGTCTGTGAAGCAACTACAGGTCTTTCCCTGAGTAGAGAATTCAGGATTTTCAAAACTCAGAACGTGTAGGAATTGCCTCTTCCCCCAGCAGCAAGAGTCAGCAGTAGGATAGCTCTGCCTGTGTGAAACTGATTCAGTCTGGAGCAAACCAACACATAAGGAGAAGCATTGGGAAGGTCTCATCATCTCGGGAGTTTCATGGCCCTCTCCTGAAGGTAAATATGAAGAAGTGTAAAGGAACCTGTAACACCTGTACTAATTTAGAAAGAATTCCACTAGCACATTTCCACAATTCCACTAGCACAAAAGATACTAGCACATTTTGCAAGAAAAGCACTGTGATAAATATTCAAGTTTATAATTTGTTTCTCACTGTAGCAGTGGCTATTAGAATTTAGTACTATTAAATGTTTACAGCAGAATATTGCTCTAAATTGAAAATATAAGCATGTTCCTCTGCCAGACTCTAGCCAGCCTGATACTGTTTTTCCAAGGCTGCAGGGTGCTGTGGAGTCATTTTGACATGCTGTTAGTTGATGTGGCTCTTCTCAGGGGTGCCCTGTTAGAGCCAGGAGCTGTAGCAGCGTTGCAGCCAAGGAGATGTGATGGCACAGCCTGGGGCAGCCCTGCAGCTGAGCAGTGGTGGCTGCTGCCAAGGCAGTCTGGGATTGCCTTTCACAGGAGCACATACATGTGTTTTTAAACCTGGATTAAGGGCTTGGCTCTTGATCAAGATCAAGTCCGGTCTGTTTATACTGTCAGTCTTTTCATAACATGAGCCTACTCTGTGGGAAGTAATCACCTTGCTGAGAATAAGAGTGATACATTCAGCTCATTAGTGCTCCCAAAGCTCTTTCTGTCCTAGGCTTACAGGGCGATTGCAATGCTAGCAAAGGTTCACATCAGCTATCCATTTATGCTGTGTATTCATAGTGCAAAAATGTCAGTGACAAATTAGGGAGAGCTTGGCATCACACACATCTGAAATGCTCAAGAAAGGCTGCTTCTTGCTCCTAGGTATCAACCAGCCTCTAACGATCTCATGGCAGGGTGTTACTGTATGCCTTTTTAGCTCTTCTTTTTTCCAGGCATGTCATTTATCTTTTTATTTCAATATGAATGTTTTTAACTTCCCCTTCCAATCCTTGCAGCTCATTATATCCTACAGGTCTGAGAACTCTAAAAGTTCTGTTCTCATGTAGGTTCTTAGAAATTTTGTTCACAACCTTAACCCTCTGTTGTAGAAGAGATATGAACTGACACCTCTTTTTCATCAGGAAAGCACATTTTCCATTTCTCTGATTTTCTTTTTCTCTGATTTTCTTCTTCTCTGATTTTCCTTTTTTTTTCCTTTCTAATAACTGCTTTATTTTTCCAGCCCCCTATGGGAGCCAGGGACAGCAAGACTGGGTTTGGAGTTGTACACACACCCCTGCTCAGTCCAGAGAAGGGGGAATGGTTTCATCTTGTAGTTGGTGGGCCATGTTGGTGTTTTTGACTCTAGGGTTGCATTGAATAAGTGTACCTGGTTGAAAAAGGCACACAGGGAATAGTCACAGCTTCTCAGTTCCCAATGCTGTGACAACTCCTGTGTTTTTACACACACATGACATGTAGTGTTATAAAAACAGAAAGCTCTGAATTTCATCACTTCACCAACCAATTTTGATTATACCGCAACAGTGACCTACACTTTCCATTATTTAGCACTGCACAATCTTTTCTGTCACCTGCAAACTCCAGCAACAATTTATCATTGATAAGTGTTTTGATTTCTTTTTTCTGCTCTGTGACTCATCAGCCTTTCTGGAAGATATGGTTACAGAGTACAGTATTTCAAATATTTTCATCTTAAATATTTGAAATCAAGTCAGGAAGAATTTGCCATGCTTCCAGAAAAGAGAGAAAGCTTACAAGCTCTGAATGGCTCTGGCTCATTGAGATGGTGGATGGACAGGAGGAAGAGAAAGGGAAGAAAGGAAGGGAAAGAATTCTAACAGTGGCAAAAATCTCTTTTATCTAAACAGATTTGGGGTCCACTTCTGCTATTACCTACACCATTTTCCACACTAAAGCAGTGTGACCTTCTCTAGAATAGCTGTTTTGTGGAAAATAAGAGGACAACCAGGCTTTCACAAGGAAGGAGGAAAGTCACCTGGCTATATTCTGGTGCTGAGACACAGTCACCCTTAGAAAGCATCTGAATGTGAAGGAGGCCAAGTGAATTACTATAAAGGATGCTAACATGGAATAGCTGTCAAAATACCTGAGGGACCGAAGTTACGTGAATTGGATCCTACTTGCGATGTTCGACGTACACAACATTGTGTTTTTAGATTGATTTGTGACAAGCTGTGCTTCACCTTGAGGTTGATAAGGGAGCTTTGGCTGTATTTAGCATGCCACTAGACAAAATGCTTTTACACTAAACACGAGGGCATCCTGCTTGGATTGAACTCCTTGCTCTATTTCGCATGTGTGCTGTGAGCTGGTGCCACGCCGGGCCGGGCTGGGTGCGGGGCTGCCGCCGGGTGTGTGACAAGAGCACGGGCCAGGTGTGGCCAGGAGAGGGCCACCCAGCCCTGGCAGTGCCACCGCGCCCTGCTCTCCTGCCAAACGAGCTCTGACAAAGCTTAATTGCAAAGGTATCGGAGCTTGTAGGCGGCTGACCGCAGGGAAACAACTGCACGTTGTCATGGAACAGAGGGATAGAAGAGAAACGTTCCTTAACATCTGCTGCAGATGTTAATTTTAGGAAACAGAATTTTAAAAAAATAATTAAAAGGACATGGAAAAATGTTATAAAAAGTGCGGGGAATCCTTGCCTTTCATCCTGACAGCCTCTCTTTGATAAAATGTCCCACAAGCCAGAGGTTCCTTCATCTCAATTCCTCATGTTAACTCGCTCAAATGTCCCCCAGACCAAGTGGAACCAGTCCATACCTCGTGCTCCTTGAGGAGCAGATAGCCCAGCCATAGGTAGTCCCTTTGCTAACCTGTTTTTTGCTACCTGTTTTTCTCCATTAGGACTAAAACAGGTTAGGAAAGGAACTACCTATTCCAGTCTATCCCAAATGCTGAACATGTCCTAAGTGAGAGAAAATCCTTTAAAAGGACTGAGTAGGAGGTAAATCACTACCTGTGTCAAGACTGATTATGTAGGGCACTTAGGGGAGGCTCATGCCTCACACAAGCACTGCCAAGGTGTTTCCACACATGGTAGAAAGTTCCCATCCCTACCTGTGCCTGGCACAGGCAGCCTGCAGTGCTGCAGCCCCTCCTAAGGAGTGTGGGCAGCCCACATGGGCGCATGCTCCTCTAACCTAATTTTAAGCACCTGAAGGATGAGTATGGATCTAGTGTTTCCTTCTGAGCTGGCTGGGGTTGGTAGGGCATGTGTAGCACTCCACTCTAACAAGGGAGTGTCTCAGGCTTTCATGCTTCTCTTCATGCAAGTACACATAATGCCCTCTTCAGTGCCTTCTCACATTACTGAGTTTAGGAGCTGCTAGTATTTTTATCCAACAATCACATTAATGAACATATTTGGTCTCTTTTCCATGCAGCTCCCACGCCAGTCATGCCAGGTCAGTGCTGAGGCAGAGCAGAACTGAGGGGTCCATAAACATGTGCCTCACACAGGGTTTTCCTCGGGCAAGCCCCTCCTAAAGAGGTCCCTGGTGAAAAATCCCTGCTGCCAAGCCTTGCCTGTGGCACAGTCAGTCATGGTGGGCTTGTGCAAGACAAACTGGGGTCTCATATGCAGAAAAAGCTCCTCAGAGGCCTGCCCATCCCCAGGCCAAACTCTACACCTTGAACCCTGGCACCTCAGTGTCCATAGGAGGCTACTCAAAAGGTTGAGCGGATGCTGTCAGTTCTGTCACTGGAACCACTGTTTCCATTTTAGCGTGTTACTGTACAAAGTCATTCTCATTCTGAGGAGAGACTGCCACTGAAATATAGGCACCTCCCTCAGTCCAAGAAGCACTGAGATAAATCTGAGAAGCAGGGAGCAATATTTTGAGGGATTGCTGTTTTCTCCCACAAGAAGACAGCTCTACTTGCTGCTTCTTTCTCAACATGGTGAGCACTGCATTTAACTTGTGACTCAGATGTAAACAATACTCCATCTAATATTTTACCCCTGCATTTTCTTTATCTTCTTTGAGGTTCCCATATACTAATCCTGATGTTTAGTGAAGTTTCTGACTTCTGATGTTTAAAGCTTGTGTGAGATTTGCTTCTTTAGCAGTCAAATGAAGTCTGAAATAACCATATTTACTGCTAAAATCCAAAATAATGCTATCAAACCAGAGGATTTTTCTCCATACTTCTACCCAGTGGGGTAGAAACAGGAAATGATTACCATGATGACATCATCTTGAGAAATCTTTCCAAAAACTGATTCTTTGACATATTCTTTATCCTCAGCCTGCTTAATTGACATGTTTATCAGCTAAATATGATATATACCACCAATGAACTTAGGGTCCTGTCTTGTTTTGGTTTAATTTCATTTGCATTTATCTCATGACAGCATATTACACACATATGTCAAATATTTTTAAATGAAAGTTTTCTCATTATATGTCTTACCCATTTTAAGAATTAAGCAACTTTTCTTTTCTGTTTATTCAAAAAAACCACATGCCAACTCTAAAAAAATTTAACATCACAAGGCTTAGTGCTCTATCTCCTAATTAGAAAAAAACCTAAACACTATCCATATCATGTCTCTTCCCATTGCATACCCCAACAAGACTTTAATTCATTAGGCCTTTCAAGTGCCAAAATTCCTTTCATACTAATAAGACAAGGTGGTCCATAGCACAGATACTACATATACAGGCAAGAAGTTCAACCATAGGTGTCCTATTGCACTATAAAGGAGAATGCAGCAGTTTTGCCTTCCCAGTGCCATTCTGGGACTTCTCTTACTCCTTTGTTCTTGGACTCAATTTTTCTCATCCATGCTCACAGTCATTTCAAAATCCTAATTCCAGTTTCCAGGACTATTGGTCACTTCTCTGGGTGTAGTTTCATTACTGGTCTCATTGTCATTCATGAGTTGTTCATGACTTTACCAGGGCAGTTCCCACAACGCAGCACAAGGAGTGTGAGCTATGGGCACTGTCCTTGAGCTACAAGCTAAACTGTCAGAGGATATTCCAGCCACTGGGTTAACCTTCTTTTCAGAATATCTTGCAAAACCATTCTGTTTACTAAGAGATGTGTGTTACTGTAGGTTAATACAGTGGAAAGGAAAAGGGAGAACCACAATGTGCCAAATAATGTCTGCTTCTTCAACAGATCCTGATGTCCACCAGGAAACACTATAGACCTAATTTTCCCATGGAATATTTTGATACCATTCCAATAAGGGCTGTACAGACATACAGACACAACCTACCACACTGTAATCAGACTGGAACCATGGTCAGTGGTTGTATCAAAGGTGGGCCACATCAGCTGTCACCAACAAGAGCCCAGGCAGCTCATGAAAGACAAAGAAGAGGAATTAAAATGCTCCCTTCCCCTTCTGGCACAGTCTTCTCCACATCCATAGCCTCAGCTTTCACAGACCTGGGACCTAGGGATTTGTACATATTGTATGTAGCAGTATCTTACCACTCAGATACTGTTCAGATAGTCCAGAAAGGAGCTAAGAACTCTCAAAGTTTCATCTTTTGACTAATTAAAAGAAATTAGTAATCTAAAGATGCTATTTTACTTTAAAATTACATATTCACTTATGTACTTCCAATAAGCACCATGTGCAGTCAGGAAAGCCACTGGAATACGAATGTCATTATTGAAACCAGGGGAAAAAAACTAATGGAAGGTATTTTCAGAGCTGTTCAATCTTTTCTTTTACGTGTTAAGAAACAAAGTTTTATGAGACCAAAGAAAATGCGCAGAGAGATTATCTAGCCTGACAATATGATTTTGGAGATTGGAATATAATAACAGTGAGTCAGAAAGTTATTCTTTTGAGGATGAAGAAGTGGAGGTAGGAAATGTGTATTTGTAGAAACACTTTCTGTGTTTTACAGCAGTGGCCAGATAAAATGCAGCTGGGCTTCAGCCCTTCTAATTTTCTCCCTGCACAGCCTCACAACATCCTTGTAGCCCTCATGAGTTGTCTCCCCCTTTTTCCAGAGGTGATAAACTCTCTTTTTCTCCTGTCAAGGCTCTCTGTTCAGCCAGGCCAGTGTTCTTCCTCACCAGCTCATCATTTGGCACATGGGCATGGCCTGCTCCTACACCTTTAAGATTTCCTTCTTAAAGCAGGTCCATCCTTCCTGCATTCCTTTGCCCTTCAGGACTCCTTCACGAGGGATTCTGTCAACCAGCCTCCTAAGCAGGCCAAAGTCTGCCCTCTGGAATTACAAGGGGCCAGGTATGCTGACCCCCCTCCTTACTTCTCTGAGAATTGAAAGCTCTATTGTTTTGGGGTTGCTGCCAGTCCTCTGTTCACAAAGAACAGCTCTGGGGGGCACCTCCCCTGGTTGGTTCCCTCACCAGCTGTGTCAGAAGATCATCTTTCACACAGTCCAGGAACCTCCTGGATTTTGTCTCTCTTTTGTCTCTGCTGTGTTGTACTTACAGCAGACACCTGATAAGTTGAAGTCCCCAAAGATGTCATTTCTCCAAGAGGTTCAGGAATGACACACATTGCCATGAGTCCATGTTCCATGCCCTTTGGTAGCACCAAGTTAAATATAGTGCAAGGCAAACTGATACAGGTATCAATCTGTCCTACTAATTCAACAACAGGACTTTTTTTTAATTTTGAGAGAGTGAAGAGAGAGACCTACCTCTTTCCAGTCACAATCAATTATGTGTGGGTGTCAGGCTTTATCCTGACTGCTGCAAAGGCTGAAATGATCATTTGAATGATCATTTAAATTCATGCTTGCCACTATCTTAGCTCATCCCTGCATGGACAAGTGCCCTGGCTCAGAGAGCTCCTGAACAACTGGCACATATGGTTTTGTTTCAAGACTATGAATGTAGTGAGTGTTTTCTGAGTCCTACTGTAGCTTTTTTTAAGACACTACTAATGCTTTCATATGTTTTGATTTATTTTAATTTTAAATACCTGTTTACACCTCTGGGGTTGACTACACTCCAGGACAGGGGATATCCTCCCTCACAGATGGTTCAGGCTGCCTCCTTGGCTGTGGGGCACGTGGCACACGTCTAAACTTTTCAGCACTCTTGGACCATGCTGACAAAACCACCAGAGTAAAGATTCCACAGTCCACATGTAAAATGGAGAGAAAATACATTCTGTCCATAGCTTTGTGACATAATTATTTGCAATAGAGAAACACCTGACTTCTCCTATGGAGACTAAATTTTGCTGCCTTTGTTAGGAGGTGTAAGCACAGCATGAACTGTGTTCTCTGAAGTGACAGCAGACGAAAGCACCAACAAAAGTGTTGGTTTCTTTCCCTTCAGTGAGTGGGCTGGCAGAGGGCAGCCTGAGATGTCTTCACAGAAGCTATTTTAAAATTATCAGGGCATCATCCTGAGATCCTGGGACAGAGCTGTGGATTGAATTCAGATTTCTCAAGACACAGTCAGTAACTTTCATCCAATGCAATTTCCTTCTGTGTTGCTGACAGGCAAATTGGAAAAGTAACAGACGACAGACAAGCTGGCAGGGTGACAGGAAGGTTTTGGATGCAGTCTGCAACAAGGACAAGAAGATCCATTTTTCTCCCACACCAGAAGCTCACTCCTACCTTTCCATCAGCTTCTGTTTATAGCCTGCTTTGCCAGAAAGGGCGGTTTCATTCCTTTCATGGAAGTCCTTCCAGAGTCAGTCATCTAGGGCAATTGAGCATAGACATTAAGATAATTACAGTGAAAAGTTATTAAATCCTGGCCAGCTCTTGTGTTGTGCCTGATCAGTTTTTCTGAATACAAATTTCTTGCAAAATTAATCCCCAGACCACACTATAAATACTCCCCTGTGGTGAGACAACCCAGAACTTTGATGTGGATCTGCATTAATTTTTTTCCTAAAGTAAAGAATTCTGGGGGGAGGGGAGGAAATCAAATAGGAAAGTTAATTTATGAAAACAAAACCCTTAAACAAACAAAAATGCAGAACTTAGAAAACCAGAAATTAAAAGGACTTGTCAACAATTTTTGCCTTTCTGGTCCATTCTTGAAAAGAGGGACTGATCACATATCCATGGTTTTAGTCCAGCACCTTTCAGTAACAAAAGTCAGACAGTGTCATTTGAATCCTTACCAAGAGTCTTCTTAGTGTTCCATGTGAGACCTGTCTGTCTGCTTTCTCTGCCCCTCAGCAGTTTCTGCTCTTGTCCAACTAGCACTACTGCAATAGGAGCCAAGTGTGGACCACAGCTGAAAACCAGGCATGGGCCTGAACAAACCACAGACAGGAACAGTGTGGAGGAGGAAAGCGTGTGATGGAGGGAAGTGCCTGATTGTAGCCTGGTGTCTCAACAAGGAGAAGAAAAAGAGAAACACCAGAAAAGTGGGGAAAGAGATCAAAAAAACCACTGTGCTCACTGTGAAACAGCATGGGCAGCACTGTGCAGTAAAGGTGCACCAAGAGTTGTCTGTGCTGAGCCTTGGCTGAAAGCAGTTCACAGCTGTCAGCAAATAAATAGCCACCTTCTCTTAGTGGCAAGGGCTGCCCTTGTGTGCAGGAGAACAGTGTACACACTGCTTCTGGGGCATGTGACTCTACCATCCATGGCTTTGCTGACAAGAAATAGCCTAGAAGTCCCCAAAACCTCTATTAACCAACCAGGTCAAAAAGGAATAGTAATATGAATAATGTAACCATTAGATTTTGGCAGTATTTAATATATTCACTTCAGAAAAGGCTTATATAACAATTCTGATTAATGCAAATAATTAAAATTTTACAGAGGTTGACAGCTGTCCTCACCCTAAAAAGCATAATGATTAATGTTACCAAAATTAGAACAAGAAGGCACTAATAGCTTACATTTAGCTTTTTAAATTGTAAGGAACTTTACAAACAATCACTAATCAATTTAAATCCTCTCGATGTTCTGTGGTGTGGATGTTGGAAGTGCAAGACAGTTATATTAGCCAGAGACATAGTGAAATTCATGGTGCTCCCCACTGAAATAACTGTCCACTTTCATCTTAGAAAGGAAAAGTATTAGACTCTTAACACTGGCACTAGAGAGCAGATCTTTTGGCTGCCATGGACCCAGAGGAAACCACACAATTTATTCCAAAGCCGATACACTCCTAGTAATGTTTCCTACTGTTTGCCACAGAGATGACTTCCATTAACTTGTGCACCTTTACAACATACTCTGGTGTGGCGAACTGTCTCTCATCAAATACAATAATACTATTATTAACAATGGTGGCTGGCACACTGCCAGTGCCCTCAATCAGTTGTGAAGCCACCTCTAAAAGGAAATATTAGTCCCTGTATGCAGGGATATGTGATCTAAACTCATTATTCACTTTCTAAAAGTAGACATTTTCTGCAAAACAAGCCAAAGCTTCCTCACAGTGAGGGAGAAGAGGTAGCTGCTTGGTTTAAAGGAAAGCTCCATTTTAAGATCTGAAAATAATCTGAAAGTGTGGATGCATCTCCTTTTCCTCTTCAGCTCTGTAAATTAACATTACAGTTTGCTTTTCGTAGAGAGGTATTAGCACTGTTGGACTGCTTGGCAGCTCTTGCTCCATTTCTGTTTATCTTTTGTGAAGGTCATGTTCCTGCTTGCAGTATAATTGGCAGCAGAAGTTGTTAGCAAAAAGGCTTTTTTTGTACAGAATTGTGAAGGACTTTAGGAAGGAACATAAACCTAAAATAACCACTGCAAACATTTCACAGGGTTTAGATACTTAAGATTACTGTTGTCCAAGAAACAATGACTTTGGATTCTATTCTAAATGTTTTTTTATACCATGCTTAACATCACAGTAACAGAAAACAAAGTAGCTGCAAATACTTCTCCAGATGAAGCAAACTTGAAAAGTGGAGTGCTGGCAACACAGTGCAGAAGCACTTGTACAGCTTCTGCAGGGAACCAGCTGTGCCAGAAGCAGTACAGCTGTGCTGCAGTGCTGGGCTGAGCCAGAGGAACCTGCCTAGCAATTTCCAGATATGTTGCTTCAGTGTCCAAGCAGCAAAAGGAGCAATGCAACACCTGGGGAACTTGCCTGCATGTGGTGAGATTGGAGGTCTGGGCACAGTGCTTGTTATGTGATGAGATTTTGTGCTGCATGAAACCAGTGGTGCCATGAAGTCACTGGTTTTGAGCACCTGTCCTCTAAGACATGGTGCTGCATGGGTTATTATTTGGCATTTATTACATTAGACAAGCTTCATGTCCTCATGACTGCAAGTCCTAGAGTGTAGAGCATCACTTCAGTTTTGTCCTTTGTGTAGAGCAGCTGATTGTCTTTTGTGGGCTCAGTCCCTTCAGAGGCAGTGCTGCTGAAAGGAAAGGAAAGGGAGAGCTGTGTGTTGCTTCTGTGTGTGCTGATATGAAACCTGTACTGCACATTTAGTCTACTGCTGGAGTCAATGTTTTATGACCATTTCAATTCACAGTTCATGTACAGATAGTGACAAAACAGCAGAAAGCCAACATGTCCCTGTGATGTTCCAAGGGAGCAAGCAGACCAGGGATGGTGGTGCAGTTTACTTTTGTATCTCGTTTTGGCATTTTATCCAGAAAATACAGGCTTAGTGAATACCTTACTGTGAAATGCTGACAGTAGCAAAAAAAAAAAAAAAAAAAAACATGGATAGACAGATGCCAACTCACTGAAAGGCAGATTTAACCAAGGCAGGCATGCTCCCTCTGGGACCCCAGCTTAGCAACCATCATCCCCAGACAGGCTAAGCTTAGTGATCATCATCCCCAGGCCTACCCTTGGACCACACACACTCCCAAGTGGTGTAAATTTGCCATTATGTGGGTTTGTGTGCCTATTTCCTGCAACAGAAATGAACATAAGCTACACGTCACTGACATTCCTCTTTGGCACTCAGGAAGCCTTAACAGCACCTCAGTTTAGATCTGCTCTGCAGGCACACTGTAACTCATGGGCTCTCAGGGCTCTCAGGAATCTGTGAATCCATCTCTCCTGGGGGAGGAGGGAAGAAGTATTCTCCCTAGCAGCTCCATGATGGTGTCATGGGCAAATTTCTGCCTCTCAGGAAGGCTTTGGGGCTAATCTGGGAATTATAAATCATTCCCCTGCTTGGGTAGTTCTTCAGTCACTAGCATCCTGCCTTTTCCTGTTCTAATACTAACAACTTTCTTCAGCAACTTGAAACATTTTCTGTCACTGCACTTCATTTTACCTGGCAATCTGCATTCTGCTACCCAAATCTACAACTTCTCCTACACTTGAATTAACCCAATAAAGTTTATTTCAAGTGTTTTCTCCCTGATCTCATGCAACATATAAAGAGCATAACACCTAAACCTAACACTGTTATTTAGTTTACTTCAACTCTCTGAATAAGAAAATGTATAGATGGGATTAATAAAAGAAGAAATAATTAGCCCCAAAACTGTGGAGGCTCAGATGGCTGAACAGGAAAACTTCACTTTTCAGCAGCTGAGATTCTGTGGCAATTTTCAGAACAAAAAATCATATGAGCCTCCAGTTCATCTTTCTGCTTTGGAAAGCCCCAGTCTAAATAAGCAAACCCAAGGACACCCAGTCAAAGTAGGCAAAACCAAGGTTTGCACTTGAGGGAAGAGAAAAATGAGAAGCAAGCAAATTAAGGAGGGCACTAGGATGCCAGAAAGACAGAAACAGGACTCAAGTTGAAATGCAAATCAAATGTCTTAATCACAAGACTGTCTTTTCTTTCCATACTGAGAACTTAAACAAAAAAAAAAAAAAAAAAAAAAAAAAAAAACAAACAAAAAAAAAAAAAACAAAAAAAAAAAAAAAAAAAAAAAAAAACCTGAGTGTGGAAGAAAAGCTACAGAAGATTATGTAGGACTATCATCACTGTCCTTTTCACTTACTGACCACGTTTGTTAATGTTGCTCCTTCAGATGCCCCACTATGTCACACAGCATTGGGTCAAATGTGCCTGCTAAATCTGACACTGTCTCATAAGGTACTTAATATTTTTTTTTAGCTAAAGAAATTTTAATTATTCTAATCTCAGGGAAATAGTCCTGCAGGAAAATAAATTCTTATTTATCTATGTATTGGTTTCAAGAGATGAGAGTCAGAGGGACATAAAATGAAAATTTTAGACCTTAGTAAACTGAATTTGAGATCCAGATATTAAAAAAATATTTTGAAAAATGGTCAGCATTTGAAAGAAGTGAGGAGAAGGCGTGTGTGTAACCTGCTGCAGAAGCAAACTTATTCCAAGTTTTCAACCAGGCTGACCAGCCACCTTCCCTTCCAAAAGGCCCTGAGACCAAGCTGCTTGTGGACTGCACTGGATGCTCAGCTTTCTTAAGCACAGGTAAAGTTTAAACAAAGCGCAAGAGAGCTCAACAGAAGTTTGCATAAAAAACACTTTACTGAAAACTGGCCTCAGAGTGCTGGTGATGTACAAAGAATTTTTAAAAAATATGCTTTATAAAAATGTGTAGATATCATATGTCTCCTCAACCAAGGCTTTCTGAGGGTATTTTTGGGCCTCTGAGTCAACAAGCAATTGTCTTCCTTGTTAAAATGTCTGGCTTCTCTTTTCCAGCCAGCCTCCTCCTTCATGCCCCTGTATGGGTGTTATTCCAGTGACTTCCACTCTAAGTCTTCATGAATTTTAATTACATTGAGGTGGAGTCTAGAATGTTAATGATACCTTAATACATTAAATCTCTGATTAAGTAAGGTGGGCTCTTTTTTGCCTCACTCCTTTAGTGAGAAAGATTTGGATTCAGCACACTAAGTTTTAATGCCTCACAGCTGAAGCTTAATATCTTTTCATCATTTCAGAGATTAATTTAGAGTAACTGAAAAAAACCCAGAATCATAATATAAAGAACTGAAGATCCTATGGAGTAAATATATCCACAGAGGAAAATTATGTGTATTTATGCATAAATTTACCTATAATTTTATTTTAAATTCTCTGATATTTTTCTGTTGCTCTTATCAAACTTGTGCTCAGTCCATCCTTGGTGTGTATCTTTGAAACCATAGTCACCTTTCTGCTGGTTTAGGGAATTTGGAATGAAGGTGCTTCACTAGCAGAGTGGTAACATTGCTCAATGTGCATTTCCCATTTCCCTTGCCATCATTTCTAATGCTCTGCCCAGCTTTATTTAAAGTGAGAGGAAGTTTTACACTGATTACAATAGAATTGACTGGAAACTTTTTTCTTAAGTCTTTATCCACTCAGCATATCCAATTTTTTCTTGACAGATTAGAAACCCATGATAAAAATCACTACCAAATATGTTTTCTCCTGAGTTTGAGCAGTGTTTCCATGAGTTACTGACCCTTAGCATTACAAAATTTTGACTCACTCTTACATCTGATGCCTTTAGAAACATTTCTGCCTTTACAGTATGTCACTCATGAGCAACAAAAGCATGATGATTTGGAGAACAAAATTCAAATTATCTCAAAAAAAGTAATTGTCAAAATTTTTTTACCACTGACTCATACACTTTAAATATGCTTTCTGGTGCTTCTGTGTGTACTATGCATTATTGATGAACAAAAGCACTACAACTCTGGAAATAAAATGTGAGTATCTAAAACACTAAGCTTGAAAAATAAAGATGAAATCTCTCAGAGGTACTAATTACTGAGACTGAAAAACGTAGTGTGGTAGGGGCTGCAAGGACAACTCAGAACTGTTTTTACTTTTCCATGGTATAAGTCAAGGAAAATATTATCAACTGGAAGAACTATAAAGGAATGGAAAAAAGGCTTCTTTCAAACAGATTGTTTTATTTGACTGTGAGAACATTTTGAGAAAGCAAAATGCATACCCCAGGACCTCTTGAGTACCTTAGTTACATCAAAACAACCGTGTAAACTTTTCATAAAGTGTCTGTTAGAAGATATGTATGCACTTGAAGCCCAGCACTGCGTCAGGATGTTTTTGTGACAGGAGCAGCACTGCCCAGCACCACACTCAGAGTTCAGGGTAGTCAGGGTTTGCCCACATGAGCTTGCCTTGACTGCAGGCTGCCTTAGGCAGGGAGGGGCTCATGCTCTTTGGAGTGATGTTCAGAAGGAGATGGGACTGATGCCTCTTTAGGTATCAACAACACAAATAGCTCTTGGCACTGCTTTCAACAGTATGGCTTAGCTGAGAAACACAGATGGGCTACAAGTGCTCGTGGTCTTAAGGACAGAGTTTGAAAGGGGGGCTGCTCAGTAGGGAGAAGTTAAACAGTGAAATGGTGCTGTCCACTGCAGCCTTGACACTGCAGCACTTACCTAAAATTATTTCAATACACATACAGCAAGGGGATGTCTGCTTTTGCTGGGCCCTGTTAGTTTTGCAGATACAAAGAGCTTTTGGCATGAACTAGGCAAGAATAACTGCCTTGGAGAGGTGTACTGAGCAAGAAGAGATAATACTTGTTATATTTTTTGAAAGGAATATTTGTTTCCTTTCTTCACCTCTGGGTGCCCATCTGAGAGTCCTTGTGCACATGGAAGTTGTCACCTAATCTTCCACTGAATTATTTGTCTTACATCAGTGTTTGCAGGTTGAGGGCTTAATGGACAAGGTCTATGTCTGTTATCAATTTGTCTCAAAAACTGAAAGTGAATAATGATGATTTTGCCCTGAGTCTGCAAAGACTGATGCATTTTCACTGTTCATTTCAAAACAACTTGTATCAAAAATTCTTCTGCAACACATAACAGTCATAATACATTTTCATGTTGTCAACAATAAATCAAAACAAGTCTAACAACCACATATTGCTATGGACAGCAGTCAGATTACTAGCTATGTTTGCCAAGTCCTAGAGCTCCCTGCCAACTCCATTTCTGCAGGAATGGCAAGCCTGCTACATTCAATAATAATTTGGAATCAGATAAGGAGATAATTGCATAAAGGACAGGAAGGAGAGAGAAGGGTGCAAACCAGACATGTTGGGTCTCACCAGCCTCATGGTTGATGAGAAGGCAGGTGGGTGATCACTGCCTGACCACAGTGCAATCAGCAGCATCAGAAAGGTGCCAGCAGCTGCTGATCTCACTTGAGGAGCTCTTTCCTGGAACATCTTCTTCCAAGAGAGAATAAATTATGGTGTTTGCCCAGGAAAGGTAATGCAATAGGAACAGATCAAGTGAAATGTTTAGGCTGCCTTTGGATGAAGTCTTGGCAAACAGCAGTTTGCCTTTGAGGCTCTTTTGTCTGAATTCAGTTTTATGTACTTTCAGGCAATTGTGTATTTTTCAGATTTCTTATTAAAGTTTTGCAAGAATAAAGTAAGAAATACATTAAGATACCTTTAAATCAGATTTTAAATACCCACAGACCTATTAAAAACATGTATTGGGTTTTTTTTTTCATATAAAATCAACAAATTTGGTTCCAGAATAATGTTTTTCACGCATTTCTCAGCATTTCAATACTGTTAATAATTTCAAATGTAGTTTTAAAAAGACATTGGGTTTAATAACAAAGGTAGCCTTTCTTCCTTATTTGTAGCCATGGACTAGGCAGCATCAGAAAGGGCTTCAGCTAAAGATTAACTTTTAACTACCTCCACTAATAGATTTGAATATTGTTTGCCCATATTTTCTCATGCAGACATGTAATTAGAGCTCACAAGATGAGAACAATGATCCCATATTGGCATTTATTTGTTGCAAATTTTCATTGTAATTTTCCTGTCACTCTGTTTAAGTGGAATTCTATTGTGGTGTTTATAAGCACTGGTATCAGCCACCCTGGTATTACAAATTCACATACAAAATTAAAATCACAAACTGTATAGGGATTCGCCTGGTAATGAGTGTTACTAATTGAGATGATGTTTCAAAAATTCTGGCTTTTAACTGTGAGATGCAAACATGAGTTCATGATATTTAAGATGTACTATTAAAAAAAATCAAAAAAAACCCTCTAATATTTGCTGCCCATAATCAATTAAAAATTACAAAGCATTCTGGATCAGAGACACAAAGTACCTCGTAACTGCTCTTATTTGGGAATTAGTGCACCTAGGGAATTCCAGCTAACAGAGTTTTAAACAGATCAAGAGAGATTTAAACAAGTACACGTGCAAGCAATTAAACAATTCTGCTTATTGGATGATCTCACACCTGAGAGAGAACAGAGGTGACATAAAAAAAAAATTGTTTGGGTTTAAGTGTATTTACTGAATATTACTTATACCAACCTTCACAGCAGTATACCTTTCAAGTATCTTGACAACTTGACCTGCTTTGCAAGCCTAGTTGTTGTGCAGTGATTTCTCTTTGTAGCTTCTGAGTAAGATATTTGGGTTCTTTCAGAGCTCTAGAAAGAAATCTTCTCCCTTAAAACAAATTATTTTGCCTAGAAAAGGCTGACAGAGAAAACTAAATTAAACCAGTGCAGTCGCTGGTGGGTTTGTTTGACTGTTCAGAACCTGGTCCACGGCCTTTTGGAAAGATTTACCTCAGCTCTAGGAATGGCTACAAACTCCACCTGTGCAAGGAAAAGGAAAAGGAAAAGGAAAAGGAAAAGGAAAAGGAAAAGGTGACCTCCTCGTCCAAGACTGGTCCCATTACTAGGAGTGAGAAATTTTTGGTAGATACAGGTACCCATAGAGATTTGCAACAGGAGAAAGAGATTAACAAGTGACACCCTTCCATACTAGGACATACAGGGAGTGTTTAAGCCACTGCAGGGGGACAGAAACAATGAGCATGAAAATCTACTTGTGATATTTTTTGGCTGGTTTATTACACATCTGCTGGCACAGTGCCTAATTTACACTTCAAACACTGTAATTTTCCTTGTTGGTGCTTCTTTCACAGTGCATTATCATTCATTTCACATTGTTAAGATAATTGAACTTACTTCTAAGGGAGATTACTGCTGTTGGACCTGAAACTTTCACAAGATCTTTTCAGTCAGTCACCAGAGGCATTCCCATTGCCCCTTGCACCATGGTACCCTTGCAGGGACAGGAAAAACAGGAAATATCTGCCTAACAATCTTTGAGGTACCCTCTACATTTGTGCAATAATGTCTTTCTGTCCATTGCCCTTCCTGGACACAAGTCAGCAGTGAATCTGCTTGAAATATTTTCTTCACAGACAGTTTTTGGAGCAGTACCTCACTCTTACAGTCAGACTTCAGCTAATTTCATAAATGAGGCAGCTATCCCTTTTTTTCTGTCCTTCTGCACAATGCCCATTTTTAGACAAGTGTGAATCTGGAGCATTCCCTTGTTACTTTGGAAACTTTCCTTTGCCTGCCCTGCTGGTATCTTTGGTTCCACACTGTGGAGATTACACAGAAGTAGACGTTTATCAGGAAAGATCTCAGCTGTTTGAGCAACAGCTGTATTGCTTTAGGCATTGCAGTGTTTGAATCAGGCTTTTACACTGTCCTGTGCCACTGAGCTCCACTCTCCAGCTGTTTGCTCCTGGTTCACCACAACCCTTTCCTGTGGGAGGTGGCAGCCAGGAAGAGAGCAGAGAGCTGTACCAAACCACAAGCAATACCTCAGTCTTCTGCTGTTGTTATTATTGTACCACACCCACTTCTATCCCTTGATATGAACTAGCACAGGGGGTTCCACAGTCTTATCAGTGTCCCCCTCGAGTGAGTGATGGCATTGCCACTGACCTCAGATGGAAAACACAGCTGAGTGTTTCATCCAGCCTGCCCTGTCCCCCCTGGGTGTCATTCACCTCCACTCGCAGCCTGGGAGCCCCTTGGAGCCCTCTAGTCCCTGTATGAAGGCTTGTCTTTGCCCATCCTGAAGACTCTGGAGATCTTTCTGATGATCTTAGAGCTGCACCAGGGATTCCCTTTCTGTGCCCACTCTGGATAGAACAACAATAATTTGACCTTCCGCCCCGACGGACTTGTTCCTTGGAATGATTTGTTGTATGTCCTTTTGTTTATCTCTGTTGTCCAAAAAAAACCCCAAACCTCTGCAAGTGCAAGAGAAAGCAGATCTTCCAAAACTGCTAGCAAGAAAACAGAGCAGGAATGAACTGCTCAGAATAACTGGTAAAATAACTGGTCTGTGACCTAGAGTTGTTCTGTTGGACAGTGGTGCACTTTTTGCAGACCAGTAATGATGAGCCACCCTGTTGAGTTAAAGCAGTGGTCTTCTAACCTTATTTGTGTAATGGTCTGCAACAGACAAAAGGGCGACGTTTTAAGAATAGAACAACATATCTTTGATATAATCTCTCAGCTTCAAAGCAGTTCATGATCCTCCTGAAGCACAGGTTCCAGCTGCACCTGCATGTTGAGAGACTGATGACAGATTTTTTTTTCTTCATCTCAATATTCTTTTAATTCACTGAAGGTTTTTGCCTGCAAAGTTACCTCTAGCATTAAGTTTTCCAGTTTAATGTTCTGCGATTTGGAGTAAGTGTTTCTGTTTGTTTGATTGCTTTAGAATTCTTGCTAGTTCTTAAATTATGTCATTTTTCTGTTCACCTCCTGTACACCATTGTGATTTTATGGAGTTCATAATGTCACAGCTGAACTCTCTGTTTTCTGGGTTTTTATTTACAGTGTGCTTTATACGGGCTTATTTGCAAAGGCTTCCTTGAGACGCTAAAACTGAAGAGTTTTACCTCCTGTCCTTATATCAGGAAGGATTTTTACCTTGAGATGATGGTACTATTCCAAAATAAATATTCTAAAGTATCTTGTAATGACAGAATTAAACTATTACAAGAGTCTGTCACCAAACTCCAATGTGCATATGACAATGCAGAAGAATGAGCACCTCAGCTTTTTTATTATTTGCCTTTATACTGGAGCAGTATAAAGGCAACACTTCAAATCTATCTATCTATCTATCTATCTATCTATCTATCTATCTATCTATCATCTATCTATCTATCTATCTATCTATCTATCTCAGAAAGGATTGTCTAGATTAATTATCAGTTTATGTACAGTTAAATATTATAAAATTGCACAAAGTTCATTCTTGTATTGCATTTTAATTACAAGATTTTCAGTATTTTTTCTGTAGGTTATACATGTAAGCGCTCAAGAACCCTTTGAAAACATGATCAACTAGATGTGTAAAACCAGAAATTATAACTTGTTATTATTTACACAGACCTGAATCAATTTTTAAAATTGTTTAAAACCTAACAAAAGCCTTTTGTTGCCTTAGAAAAACCCATACACACATCAGTAAACTGGTGAGGCTGCTGTTTTCCCCTGAGTGCATTGCTATGTGTTGTTAATTTTCAGAGAAAGCTGTTTATGGACTCAGCATCTGTGAGTATATCATTATGTATGATGTACTCACAAGCCTTTGTAATTAAATTCCAATGTTTGATAGAAATAGGATCAGATTTACCAGATGAGGCAGCAGAACCCTGTAGTCAGAATTCAAGGATTTCAGACAACACTCTTTTCTGCAAATGTGTCTTGAAAAATAATTTGTCTGTTTTCTCTGCAGAAATTCCTGTAATGTGGATCATTTAGATCTGGTTGAATAATAAATAAATGAAGAAATAAATATTTCTAACCAAACATAATATAATTTGCAATTGACATTATTGATCCTCTTCCAAAACCAGTTTTGGGCTTGCTGCAAATTCCTGTAGCTATTTAGAAAAAAAAAGTGGATGTGTAGAAGTATTACTTGATTGTGTTGTCTATGGCAGAAATACAAAATATGAAATATAAAAAAGAAACATCTGAATTCTAACACCAGGATTTCTATGAAGCTTCTGCCTGCTTTCATAAAAGGTTTATGAATTTTGCATGTCCCAATTGCCATATGACCAATCTGAAATTATTTTTGACCCAGTTAAATACTCACTGAAAACTTGAATGGCTTCAGCAAACCCCTATCCAGACCTTTGTTTAGATATCAAAACATGGATTAAATCTTAATTTAAGGCAGGCACACATGAAAGATCAGCCTTTCTGCCTGCATTTCAGTGCTGCTTCCTATAAAATGATGAGAATGAATTTAACTATTCCCATAGGATTTTGGGAGGATTCATCAGGATGTCCTTGTAAAACTGGAAAGCACTGGTCTGACAAACATCTTCATCAGAAATGTTTATCTTTGCTTCTACTTAGCTCCAAAGAAATGAAATATTGATTGTCTTCCTAGATTGCTTTAACCCTTTCTACTCTCACTGCAGTAAGTGGCGTTCACAGAGCAGAAATCACTTAATTAATCTCTCACTGGGCACGGTCACATTACTGCCAAGTGGGTTTTTTAACTAATTCTTAATGGTTGATGACTTTTAGCAAACTTTTAGTGTTTAGTTTGGATTTTTTCATTTAAAATGAAAAGCTCTGAAAATAGTCCTATTCATTTCAGTGGGGAACCTTTCTCTTGCATACAAATTACATGCCATGATCCCAGAGAGAAAACTGCAAGGGAAACTTCAATTGATTATAAGTGTGTAGGAAGACTACACTGTTTAGGTCTTCTATAAATTTAGGTTTGGAATGAACTAGATCAGTTTGCTTATTCTGCTTCTAGCTTGAGATTTCTTCTCTGTGATTTATTCATGAAAGGCTTAATTAATGGGATGTTCAAGATCAACACATCTGCAGGCTGGGGGGCACCTTTGATGCACTGCTGAGCAAACCAGTGTCCCTTGACTGTGGTGGTGTTTAGAAGCACCTTTAAAGCTTCAAAACCATCAATTTCCTGCAGTTTAATGTCACCAAGAAAGACCTATTCATATCTGTAGAATGACAGTCTTGCTTCTGTGCTTTCCTTTCTCCATCTGTAATTTTTATGATCTGAACTTTATATGATATTTATCTATTATTTTAAGAGTAACTTCCATAAATAACTTACAATTAAACAAAATAATTAGGTCCTGAAAGAAAAATTTAATGCTTTGCATCTGACGAGGACTATCAATCTCTCCCAGAAAGGGCTGCAGACACATTGGACATCAGCAGCTAAGAAGTGCCAAGGCTGTAAAAACTAAGATAAATGACTGTTTTGCTTAAGCCTGTCTGCTCTTTATGGGCCTAAGAGGGGCTTAGCTTCTGAGTGATAACATAGACTGTATCCACCCACAACACTTTCACTTGGACTCATTTTCACACATTTTGAAGTAGCTCTGTTAGCCCTCTTTTCCATGAATATTGCTTTAAAAAATGGTTTGCAAATGCATCACATCACTCATGTTCATAATGGCATTTGTGCCCTTTGTGGTGCATAAAGGCAACTTAATCATTCCAAATGCCATGTCACATCCTGGCTTCCTGCTGAGAAATCTGGCAGTGTTTGGAGGCTTGGCAATATGACATTACAGACACTTAAACTGCATCTGCAGCTCTTTCACTGACTGGCTGAAGGAGGAGGGGGGAAGAGAAAAGGCATTTTTAATGTATGGTTCAGTGTTTAGACCTAAACTGGGACTAGAAATAGGGAGATCCAGTAAGAAATGACAGAGAGTAACATGCTGCAAAGATTCCCAATGCAACACTCACCCTGCTCCTGCCTTGTGTGAAAGGAGCTGTATATTTTTCCCAATTACTTTGGTTGGTCAGTCTTGGAGGCTCCAGCAATACCTTAAAAGGAGGGGCCTACACAGGCTTCCATTTGAGTCTTGGCATCCATCTGAGCCACTAACCTTATGCTGCTATGGTTGTTTGGCCAGGAGGAGCAAACCTGATGTGCCTCCTTTCCCTTGGGAAGCAGCCCTTTTCATCTCCTCTGCGAACTGTTAGTGGCAGCTGTGGCCCCTGGGGCTCTGTGCAGCAGGGCAAAGCTGGACACTGTGGTTTGCCCATCTTCTGCCACCAAAATGCAATTGTAATTACAAGGGAAACAACCCAAATGCAGGTTTTCTTCATATCCTCAAACCCAATTGTTATAATCACCAGGTGATTGTTTCTGATGCTTCCTCTTCTCTGGTGCATCCCGCCGGTCTTCACCCCTCAGCTACTGCATTTTTTCTGAGAACAGCATTACTGGATTCTGCCACTCTGAGAGCTGGATGGAGTGTGCTGTTCCCTGGGGTAAAACATGGTTATTGTGGAGAATCTGATTTAGGCTCCCATTTGGTAATTTTGTTCTCTCTAGCTACAAGAAAAGTTGTAATTGGTGACTGAAGAGCTTCCTTAGAGCAAAACCGTGTTTAGGAGAATAGATAGAATTTAGAGAATACATACCTCACTTATTGATATAAAACAGCCTGTGCTCCTACCTGCTCACAAGGTAATTTGTTGTTTTCCACATGGAGGCTTTGTAAGGAGAGATTTCTCTTCTATCTGATTGTCTCAGCGAGAGTTTTCTGTTGTGCCTCACAGATTCAGGGCTCCTCTCAAGGCCCTTCCTACCCACCAGGATCCAGATGACCAGGCAAACTCCAAACCTGGATAAGCAAAACATCACACTGGGCACAAACTCTTCCAAGCTACCAGCTTGCTCTGCTGGGTTTGTGGTACCTTTGGTTGCTGCATCCCTGCCCTGGCTGCTGCCCTGCCTCTCCCCAGCCACAGCAAAGCAGGAGCTCAGCAGTTTGGGGGCTGCCAGCGTGGGGGGCTGCAGCTCCCCTCCCTCACAGCCATCTGCAAATGGATGCTGCATGGCTGGCTTTTCCTTGTGCTCTGTTCCTGCTCCACATGGATGCATTTTATTTGTGACTGATGTTCTGTTATGAGGGGGAAAAAAATCAATTTATTTAGATATTTTGCTATGTTGTTTTATGCTTCACTACTTACTAGTTTCCATTTCTGTTAAAATGACAATATGAAATAATACCATTCTAACTCAAAAGATGTATTTAAATTACTACAAAGGCACAATGACTCTTGTTGTTTTTTGCCTTTTTTTTTTAAGACACAAAGTTATGTAAGAACCACTTCAGAGCATTTTAATAAAGTTTGGAAAGATAAATTAAAAATGTATTGCTGGGAAGAAACAAGGAGACAATGCAGAAGAAAAAGTAGAGACAAGACCTAAATTTTAACAGTATGCCAAGTAAGGGGAATGGTAATCAGTTCTTGTATTCCAGCTGGAGTGTGATTCAGAGTATATTACAGCTCTCCAGCATCTAGTATATTTATAGACAGCCATAGGAAAAATTCAAATACTCTTCTATTTTCACTCTAGTAAGCCACATAGTGTTGGACATACAACATATAAGTTGCTAAGCCATTGTTATCTTGATACTGGCACAATGCTATTATTTGCTGTTTGAAATACATAAGATAAAGAGTAATTATGTAATAATTAAAGAAGAAAGGAAAGTATGTGGTCCTGGAAATTAATTATATCCATCCTTTGATAGTCTCTCTTATCTATGCAGCACAGGATACTGGGATTACCATTCTGCTGAAATTTAGTCAGACTACATGCACAGTATGAGATGCTCTAAGCCGAAACCCATTATAGCAGATAGTAAATGTGTAATGAAACTCTTTGGGTGTCATGTATTCACCAGATTAAATACAACTTTCATCTATGAAGAAACTTTTCAAAAGCCTTAAGTGCCCAACAATACAAGAGGAAACTTCTAAATGCTGGGGGATTCCAGCTTCCTGGAGAATCTGGCTGCTCACGGCTTAGATGGATGCACTGCTCAAGGGGTCAAAAACTGGCTAATGGCCATGTCCAGGGAGTGGTGGTGACTGAGCAGAGTGGGTGCTGGCAGCTGGTGGCCAGGCAGAGGAGGTGCTTCCAGGGCTCTGTGTTGGGCCAGTCTCTTTCATACCTTCATGGAGATCTGGGCAAGGGGGCTCAGTGCACCCAGTGAGTTTGCAGCTGACACCAAGTGGGGAGAAGGAAGTGTTGATCTGCTGGACAGCAGGAAGGATGCACAGAGGGATCTGGGCAGGCTGGATGGATGGCTGAGGCCAACTGCATGAGATTCAACAAGGCCAAGTGCTGGGTCCTGCACTGCAGGCAACGCTCCAGGCTTGGGGAAGAGTGTCTGGACAGCTGCCCTGTGGCAAGGGACCTGGGGGTGCTGGCTGACAGGGGCTGAACACGAGCCAGCTGTGCCCAGGTGGCCGAGAAGGCCAATGGCATCCTGGCCTGTATCAGCAATAGTGTGGCAGCAGGACCAGGGCAGTGATCATCCTCCTGTGCCTAGCACTGGTGAGGCCACACCTCAAACCTTGTGTCCAGTTCTGGACCCCTCACTACAAGAAATCGTGCCTGTCCTCCCTCCATTCTCTTTTTCTCCTTCTCCTTCTCCAGAAGTCATTCCGATTTAGGGATATATTTTATTATTAGACTTTACACACAATAAGGGGAATGAGATGAATGAGAAAATTTCAACAGAACATGATACTGGCATGCATTAAAATAAATTTTCATTGGCAGTGATTGTCAGTATAATCCCAAAGATGTTTTCCAACTTTAGAAATTCTGTTTTAACAATTAATTTTGAACAGTTTAATTTGAACAATTCCTTGCAGAAATACAGTTCTGAAAAGTTTGCTTTAAATGGGGGAATGGACTTCAGATATAATGTATATATAAATGCAGTTTTGTTACCCAAAAAGTGAATAATGACCTTTTTTTTCCCCATTTTTATGAGAAAGGAAAACAAAGAAATTTTGAGCTAAATTGGTTGCATTGTTTGCTGCAATTCTTTTTGATCAATTAGAATAAAAGGTTAAATTGTAATAATAAGTGTAGAAGTGTTTATAATGCGATAATAAATGCTGATGTAAGTTTGACATAACAGAGTGATTTGTGTTGCCAATGATAAATTGATACCCTAATGTTTTAGTAAAATTAAGAAATGCTTTCGAACCAATATGTAATACAGATAAAAAAGGGCTTAAAAGGTTGTTCCTTGGCGCTGTCCCTAAGGTTATGTTTCTGGAGACAGCAGAAACATTCTGCTCTGCCAGACAGTGCTAAAGATAAACAAGGTGAAAAAGAAAGCAGGCTGAAGCTTTGGTGGAAGAAAACACAATTTAGTTTTGGTAATGAAATACTCGCTCCTTTTTTGACTTCTGTTTTTCCAAGGCTGTAGGTGTTTGTGAGGACGTCAGTGAGATTTGTCAGAGGTGATCCTACCACAGGTCACAGGTACTGCCCAGTCTGCCTGATCTCAGGAGGAGCAAGACTGGAGCCTAGAACTTACCTTCCCCACCAGCAGCTTCTGTCCCTTTCCAACATTTTCAATCCTCTTTGGCCCCCACAGCCCTGAGCCATCACATTCAAGCTTTGTTTTCCAGCTGCTTAATTCTGCAATAACAGAAAGGCCAAGCTAGAACAGAACCAGTCCCTTCTGGACATTTCCATATGTGTACAGCTGAAAAAAAACAATATACTGAACAAACCCAGGTGGAGATACCAGAATGTTACACCTGCTTAAATGCATCACACTATAAATGCCTTGGGCTTTACTTACTGATCTCTTTAACAAAGCTCCTTTCAACGTGCTGTCAGCTGAGAGATATTTGGCAAGAGCTACTGAAAATTACTACTCTCAGGAATACTTCTAAGGCATGAGTGGTCCTGTGAGTTTGGAGTCAGACAGTAAGAGGCAAATCTCAGTTTGTTTTAATCAGGAAAAATATCATGTTTGCTGTTATGCATCCTCAGATGCCTTTATTTTTATCTCTAATTGGTATTTCTCACTTAGAAGAGAACAGAGCACAATCATGCAAGTGCAATAATTTTCCTACAACAGAGTAATATTTTCGTAGCAAGTAACAACAAATGAGAATCTCTTTTGGACATAAACAGATACAGCCGAAATACCACACTGAGTTAATTAAAAGAGTGGATTCCCAATTGGATGATGGTTGTAGTTAATTACATAGGTGCTTGCCAATGGCCTATAGATAGCAGAACTTCTTGGCCTTGGACAATAGAACAGATGATTTCACAGCTACAGAGAGCATATGTTTTTCACTCCCCATCATTTGATTATATTGGACAAGATTTCATATGAGAAGCTTTTTGTTTGCATGTTCTTCTATAACTCTGTGTTTCATCCAGTCTCTTACAGGAGAGCCTGGCCATTCAGCCAGCTTCGTTTGAAGACCATCCCTTTTCAGAAAAAAATTACCTTCAAAGTCCAAAATCCCCTATCACTCTCATTAGAGAAAATGTCTTCTCTTACCTCTGTATTTTCACTTTAATTTCCTCTTTCAACCAATACTACCCATTATTCCACTCACACTGGATATACCAAAGGTTTCTACCTCTGCTTTTCCTGTCTTGTCTTCATTTTTCTGCCTTTTTCTTTCTCTCCTCTGTGATATTTCTTCCTTCCTATCTGTACAGGTGATGTGCATATTCCATATACCTCTGAGCCCAGCAGCTAAATTATTGAGTCCAGCAGGATCCTACAACTGACTTTACATGTCCAGTACTTGTCAGCAGTCCCTGGGGAGCATTGAGATCCTGTAAGGATCTCATGTTCATGACAAAGAATACCATAGAATGTGCTAAGCATGCCTTACCCAAGCAGAGGCAAATGCTCCAGGTCTTGCTCATAGACACCTTCCTGAAGTGAGGTGCCTACCTAGGAGGGTCTGCCTCATTTTGTGCAGTTGCCTCTAGGTTAGAGTTTGCAAACAAAAAGCATGAAAGTCACTTAATTTCCTCTTCAGACAGAGAGGATTCAAAGATAAGTGATAACTGGTATTCACGTTGCTAAAAAAATTATAATCAATTTTAAATCAGTAAAACCAGTTACAGAGAAGGGGCTAATAGAAAAAATACGTTGCGCCTTGCAGGGACAGGAGAAGAAAAAGAGCCTGGAGGCTGGTGGAAATAGAGGAAAAGGAGAATAAAGGTGACAGCTGAGATAAAGAGTCAAGTAGTGTCTGGACAAAGTGAAGAGTTTAGCTGAATTAAATTTACTAGCTTTGGCTTGTAATTTTAAGCTATGATGTTGCTTTTCTGGTTTTCTGTTTGGGTGTTTCTGGAGGATTTTGGTTGGTTGGAATTTTTTCCCCTACTTGACTGCCTATTGCAATGAAAAACTCAAGGAAATCAGATTGGCAATTGAGACCCAGGCATTTCATTTCCAAGGAAAGTGCTGTATAGATACCCAGTAATGTGTCCTGTGTCCCAGTCTTAGAAGATGCAGCAATCCGTGGATCTCACTCTCTTCTACAGGCAGGGTGGTCCTGGCCAGAGCTGCCTGTGCATGGATTTGCTCAGGGCAGTGTAAATCACATCAGTGTTTCTCAGCTGCAGCTGCAGGAATTGCTGCCTGCCTTGGTGCCACGAGAACGCTCTCTGCAGCCATGTCCTTTCCACTCTGCTCTTTGCATCACTGCTGCTTCACTGGTTTTTTATAGTGCTTTTCATTCTGTCTTCCCTTACGAATTTCATAACTGTGAGATATTATTTTAACTATAGCTTAGTGTCCTTTACACCTAGAGCTATTCAATGCATTAGCCTGTTAAGATCTGCTGTTAAATAAGACTCTACACTGCATTTATAGACTACAGTTAGGCTAAATTCAATTTCCTCCCCTTCCCAAGAGTGCAATGAACATTTTTGTTGCAGAGGCTGAAGTTAACAGTGGAATTCTCCCTCAAGAAACTAGTAGTTTCTCTCATCTGCATAAATGAATAAAAATCAGGACTTTCCCATAGAGCTTCTCTGAGGACTTCTAGCTAGTGACTCATAGATTTCTATACCATTTCCTGCCTTTCAAATCTCTTTTTCAGTCCATCCATCCATCCCAAAAAAGTAATTTCCTAAATCTTTACTTCCTGTTAATAATCCAAGGCTCTTCCCAGGCCACATTTAGTGAATACTGCTTGGGCTACCACATGGTCCTGAAGCTGCCTATTAAATTTGAACTCTTCCCATAAAATACACCATTTTTCTGTAGATGAAGATGAATTTTAGAGAAGAGTAAATTGAGGGGGACAATTGGTGGTAGAACCATTAAGCACAAAAGCAGTGATAATTTGGGCCAGTCAGTTTAGAGATGGCTGTAAATGACCAAAAGTTCACCTCAGTTTTGCCAGCTTTGATGAGGGTCAAGCAGAATTCCAGCAGATCCCTGCCCTATCTGCCAGACCCAGCACCTTTTCTATGTCCAAGCAGGCCAGATCTGGACCTGGGCTCCTGGAGCAAAGGTTCTCAGCCTTTTGGCAATATCATGTATTCCAAAGCGGGGACCATTTCTTCAGTCTTAGCTTCTTTCACTGACTTCAAGGTCCACCAAGATTCTGTTTGGAAGAAATTTTGGATTTTTTCTTCCAATTCAAATAGAATATGAGCAACAACTAAGTGAAAATTAAATTCCCGGTGATTAAGAAATGTTCAGCTCTGGATGAATGAGCAGAAATTATCTGTGGTAAAAAAAGCAAATGAGATGTAGCCATTGTGGGCTGGCACGTGTTCATCTCAATTGAGCTGTTGATGGTTATTTGAGGACAGGAATAAATCAAAGTTTTTCTAACTTTGCAGGCATAGTGGTGTTGAAAACCTAAGCAGGGAAAGTAAAGCTGTGGTGTGTTTCTGGTGGGGCTGTGTCACCAGGGCCTGAAGAGCTCTGTTGTGTTGGTACCATCCTCTCCGAGCTCTGCCTGCAGAAACACCTCCTTCCCATCCAAGAGAGAAGCTTCAGCTCTCAGTGAGAAAGATGGGCCCACACTAAAGCAGGTGACCTAAGAAATACACCAGCTGATTAATTCTTAGTTGCTTGAGCTCTTCTGAAGGACAGAGAAAATAAAACAGGCCAAGTTACCAAAAAGGAGCAGAACTTTCCAATAGTGTTCTGAATATTGTAGTACTGTGATAGGAAGATACCCTTGTAGAACTATTTCCAGCTAAACCTGTTGGAAAAAAAGAAGAAATTTCCCCAAGAGAGGGAGAGCTTAATGTTAAAAAAAAGTCCTTAAGCAATTTCTGTGTATTTTCTGCAGAATTTAGGTTGTCACATTACCTTGCCAGTGACAAGTCCAGTGGAATAGGGTAGGAAAACAGAATTCATTTTCTGCTGCAAATAAAGTTGTTATTCAACTTCTCTTGCCAGAAACTGTCATCCAAGAAGATAACAGGCCTGTTTGTTACAGAATGTATTTACAGCTTAACTACAGCAATAAAATTCCCATAGCAGGACTTCAGTGGAAGTGCAGTTCTGCTTCAAATCCTGTGTGACCTCAGACTCATGGGCAGAGTGGGCAGATCTGAGGCACTGTTCACTTTGTACATACCTCCCTGATTGTGTGCCAGGGCACACTAATTGGTGTACAGAAACAAACCTACATGCTCTCCACTCTCTTGCTATTTTCTTCTTTGGGAGACAAAACACTTAATGAAAAATAACTTGGTTTTATGACAACACATACCTAAAAGAATAAAAAGGGATTTATATTCTATTTAATTTTTTTTTTGTTGTTGTTGACTGCCCCTAATTTATCTACTGTGCATTCGTCTACTCCCTCCTTCTAAAAGCAGACTTAATTATGCTACTGTTAGTGGCTATGAAGCTAAATTCTAAGTGACTTTCATCACAGTCTGTGTCTTATCATCTCAGGGAGGGAAGAAGTGACTCATCTTTTTTCATTAGGATGAATAAACTCATCTCCAGAAGATAAAAGTTGGTCCAGACTACATCCCATCCCTTGAACCAAATATAATGCATTTTCAAGTAGAGAAAATTTGCAAAACATTGAAACTTTTCTCCCTGAGTAACCTGATTGATTTCAGCAGGACTGAGTCAGACAGAGTCAGGGAGCTGTGACTTGATACAAAAATGTGTTTTTGCTAAGAGAAAGGACACAAGGACAATTTTAGTTATGTGTGTTGGGCAATCCCATTCAGCAGGCACAAAAGGCATGCGTCCCCCAGAGTATCAGCTGTCTGCATATAGATCTTACTATTCCCTTTCCTTTCTAATTCCACACAGGCTGAGATGAATAATTGCACTTTTATCACAGTGCATCAAATCCCTGTCCTTTCCTTGCCTTATATTTTGCCTTACTGTACCTTGCCTTTGCATTTTCCCATCACAATTCAATATTATGGTTAGTGTAAAATTGTTGTTCAAAAAGTTTTAAGAGTGACTGTAGTCTAAGGATAATACCTGGAGGTTCTGTTGGCTCTGTTCCAAGAGCTCCTCTAAAATCTTAAATTAACAGCAGAAGTCTTGTGTTTTGCTAGCAGTCAGACATCAAAGTACTTTTTCTGTTTCCAAAAATTGTGGTGTATTTTCCCTGGTTTGTCCATTTCCATTAGTGTTTAATAAAGTCTCCTGGCCTGTGTGCAGCTGCTGTTTGCATTATGTGTTTCCAGTACCTTAAATTAGTTTATTTCTCCCTAAAGCAATCCCAAAATTCAAAGTGAGGGAGGCTTGGTGGGTGATGCTGATCCTGAAATAAGACGTTCCTTCGTACACTGTCCTGTACTGTCATGAAGTGACCTGCCAAGTCTTGGCCTGCAGACCAATGTGCAGGTACTCCTGTCTTTGTTTTCTCGTGACAGTTTCTATTTTGTGACTGAAAAGGATTTCAGCCCTTGCTTTGTGCTGCTGGTCTTCCTGCTGGCTTTGCTCTCATTCCTGCTCCCCGCAGCCGTGGCCCTGTGGATCTCAGATCCAAGAGAAATGCTGTATTTCTCCCAAACCTGCAACTTCCCACGTGAAGCTCAAGGAGAAAAGGGAGTTAAGAGGAGGAGGTGATAACAGGACAGGTTTTCGCTGGGTGACAGTGAAAAGTGGTGTTGCCTGAGCCCTTTACATCCTGGGTAAAGCACTGGCAGCTATTCTGAGAAGAGTGATGGGGGAACATGGAGAAATCTCCCTGAGGTTTTTGGTGCTTCTGGGTGGTTGTTCAGCTTGTTCAGATGAAGATAATCGTGATTTATGCACTAATTTATGTTTATTTGAAAAGCTAGTGGGTTCAATTTTCAATAGAAACTCTCAGTATCTATATACAATAATACAACTCTGAGTCTTGTTTAGAAAAGTAACACTGAGTTTAATCATGTCACTCCAGGATATTTTCTCTCTTTCTTCTATTTATAATTTAGAAATCCTGAGCATGTCACATTTCTCTGCAAGTCAACAGACCCTGTTATTTGCAGTTACTGAAAATATTATTTTGGCTACAATAAAGATGGCAGCAATCTGCTTCTGCTTGTTAATGAAATGAAGTGATTCACATCTAGAAAATGAGAATTCATAGCTCTGAAGAAAGAATTGTCATCCCACAGCAGTAAACAAAATGAAATTTAGTTTCAACTGTTTATAAGTGGAAGCTTAGGAGCTTAATTGGAATATTTTTGTGGGGTTTGGGTTGGATTTTTTTGGGGTGCTTTTTTTCCTATTAGCACTTCTCTTTTATTTGTCCTGTTGTACATCATCTCCCTGATTAATATCTTTTTATGGGCTGTATTCTGTCTTCCTTCACATAATAATCACTTATCAAATGATATTTACATTAATCACATCTGAATTTATTATTTTCCTCCTTTCTCATTGTCTCAGGTGCTTAGAGGTAAGGATAAAAATAAATGGTTTGACATAATTTCTAACAAGACAGAGACAGGCCACGGCTGTCAAGGGAAGTGACAGCCACAGAGAAGATACACATTGCTTTGTTCTCCCCTTCAAAGCCTTTAGTTCATCCTCAGCAATCACTCTTGATTGCATACCAGATAACTCTCTCACCTGGGGTTTTTTTGACAAGCAGGACTCTCAACAGATTGAGATTTTTCTTTTTTGTATGACAATCATGTCATGTGTGTACAAAAGCACTGGACCAGCACCGTTTGCTCCTGTTTGGGCTTCCTGTGTGCTTTTGCTGTTATCACTCAGAAGATAAATAATCTCTCTTTGATTTAGCTGTCACACCTGGCTTCCCTTCAGACCATATGGAGAGAGGAGGGAAGCCCCAGATGTGTCTGTCCTGGGGGAATTACCCACCAAATACCTGTGGGTGGCTCACATTGTTGCAAAGATTGTCCACTTAATTATCCTTTGTTAGGCCAGATATCCTTTATTAGGTCAGGAAAACACATAAAAGATATCTGTAAAAATTTGTAGACAACGATTACTCTGAAATTAATTCTGAATGAGATTTTCTCATCTTATTTTACTTAACTGTTTTAAGGAGAGGTTTATTTTGAAATAAAATACCAGCAAAATGAGCAAAAGTAACACATTTTGTAACATTTAGAGTACCACAGTTTTGCACCTTCAAACCATGTATTGACACAGGTACAGATGTAACTGGCAGCTCTGCAGTGAAAAGTGCTGGTAAAATGTTAGTGTTTAGCTGCCAAATAATAGCTTTCATTATGAAGTTAATTTGATTAAATGTCCTTTTGTTTGGCTGATTGGTGATTTTTGGTTGGTGATTTAGTGGGTCAGATAATTACTTTTATATAGCTAACACCAAAAATGTTTTTAGATGCTTTCATCCAAAAAGTAAAGCAGCAAGTCCTTTCCTTAGTTAATTAAACTATAAATATAAGTGTGTTCTTCCCTGAGCTAGAGGTGACGATGCAAGAGGGAAGGAAAACTGTTGCAACAATAGGACAGACTGATTTTTTTATGAAGGTTCAGCTCCTAATGGATTCAGAGCTCTGTGCAGGGGAGTTGGGAAGCTTGTCCCCATAAGGTGAAGCAGTAGCTCCAGAAGGAAATGGCCTCCAAGAGACAGCTCAGGTATTCCTAGGATGTCCCTACTCTAACAGTGACAACAAAATAAACAATTGCTCTCTCACTGTCTTTTCAGATGTTTGAAAATCTCCTGAATCCTCTCTGCTGTGGCTATCACTTGCCTCGTTTATAAATCAAGATGGGGACTGCAGCAGAGCTCTGGATCAAATGCACTTGGTGCATGGGTTGGGAGCAGAAAGTCTGCTCGTGGTGTCTGCATAACTCAGACCCAGGCTGCTCTGCTGTGACCACACTGAGGATCCTGACTCCAGCGCTGCTCAGCCAGCTACTTCTTGTTACAAATGTCATATGAAGTATTGCTGCAGTCACTTCTCATAGACAATGGAGGTTATACTCGTTTAAGATTTTAAACACTGGCTATGCTTTCAGGGCAGATGAGGCAAAATGTGCCTGACAGTAGATTTTCTTCTTAATCGAGTGGAAAAGACTGTGCTGAAAGCCCAAAGCTGAAATAAGTCAGAATTTTTTAAGACAGAGTAGGTGCTCAAGCACTGGAACGGTTTTCTTGGAATCATGATGTATTTCTAGCACTTGACCACGAGGATGGGACCTGTCTGATCCAATCCTGACAGTGCCAATGGTAAACAGAGCCAGTCCCCTTCTTTTCTCTGGACAGGCAGTGTGGAGAGGGAGACACGCTGGGGACCCAGTCTGTGTCAGTCTAAGTGGACAGTGGAAGTAGTGGCATGAATTGTAAGAGAAAAATGCCCATTTTCCCCCACTAACTGTAAAGAAATGAAATTAATGTAAAAAATTAATTGCAGCCTAAATTTTTTCTTACCATGCTGCCATAACTCAAGCTTTATACATGGGGTTAGTGTGCTAAGGACAGTGCAAAGCTCTGATGCTGGTGTCAGGCAGCAGCTCAGACTGGATGATGGTTCTCCATGGGAAAATCATCTGCAAGAAAAAAGTCTGCACCAGGAAAACCCTGAGAGGCATAGGAGCAGGGAAATGTTAACAGTACAGACAGAAAAGTGGACAAGTTACCACCACTATGGTCAGAAACAAACTTCAAATAGCAATCACAGTGGAAATTATGAGTTTAACTCAATTCTCCTCCTTAATGAGATTGTTCTAGAGAACTGGATTGTCAAGGTCCATGGAACAGAGGAAGATGTTAATAATTAGGGGAAAGATAACAAAAAGTGTGTTGATTTAGTGCACTGACTGGAAATTGAAATTATGACCGAAACCAAAACTGATAGAAAAGCAAATTACTTAGGAAGCACTTCAACCAAAAAACAAACAAACAAAAAAAAGAGCCAAAATCGTATCAAGATGTTCTATTTGGCAAAGAGAAATGGAAGTAATAAATATCTAGGTTCAAAGGTAGGTTTTATCATAAAACCCTAGCATAGATTCATGCACAAAAATCTTGCTCTGTGTACCACATGAATATGTAATATTGTTATCTATGTTAGAGGAGCTGTAGCTGGGCTTGCCTCTGCCCCTCATAGAATATTGTGAGTTTGAAGAGCCCACAAAGATCATCAAGTCCAAGTCCTGGTGCTGCACATAACAAGTCCAAGAATCACACCAGCCTCTCTTGAATGCTACTGGGTACTTCTTTAAAAATCTTTACATAAGAATTAAGAGTAGCAAATTTGATTAGGAAGCTTCTGAAGAGCACAACCATTTCTGTAATTATTCATTTTTCTTGTTAAAATCTTCTAGTCTGAATCCAGTAATACAAGTAGGAACTTGCTGTATCTTAAGTTAGATATTTCCAAGTCTTTGTTTTAAATTCTATTTGAGTGTCTTGACTGTTACAGGTTATTTCTCCACACCGCACAGAAAGAACCTCCCAGGGATTTTTATCGTAATTTGGCAACTGAGCTCTGCAACATAACTAGATCTCTCAAATGACTGAATCATTTTTTCCTTGCTAATGATTCTTAATTTTCTTTTCAGAGGAAATAAAATTCATAGTGAAAATCATTCTTTATTAAATGACACTTGTAATAAGATGGAACACAGAAAATGAGATTGAACAAAAACTTTTTTCTTCTTGTTGCAAAGTGCTTGCTAACATTTGGCCTTCTGCAAATACTGAGGATATGTATATGGTCTCTGCTATTCCTCATTTATTACAATTCTGCCCAGGGTTGAGGCAAAGGAATAACTATTAATCATTTCTCCCTTCTATTCTTTTTTTTTTTTTTTTTTTTTTTTTTTTTTTTGCTGAGGGGATTATAGAGTGTTCTCCAAGGGGAAAGAGAATTTCTGGACTGTTAAAGCCAAAAATAATTAAAACGACAGAGTGAGAGGGAAAACTATGCTCTCAAAGAAAACCTTGAGAAGTATCATAATCACTGAAGTCTTGAAGTTGTTTTGTGGGAAACACCACCCAGGAATTTATGTGGAATTGTGGAGTGTTTCTGAGTGTAGCTGTTGCAGTCGGGGCAGAAGAAGAGGAAAGGTGTCAGGGTCAGACCAGGGTTCCTCTAGCTCTGCCTTCTGCTCCACTGCACAAGAGCCTGGGAGAGCACAAGCCCATCCGTGCAGGGCATTCCCTTCTAGTCCCAGCACCTACCCTTGGATTAGGGATGCTGGAAGCTACATCCTTGCCTACTGCCTTTGCTGCCTGTTTATGGACATGTCCAAATTTGCCCTTTTGGAGCCTGACTCCTCCCCAGGACAGCACATTCCAGAAACCCAATTTCCATTACTTACAAATCCTCCTCTAGGACCGTAGGTTTTGGTGAACAGTTCTAGCAGCCCCCCATTCATCACCTCAATGTTTTTGTGAACCCACACCACGTCCTCGCTCAGCCTTTTTGTTGGCTGCCACCATGAACACGCCAGCTGTCCACGGATGCTGTCTGCACCCTGTTGAGCCCTGTCTGAAGGGACAGTATTGCTGGAGCTGTGCCTGATCACTGCTAGCTTTGTGAAGGTGTCAGCTGTGGGGCTCAGGTGCCCCTGTTCTGCTCTCATCCATACAGATCTACGGCTTCTGCACTGCCATCTTTCCTGGGGCAGCTCTATTCTCTCTTAAGCAGCACGTTGGGCTAAGATCCTAAATTTCAACAGGATTGACTAAACCAGCACTGAGGTGGCACTCACATGCCTGCAGCAGGCCAGTGAGCTGTTGCAGCAGTGTTCAGTGGCAGCCAGATAGAGCAAAAGCTCCATCAGGAAAAAAACCACATTGCTTTGGATGAGCAGCAGAGCCCTCCTGCTTTTGCTCCTGTTCCAATAGTGGTACCCCCATGGTACGCCCTCACCAGCCCCTATTCCCCACAGGATGCCACACCAAGGATGAGGAAACAGTGCATGGATTGGAGGGACCATGTCAAGCCAGTGAGTCAGTAGGTGGATGCTGACATCCCAGCCACCTCCTGTGATGGGATCAGGCTGTGTGCTGTCAAGGGGGATACAAACCTGATTTTCCTTTTATCTGGCTGTGGGTTTTCCAGAAGCACATGTGTCCTTGAGACCCTCACTCTTCTAATGTTCACTCCTGTTGAGAAGTTCAGTGGGTACTGGAGAGGGAACAGGAGAGAGGAGGATGGCTGGGCCAACAAAGTATGCAGTTGCAAAATTTAATTACCTTTGGAAATCAAAGTTTTTACAGGAAAGAGTGATCAATCCAGTCTAGTGAAGTGTTACTCACTGATCACAGAAGACTGCAGTGACAACCATCTCCCATCTGTCACTCCCTAGAACATGTCTGTGTGCTTCCTGCAGGTCAGAGCGTCTCCTTACAGCAATTATCACACGCTTTCTCAGACGTGTCAAACAAGAATAGCACAGCACATAGCACGTGCTTTTCAGGGATTGCTCCCCCTAATGAAATCTAATGATTGCTCCCTCCTGGAAAACCTTGTAAATACTGCCCAGAAAATCGCAGCCTACTGCGTCAAAAATTATGTTAATGTCCAATGCATGCCCTTCCCTCGGGGGCTGCCATTCTGCATTGGGCACAGGGCATTGCCTCATGGACCAACACCAGCTTTCATCTTTGGCCATGTCAAGCAGAGAGGCTTCAGATGTGAATACAGAGTCCGAATGTTCTTGGGCAGAGCAGCTTTACTGCAGCAGTGAAACACCAAGAGCTGAATGCTCACATCAGTGGACATTTGCCAGGAGCGATCTGTGGGATCTAACAGATTTTTCAGGACAGGAGGAATGCAAACCTTGAGCATATTGGGAACTTGTGGAAGCAGCCAGTGATTTCCTTACTAAAAAGACATTATTAATGCTTCTTCTCTAAAGTACCTCTGAACATACAGATAGGGAAAAACAAAACCTTCTGAGCAGTCAATTAAAAAAACCTGTTCCACATATATAGTGTTTTATAAAGAGCTCTCTGAAGATTTGGGAGGAGGACAGTTGACTACAGAACAAGGCTAGGGCTCTGTATTGATGACTTGTTTAACTTTGAGTTACGAGATGAAGTATACATTACATCTTTACTGGCATGTGAAAGGGCCAATTTAGGAATCTACTTTTGAATGTAGGAAAGAGTCAAGGAATTAGAGCTGCTGAAGAGCTTGGTCTCATTGAAGAGATCAAGAGAACAAAATGGAGCAGGTCCCTATTAACCAAAAATCTAGGCTAGAAGTAGAGAGATTTTCCGATATATAGACTGCTGCAGCCTCCATTACATGGTGCCTCTCAGAAGCCGCTTGATCCTCTAAGCTATGCTGCTGGGGTGACAAGGAAAATTCTTTCTCCTTGCAGATTCAAATTCCTTCAGCCTCCCACTTCATCACACCTCGCTGAAACTGCTCACACTCAGCATCACTTAAGACCCATAGAGATCCCTAATTTATTTTGAATTGCTGGGTTGCTTTGTGGGATACAGTGTTGTACTGTATCATTGCATTTTTCAGCTGTGTTTGCCTGGATCAAAGACCAGGAGCACCTCAGTGGCAAAAGCTAGGATTTACAGCGTCAGATGTTGGTTATATACAGACAGTGCTAGTAAAAACCCCTGACTCTAACAAACATAAAATCTGAGAATAGCTGTGCTGATCAGAGGTTGAGCTATCTCCAAATCCTGTCTCTGGCAGTGACTACTGTGCCTGTTTACAAAAGACTGTCAGGACAGATCAAGCACATAGCAATACTTCCTTATATGTTATCCAGCCTCTAGGTGGTTCAGACACTCCTAAACTTTCATCAGTATCTTTGTATTTAGCAGCCCTTAGTGGGTTTTTGTTTCCAACACATTTAAACCTTCAGCATCCACAGCATCATAAGTCACTGAGTGTTGCAGTATAATTATGCAATGTGGGAAGAAAAAATTCATTTTGTTTATTTTAAATCTGCATCCTGCTAACTTCATTTGATGCCTTTCTTTTTATACTAGGGAAGAGTGTGCAGTCATTGCCCATTTTAAGTCCCAAACTCAGCATTACTCACGGCTTCATAAAAAAAACTGCTGCATCCACTTCAGGCACCTCCTTTGGAAATTGAGATAATTTATTTGATTGCTTTTCCTTTTAAAGCTGGTCTGTAACTTCAGTCATCTTTATTGTCCTTCTCTAGTCTTTGCCAAATGCTCTATCTGAATTGAGCAGTTCAGCTTCACATGAGTTGTATGGATTGATTTTTGAAGATATGCTAATTCATATCATTTAGCTGCTCAACTGAAAATGCTCTTTTTGACATAGCACCACTATAAAAAGTCAGGTAATATATTTACTCTTTCAAGAATACAGAATGAAACTTCTAGTAGTCTAATTATATGCAACATCAGTTAATTTAACAGTTCTTCATTTCATAATGTAGGAAAAAATCTATGAGTTACTATTTCACATAAATTTCTGACAGAAATGTAGTATTTAATTCACAGAACAGAACTGTTTTATTAGGACATTAATTTAGCAGTAAATATTCAGCTTAAAAATTTTAAATAATTAATGCCTTTGCTGCTACACTAACACCTGAGATAGTACAGATGGTATTTGGCTCATGAGAAAATTTTCTTGTAATGATATTTTGAAGTTATCAGAACACAAAAAGTGTAACTCCAATATTGAAGAGTTATACTGTGTTTTATCAGAAAACAGGCAATCAAAGCAAAACTTTTAAAAGCTCCTCCATGATGGGTCCTTCAGGGCTCTAATTACTACAGGTACTCAACCCTCAAGTCCACTTGAAGTGAGATTGTTTCTTTCAGGTAAGCTGGAGGCAATGCTGCTATCACAGGAGTGTGAGCAGTACTTTACCACAGCTTGTGCTGGTGAGGAAATTACAGCACTTCTTAAAAACAGCCCTGAGGTTCATACTATTATTTTAGCACATTGAGCAGATGTGTCTTCAGTCAATTTAATCAGCAAATTGTATGTCTTTTGACTTGATCATGACCCAAACTCTTTTAATTAATTAGCTCAATTCTGTTCTTCAAACCATTAGAAATGTGGCACATCCTGACTGAAATAATTGTTATTACCTGATGGGTCCTATTAGAAAAACTCCTGATTCCATGTAGGACAAGCATGCCAAGGATCTCTTATTTTTTTCACACACTTGGAAGCTGAGTGCCGTGCTGCAGGTGTGCCCCATCAGGGAATAGTCATTCTGTCACCCCCTTAGACTGGGTTATATGTATGGTACTTACTGATTGTGGTCACTGCCTTTCATTTCTCACCCTACCAAAACAGCAATGGAAGGGGAACAGAAACTTTAGACCTGCTCAATTTTATGCAAATAGAGCAGCTCAGCATTCCTCTACACTGGTTAAAAAAGGGTTGAAAACACAACCACAAATTATAACAAAGTAGAAAATGAGAGGAATGATTCATTTAACATCCAGCAATGAAAGCAGTGACTCAGCTGAGAGGGAACAATGAGAGTTTATCCGCACTTCTCCAGCACTGGAACGAACTGCTATTTGCTCTCTGAACTACGGCAGTACTGCCATTTTCCAGCCTTATATTCAATTGATGGTTTTGGCTTAATTCTCAGCTGGGGAGCTCTTTTTTTTTTCCTTTCCCCTTCTTTCAATAGCTTCCAGGTAGCTCATAAAGGAGAGCCACCTACGCCAGGCTGTTTATCGCCACCTGCTCCCAGTGCCGGTGGGATGGCAGCACGCAGGGGACAGGTGATTCAGTGTTAATTAGACCTTTCTGGCCCAGCAGCTTTCCTGAGGGCTGCAGTTACAAGTGACACTCTCAAATAAAAGCCCAGACAGGGGCTGCAGATATCAAATAGGCAATCCTATAACCCTGCTTTTCTGCTTTACTTTTCCAAGAGCAACCCCGTGCTGGGATGGTCTCTCAGGGTAGCAGAGCTGCTCTAATAGAACTCCCCCATATCCAAGGAGTCCTGTTCTAGGCTGTCAATGTACTCTCTTCCTTACCTGACCCCTCCACAATGTTTCCTGATTTCTATCTTTTCTTTCTTTCACCCTTGCAGTCATGTATTGAAGAAAGACAAATGATACACTGTTCCTCCATCTGTTTTCATGTGCTGGAATATATGGTCTGAGGTTAGCATTTTTGGATGGGACACTGTGACATTGCATAAACAATCTCTTCCCACTCATTGAGCATTAGGAAAAATAAGATTGAAGCTTTTTCCAAGTAGCCCAAGATACACCCAGAGAAGTTTCTGGCAGCCAAATTCTGGTATGCACAGGGAAATGAGTTTCCCTTGTTGGCCAGTTTGACCAGATGAGTGAGATTTCTTTTCTTGCTGAATTAATACATTCATTCATCCTGGGGTCAAATGTTCAGAAAATCCAGAACAGAATTTGCTGCTATTGGCAGCTTGTGACCAAACTGGATTGTATCAAGAAGGTTGGGACTGGTGCTGGCTATTTTTTTGGCTCTGTGCAATGGTCCTTGTTTTACCCACACTCTGTCAAGAAAAAGCCCCCTCCAAAATCCTTTGGTGGCATTTCCCATACTTCAATTGCTGTTTTTATTCACCTTCTCCTCTGTATCAGAAGATCCCCAAGGGATTTTTCTTACCATGAAAAGAGCAGTGCACAGTGATTTGGACAGTTCAATGGTTAGTACAGGTAAAATCCTTAATCTGACCGTCAAGGATGTAGTAAAACTTTTTATTCATGCTAAATAAATGCTTTGTTAATGTCCACAGACTCTATTCTCACCATCACACATATTGATCATGAAATTAAAGGTAAAATGTATGCCCTGATCCATTGCCATATAGCACCTAACTGGAACTCAAGTAATAGACAAAAGCCCATGGCTCAAAGGGCCAGAACTGATATTTTCCAGAACTTTGTCTCTGAAAATTCTTTGTGCTGATCTCTGTCTTCTCAAGGGACAAAAGAAGGATATTTTGGATATGGTGTATAGACCTGGCAGTCACTAGATACTTGCCAAGACAGCACATCCTAGACCTTCAGATCTCCTAAAACAAGAGATAAAGACTATTTTTTTTTCTTACCATATACACTGACTTATTTTGCATAGTAGCTTTAACAGCTCTGCTAGAACACATAGGACATAGAAGTGTGAACAGTCTATTTTCTCCATATTTCCCTAATTCCTTGCTGAAGAAAAGCTGAATATAGATGATATGTGTTAAGAAGAGCCTGACTTTTAAACTGGGCCTGAGAACAGGGCCTGCTCTCCTAAAATGAATAAAGCCATGTGGCAATGATGAAGAGCAGCATTCTCCAAGCTTTTCACAGTCCTCTCATCAGGCCAGATTCATGTCAAAAAGGTCTCCAAATCCATGGTGCACAGCTCCATGGGCTGTGGGCTCAGAACTGTTGAGGGTGTCACCTGCTGCTCAGCGCCCTGTCCTCTGGAAGGGACGGTGGGCTCTGGTTTCTGGAGCCATCCAGGATACCTGGTGTGAGAGAGTGTGGGGGTCCCAGTTGTGGGTTTCTCTGGGTCTGGACTGAAGGCACTTGAGATATTAGTGCATGTTCTGACTCAAGTATTTATTATTTCTTATCAGTAAAGTAGTCTCACTACTGTGTGCTCGGCAGCTTTTCATTAGAAGCCACAAAATGACCAACAATCTCTTGTTACAAGGTCTTTTAAGACGAACTATCCAATTAAGAACTGACACCTAGGTTATTTTCCCTTTTAACCAACAACTGATCCCAAAGAGCCCACAATGCAGACTTTTCTGCCCAATAACAAAATGCCACCCAGATCCATGAAGAAGAAGGAAGAAGAAGCATGAAGCAGAAACCCAGGACGACACCCTGTGCCCTCCATCTTGCTCCCATCCACAACATACTAAAAATCCCAAAACCTGAATTTCTCACCAAGTGATACACACCTACACTACTCTCTATAATCTATTTCACACTTTTGTGGATTCTAGTCTATCTTGAAGTCTAGGAAACTTTCTCCATGAATGAGGGTCAAGGTCAGTGCTCCCCTGGGGGTCAGGGCATCCCAGAGCAGACAGAGAAATATTCCCAGTGCTCTGGGTTTCCACAAGAGAGCTTCCAGACCTGCCCTTGCTGATGGATGAGATTGCTGCTCACATTGCCACAATGTCTGTGAGACAGAACCAGAAATGCAAATGTCCCCTCACACTGTCCTGTTTTGCAGGCACTGCACCAAATCTGTCTTCCATTTAGCAAATACCCCTCCTGAGCTTTAAAATGAACCCAGCCAATTCTTGATTGTCTAAAACTACATAATTTCTTTTGCAAGTCATTTCTTTCAGGTCATCACAGAAAGATTACTTTAAATTATATTGTTTCCATGGGTTTGAATATATATATTTTTAAGTAGCACAAGAAAGAATGCTATTACAGTTCCCAGACTGCATCATGACTTCACTTTGTTACTATTTAACTTTCAAATAAGACTTCATGGAACAGAGAATATCCTTGGTGTTGCAGAAAGAGATCCCAGCTGAATGCACATAATCACAAATGCTTTTTCATGTAAGCAGAATCTATATCACCTCAATAGATCTCCAGCTTCAACTTGAAAAGAAAAATAGAGTCTGATCCCAAGCTGTGTTCAAAGAAGGATGTGTGAGCAGGCTGTGGCAAAGACATTAAAGAGACACGCTGTCATTCTGAGATTTGTCAGCCCATCTTTCACTTATGCAGGGTGTCATTTATCACCCAGGCTTCATAAGAAGCTGGTATGTATTAATCTGTCCTAAAGCAATATCTCATATTATCTGTCACTTAGTAAACCCTGCAAATAAACCCTGATTTTAAAAAAAAATGCATAAAATCTGTGAAGGGAGGAGGGAAAGCAATAATTAGATAAATGCAATCTGGAAATTATGCACAGCACACTAATCCCCAGGCTTTCTGTTAATAAGTACAAAATATAAGGAGGAATTAAAAAAAAAAAAAAAGTATTTCTAAGGATATTGTAAGGTTACACAGGGAAAGTCAGAAAAACCAAGGCCCAATTAGAACATAATCTGGTTATTGCTGTAAAGGACAATAAAAATATTGCTACAAGTGCATTAACAAGCAAAGGAGGACTAAGGAAAATCTCCATCCTTTACTGAATGCAGGAGCAAACTTAGTGACGAAGGATAAGGAAAAGGCAGAAGTAATTCAAGCCTTCTTTGCCTCAGTGTTTAATTGTAAAACCAGTTGTTCCCTGGGTACCCAGACTCCTGAGCTGGAAGGCAGGGAAGAGGAGCAGAAGTCCTGATATCCAAGAGGAAATGGCTGGTGACCTGTTACATCACCTAGATACAAACAGGTCCATGGGGCTGGAGGGATCCTCCTGGCACGACTGAGGGAGCTGGTGCAAGTGCTCCCTGAGGCACTTTCCATCATTTACCAGCAGTCCTGGCCACCTGGGGAGGTACCAGGGGACTGGAGGTGAGTGACTGAGATGCCCATTTACATTAAGGGCTGGAAGGAGGACCTAGAGAGCCACAGGCCTGTCAGTCTGACCTTGGTGCTGGGGAAGGCCATGGAGCAGCACTCATCGTGGTGTGCCATCAGCAGGACAGGACAACCAGGGGCCAGGCCCAGCCAGCACAGGTTTTGGAAAGACAGGTCCTGCTTGACCAACCTGTTCTCCTTCAGTAACCCAGTGACCTGCTTAGTGGATAAGGGAAACGTTGTGGATGTGTCTGTCCTGTACTTCAGTAAAGCCTTTGACTTCATTTCTCACAGCATTCTCCAGGAGAAACTGGCTTTGGAGGAGTGAGTGCTGTTTGCTGGGTAAAAAACTGGCTGATGGCCCCAGGAGCGGTGAATGGAGTTTCATCCAGCTGTCAGTACGGGTTGCCAATAGTGTCAGTTTGCAGACAATACCAAGTCGATCTGCTTGAGGGCAGAAAGGCGCTGTAGAGAGATCTGAAGGGGCTGGATCAATAAGTCATTTCTATAAGGCTCAGCAACACAAAGTGCTGGGTCCTGGGTCACAAACCCAGGAAACAGTCAAGACTTGGGGAAGAATGTCTGGAAAGCTGCCTTGGGGAAAAAGGCGTGGGGTGCTGGTGGGCAGTGGCTGAACATGAGCCAGGGTGTGCCCAGGTGGCCGAGAAGGCCAGTGGCATCCTGGCCTGTGTCAGCAATCGTGTGGCCAGCAGGACCAGGGCAGGGATTGTCACCCTGGTGAGCCTACACAAGTCCTTTGTTCAGTTTTGTTCCCCTCATGCCAAGAAGGACATTGAGGCACTAGAGCATGTCCAGAGAAGGTCAACAGAGCTCGTGAAGGGTCTGGAGGATATGCCTTATGAGGAACTGAGGGAGAAAGGGAGGGAACAGAGCTGTTGAAGGGACTGGAGCTCAAGTCTGATGAGGAGCAGCTGGAGAGGAGGCTCAGGGCAGACCACATCACTCTACACTGCCTGAAAGAAGGCTGTAGCCAGGTGGGGGTCAGTCTCTCCTCCCAAGTAACAAGTGAGAGGACAAGAGGGACAGACTGAAGTTGTACCAGGTGTGGCATTCACATTCTCTGAACAGAGAGAGACACAATTCTCTCTCAGGGTTTTTTCCTGGAGAAGCACAGAGAGAAGAAGAGAAAACAATTCTGATCTCCACTTGCTGCTCCTGTTGTTTTTGCACATGTGGAATGTGTTAGGAAGATTGTTTACCTGAAGTGATTTGCCAGTTGGATTCTGCTGAGGATTGTTTTGTTTCCTTGACCAATTAGGTTAAAGCTGTCTCAAGACAGTCATGGGTTTTTCTTTTTATTCTTTGTAGTATAGTATTCTTTAATATAGTACAGTATTAATGTAATATACTATAGTTTAATAAAGCAATTGTTCAGCATTCGGAATCAATGGAGTCAGATGCCAATCATTCCCAGATGTCAGGGGTGCCCTGATTTTGCTATATGCCAGGAGAGGTTTAGATTAGATATTAGAAAATATTTCATCACTGAAAGCATCATCAAGTATTGGAATAGCTGGAGATGGTGCAGTCACCATACTTGGAGGTGTTCAAAAGACATGTGGATGTGGCACTTGGGGGCATGGCTTAGTGGTGGGCTTGGCAGTGCTGGGTTAATGATTTGGACTCAATGACCTTAGAGGTATTTTCCAACTTAAATAATTTTATTTTTCTAATAATCGGGGTTGCTCCATAGAATGGGGTTGAGATTTCTGTGGCCATGCTAAACTCCTGCACAAGCAAAGAATGTCTTGGAAGTATGGATGAGACCCCTCAGAAGAAGTCAATGAAAAAATCTGCCTCCTAAGCAGGAGCAGAGCCATGCAGGCAGAAGAACTGCATAGCAAACAATCACTTCTGAAAACTGTCGACACTTTCTATTCTTCTGTTTCACTCATGTAATCCTGACTTTGCTGTCCTGTTCCTGGTTCATTCTGTCTCTTCTTGTTTGTTTTTACCCTTGGTGTGCTTCATGCCTTCTCTGTGACCTTTCAGCCTTTGGAAAATAGCTCTTCCTGTTTTGTTATTTGCACATATCACTGACATGTTCCCAGATTTCTTCTTGGTTTTCTTCTTTTTTTCTCTCTCTGTACGTGGTCTCACACAAAAATAAGAGGGTTCACAAAGAACGCTAAATATCAAAGGCATCAAGTCATGGGCTAACTTATTATTTTAGCTCAGTATTTTTAATCCCAGGGGAGCCAAGAATAAAGCCAGAGGATGATCCAAAAAGCCGTATGACAGGGATGGGTAACTAGCTATCACAAGCAGTGATGAGCACCTGGACACACATGTCGATCCATCAGTTATTAAGGGCATTTTGTGTTGATATAATCTGGAATCATCTTTCCAGCTGCAGCTGGAAAAGTGAGTATGTTTATTTAACCCATCTAGGATAACAGTTTTTTGTATTTTGTCCTATTGATCTGACTCTGAGTAGTTCAGAGCTGAATTGAGGGTATCATTATGATATAGCATAAAACACTCCTGGGATTTATTTCTTGATAATGGACTTCCTCAGCCAGGAAAGAGCATCATTTCAGGGACCCTCACATAAATCTGACACAACTTTCCATTAGATTTGAGGGACTGCTCTTGCAGCACCTTTCCAATGCAGCAGAGCTGACTCCAGAGCAGGATAACATGATTTGCTGCCCACGGAAATCTTGCCATCATTAAGTCACTGAGAGCTGGATTAATCTCTCTTATCGCAGCTGATCAAGCAGCAATTAAAGATTTCTTACAAGTCCTAAGCTGTCTGACTGATTTAGCTACCAGGGAAGAAGAGCAGTGTCCTAGAAGGAAAGCACCCATCATCTTGTTGGTGCCCTTGTACCATCCCCTTTCCAGCCCCTTTCACACCCTCCACTCAGCCACTGTCACAAATCACAACATACAACCCTCACTTGAGGATTGTAATCTGACCACTGATCACTTTGCTCCTTTTGTGAGTGTAAAATCAATGGTCTCCATTGAGATGAATATTTACACTTTTAAATGGAAATTTTCCAATGCCTAATGCTTATGTACTGCATGTACAGTTGTGAATTTGTTGCCTGTTTTGATCAATTGGCCACTAATGAAGGTTGCCAGCATGGAAGAGGCCTCCCTTCCCCTGACTGATAGCCCTACTTCAATTTGTTCAAGGGCTTTGTTCAAAAGTAGAAAGAATAAGGGATAAGAAGCAGAACTGCAAATAGACTGAGATTTATAAAACATGACATTTTATTATAAGTAATAAAATCAACCTACAAAGCAAAGGCAAATATTAAATGATACAGTCATGCATTTTGTTATCTACGCAAATATTTTTTAACCGCGTCAGTTTTGATTTGGTATGTGTAAGTTTGGGATGATCACATCCTTGGGAGACAGAACATATTTCTTCTGCTCATAAGCTCCACTTTTCATGTGAGTTATCACACAATCATATCTTCACCCATTTCCTTTAATGTATTTAGTTACATCTCTCCTAATACATGAGGGTGATTTTGGTTATTGGTGCATTTCATTGCTGTTACATTGCACACATTGGTTGCCATGATTTTTTTTTTTCAATTCTTCACTTTAATCAGCATGTAACATCAGTCCTTCAGTTCATATGAAAACTAAATCCCAAGATATGCTTGCTTTTACAGTCTGTCAATCTTAGACACAAAATTTACATTTTAACTTTGGCAATATTCAAGTGATGCACAGCTCTAGGGGGGTGTGACTATATGTACATATAAAAATATCTACAAAGCATTTCTGATGTCATAATCTGTCACAACAGTACAGATGTGTCCTCTAGCCTAATTCCCTATGTCAAAACACATGTAATTCTAGCTTATACCAGTAGTAAGGCTAAAGTTTAAATGTTTCTCTTTGCATCAACCTTGCTTCACTCCTACTTTTTATAAATTATGAATACAGAAAAGGAGAAAATATTAAATAGTCAATGTAGGCCAACATTGGAAGTTAATATTATTGTATTTGATAAAGTCAGGAGCATGCATTTAAATGTGATACTGCTGCAATCTCTGCAATATTTGGTAGAACAGACAGTTCTATTATTTTACTTTAATTTCACATAGTTCTCAAAGTAGCCACAGGGGAAAGGACGTGTTAGATTCATCCAGTACTGTAATGTGTCTGTCCTGAAGAACAGCAGAGCTCAGTTAGCATGCATGGATGCCCAGAAGAGTTGAAAGAGCTGGTTTGTTTGAGCAGTGCTGGTGGCAGATCTGTAATGGGTGCACAGGAGAATTTGGAAAACTAGCTGTTTATTTTTCCTTTAGTTTGTGCTCAGAAACGTGTTTATTTTCTCACTTTGGCATTTTTCAACCCTTCTTTCTACCATCTCCTTCCCAGTACAATGACTCTCAGTTTGGTTTTTGAATTCCTTTTTTCCTCTCCTGTGATTCAATTGTCTCTTAAACAGAGTAGCATACTTTATTATCAGGCCACAAATCCCATATAATACATTATCTTCTGGTGTCCTCCTTTCATAGTTTCTGGGGTAAAGGTCAGATTTTGTGCCTGCAGTAGCACAGGGTCCTGCCTGAGGATTTCTGCGTTTTCCAGGTGGGTTTGGGAGGCTGCCGAGGCTGCAGGGCTGGGGCTGTGCAATCGATTCCCTGCACACACTCCAGTCACAGTCTGTATCAATAGCTCTTGGAAAGCCCAAAATTAATATTCTGGTCATTTAGTCACTCGACTGATGCACTCAGACCCACTCCACCAGGCTCCTTCCCATCCTTGTAAAATCTTTTTTCATCATTTGCATTAGAAATCACAAGTTTGTCTCATTTTAGGGGGGTTTTGCAGGGTCTTTGCATTTACTTATAAAATACATTTTGGATGTATTTGTTTTCTATTTGCTTTCTAGCTGAAGAGTTGTTGCTAATGCCATCATTTCCTTGATTCCTGTGCTTTTAAAATTACGGCACTTCCTATCCTTTGATGTCCATATTTCTAACCATTGATCTTATCCCAAGGATCTTTTTACTTGCTAAAAGCACATACAGAGTTTTCCCAGCCTCCTCTGACACTTGCCCTGCTCTCATCTTTCATGGTCTATAGCCCAGATAAGGTACTCAGGGCTCAGAATCCTGCTCCTGTAAATGTCTCAGGTTAAAAAACATACCACACCCTAATGCAATAGCCACAACAGTGCCCCATTAAGCCTCTGTCTTCTGCGCTGGCTGGAAGAGTTTCACAGAATACCAGAGCACCTCTAGTTCCAGGCATTACAACTCTAAAAATACATTGTTAATTTAAGGGCACAGATTGCCCCATTCACTTAAAGAGAACATTGTTTCAGCTGTAATAGTCCTTCACCACTCTTATATATGCATAGGACATCTGCAACTCTGTTTATTGTCATTTAGAACCTATGAATTGACACTGTGAAAGTTGTTCATTCAAATTAATGTTTCCATTGGGCTCCTGCTGTCTTAAATGGTGCAGAAAATATGTTTTTCAAAATAGAAATTGGTTTATTTACCAGAAATAGGTTTTACTTACTATTGATAATTTAGAATATGTTTTTCTGGGCTTATATAATTCACACCACTAAAATTAATACCCTCTTAAATGATCTTTTAAGCATTATATGATTTTTAATGTATCCTTTTTAATCATGAACAGACAAGTGCAATTACTATTCACTTCCTGATTTTCTCCTCATAACTACTACTTAGTCTGCATTAAGCCACTCCAAATGGGAGTCCTTCATCAAGCTAAGGAACAGTGTCTTTTGTGACTGAAAATCATAATGATGAAATTCTGAATAGCACACATGCTTTGCTGTATGATTGCTTATAAAATGTCACACATTATTTTTAGATACAGTACAGGTGGGGCCAAACGTCCCTCCCAACCCAAAATAGTTTATGACCAGGCAAAGTGTCTTTTCTCCCACTCCTTGCACAGGGGCCATTCCCAATTACTCCCCGTGCTTCCTGAGCCTGGTTCAGCTTAAAAACGATGCATCTGCCCACATTTGTGGGGACTCTCTCATCTTTCTAGCTCTGCCATGGGGACTAACTGTAAGGAATACACTCACTCCTGTGTAATGTAGTCTAGCACCTATGTTTCCTGTTTACCTATCAGAGGGAGAAGCACATCTTCCATGGTGAGTTTCATCTCACTAAATCTAGATGTATGCAGCTTCCTTGACTTTCCTTTAGGTGGGTTCCTCCCCTGCCTTTGCAATCAGTGGAGAAGCAGGAATTTCTAGGACATGAGTCACTGCATCTCAACACAGACACCTGAAGTAAGTCAGACTAATTTAATTTTTGGTTTTTTTTCTCTACTGCCTAGAGGCAGTCAGACTTTTCATCAATTCAGCTGGAGAACCTCATCCATCCCATTCTTTCTGGAAAAAATTTGAACCAAGAAATTTTGAGTAAACAGCTGCCCAGTCTTGGATGGAAAAAGACAGTCACTGCCTCTATTTAATGTGAGAAACAGATTTTGTTAACAGTTTGGTATTGGGTACATTTTGACATCCCAGAAACAACATGTCTTATCTATGATGCACAGTGTTTGCAAATGATCCTGTCCCACAGATGGGTAAGACTGTTCAGACCTCACAGCCCTGGAGCCTTGGACATGTCTCAAAAGCCCTTCAGTGTCACAGTGGCTCTAGAGCCACCAGACATCACTGCCAAAATGTGCCATATTTTCCATGTTGTGCTGAAAAACCCAGCTAGTAATTTGTCCATTTCCTGTTCTGAAACTTCTTTATAGAGGATAAGTTTCTGTTTGTTTGTTTTTTTTTTTTTTTTTTTCCTGAGGACCATTCCCCTTTCCAGACAAAACCAGTACAGTCAAATGCCTGAAAAACAAAATCCTTTTACTCTAGATTTTTAATGCAAATGTCTAATTTGGAGTTGAACTGCAAGAGAATGCTTAAATGGACTTCTCTCCCCCAACACCCCTTTCCCTTAAACTTTTCCAAACCAAGTATTCAGGTACTTGTCTTGGTATTTTGATGGAGAAAAAGTTGATGTGAAAATTTATGTCTGTCTGGTCACACTTTTTAAAGTTCAGGCAAAGATGTATTTCACAGGAGAAGGACCAGAACACAAAGAAGCTCAGTGAGCATCAATGCCACTGTGAGCTAATTGAGTCTATAAATGTGCAGTGCTGTTTTTATTGGAATATTCACTTTAGTGAATATTTCAACAGGTAGGTCAGGAACAGGGGTCATTCAAGACTGGGTCATTAAAATCACAGTGGTGGAAATTCCAGGTAAGGATAAACTGTGGAGACTGAGCCTCTTATTTTTGAAGAGGCAATGGAGGAGCATTTGTTTGACTGCTTTAACAGGATCAATCCCAGTGTAGACATAAACACCATCGGTAATTACATGAAATTGCTTTTTCCTAGGCACTTTATCTTTTCAGTACATATTTAGTAGCTCTTTATTGTCATGTTTTTCTCATTTTTGTCTCCATGTTTTACCTCCTGCAGGCTATTGAAACCACACACTGGAGACAGAACTCTTTGCTTCTTCCCATGATGCCTATGTTATGTGAGATCTGCTAATGACTCTTAGTTTTTAAACACCCAGCAAATTAGTGGGGATCCACTTTGCAAAGGGGGATCTGAGACACAGCTCAGAGTTAAAAACCTGCATTAATTTTGAGTACCCAATTAGAGATACTTTCAACCTTAATTTTTCAAAGCCTTTTAAAGAAAATTCTAATTCAAGCAACAAATCTGAGTGTTCAGTGCTTTGATAGATCTGATCCCAGAGTTTCATATCACATATCACAGAAAATGAGGAACATTTTGACCACATGTGAAAAGCTCACCATATGCCTTGAATGCCCTTGCATAGGAACATGGTGGCAGAGGAATAATTGTAGCTGATCCTCCACAGCATCACCTAGCCATTTTTTTTTCCTCCAAGAGGTTCCTGCAATTCCCCCAACCATCTTTAATAAGAGCTGAGATCTTACAAGGAGCCATCTTCTCTACTACATATCTGATATTTATCCCTTCAGAAGTTTAATTCTGTGTTTTGACTGAGTAGGTGACATTTAGCCAAAATGATAAATAATGATATAATTGAAGACTTCAAAATAGAGTGCTCAAGAGAGATGTAAATCCACTGCACTGACAAGCTGTACTTCCTTTGTTCTGAAGCACTTTCCATTCCATTTGTTCACAGGGTATTGTTCCCATCACGGCTGGGTGCTGGGGTTGGATCAACTGCAGCACATCAGCTGCAGCTCCTGGACTGGCTCCTGCCCTGCATGTGTCACCACAGCCTGGCTGGGACACCCTGGCCATCATCCCACACCTGCTGGTTTGAAGCACAAGATGGGTGCAGTGAGGTCTTCAGCCCTGTCTGATGCTGTGGGGCTCTGACTCCTCCCAACGCCCAGTCTCCTCACAGCCACCAGCTCTTCCTGACCTGGCTTTCTTTTCCCTACTCCCTCTTTCAGCCTCAGCGTACCCACACCAATGTTTCCCATCCTCAACTCAGCCCAGGCTGACCTGGGACCTGTAAGGGGATGAATGCCTTTGTTGCTACACAGGAAAGGAGACAAAGGGACTGGGACAACTGGCTGCACAGAGCAGTGAATATTCAAAGGAGAAGAGATCATAAGACACAGTTCCCAAGACCCTGAGCCTTAGGGCCTGGATTATAGCTGAATAATCAAAATTGCATCATAGTGCTTTTTTAATACTGAAAAACAGCTTCTCTTTTTGTCTTTTTTTTTTTTTTTTTTGGTTTTGTTTTTTTTTGTTTGTTTTTTTTTTTTGGTTTTGTTTTTTTTTGTTTGTTTTTTTTTTTTGGTTTTGTTTTGTTTTGTTTGGTTTTTTTTTGTTTTTTTCCTAGTTGTTTTCTTCCTTCTCAGAAGTGGCTAATCTACTTTGCCTGAAACCTCTAAAAAATATTCAGCTTAGGGTGGGCACGTAGAACTGACATTTACAGCCTGAAGCATTCATGTCTGGCAAAGTTAAAAGCAACTGAAAACAGGGTATTGTAATAGGAAACAAAATAGGAATACCAAACTTAATAATCAGAAGCTACATCACCTCTACCTATTGTAATGAATGATCCAGAGAAGGTAATTCAAAGGACTCTTGTTTGCCCTTTCTCAGAAGATGAACAAGGCAACATTAAATGAAATGGAAAGGCTAAAGGGAAATACTTTTCACAGAACATGCAGCACCTGAAATTCACTGTCAGATGATAATGCTGAGAACAAGAGAGCAGCGATTCACAGCAGTCAGTTCCACATAACAAGAACACCTGCAATTGGTTGATAAGATACATTTATAGAGGACATTTTTCTTTATGCTTGAGGACGTATGGCAAGTGCTAACTGCCTGAAGAAGAACTTTTCCTAACAGATTATGTGGACACTGGGATTATCAGATCTGCTTCTCCAAAATATTCAGCACTGCAGTTGAACATGTTTCAACTGTGGAGTATTCAAACCTACCAGTTCATTCATGCAGACCTAAGCAGCCCACTCAGCCAGTGATAGTTGGGTGGTGGGGTCTGTTTTGGGTTTTTCTCAACTTAGGAGCAATTTAAAGGGAGATGAGTTGCTCTGTTCAAATTATGAGACATGGATCGTCTCATGAATTAAATAATTGCAGTTTTGACATCATCATTCAGTGTTCCAAGAGTAGATTCAAAACACAACTATTTATTTAAAATATAACCTCTTTCCTTGATCAGTATCTCACCAATGCTTTTACATTGTAACGTATGTCCTTTTCATCAGACATTGCATGATATATTTCAAAGGAAGAAAAATCAAAACCACCTTTCACAGCAAATATCTAAAGGCAGCACACTTTAATTGCCAACTTGTCACCAAATATTTGCCGTCACTTATCTAACATACTACTGAATACATACTACTACAGCATACTTGTCATCAGTGCTACAGATGACTAGCAATAAAACAAACAGTATGATTTCCCTTAGAAGCTGCTCTGCCTAGTCTGATATGATGGAAATCTACAGGCATTTTGTTTAGAACTTATTCTTCAGATTCATCTCATTGTATTTGTGCAATAATGAGACTTGTACAAGCAACTTCATTTCCTCTAAAGCACAACAGCTACCACACACTAGATGTGAAATTCACAATAAAATCACTCATGATTATCAAATTGTAACAGATATACTTTTGCATCTAAGTTTTTTTAAATCTGGTAAATCATTAACTGCAACGAAAAGTGTCTACAGATAGTCTCATTCCTAAAAAGTTATTCTGTGGGTTAGTTTAAATTAGTCTTGTCTCAGCAGTTCCAGCTGGGATGGAAATAATCTGAATAATGAGTTTGTCTCATTAGAATATCTCAGTGTTCTGGTGGACTTCAAAAATAATGCTTGTATATAACTCAAGTTATATATAAATCATATAAATATTACCAAATTATCACTTTATTATTGTAATGAGATGTTAAAAATGTTTAAAAACACAAACAAAAGATAAAGAAGAGATATTTATATATCTAGGATTATTTGTCTAGTTTTAGATTTACCAAACTTTTATTTGTGATATTGGTCAAATACTGATACTGACAGAATCATAAAAAATCCTGAGCCAGATGGGGCTCACACGAATTACCAAATTCCAGCTCCTGGCCCTGCACAGGGCAACCCCAGGAATCACTCCACATGCACTTTGTGAACTCTGGCAGGCTGTGCACTTCAACTCCAGCACCAGTTCCAGTGCCCAGCCCCTCTCTGGGTGAAGAACCTTTTCCTAATGTCCAGCCTGGATCTCTGCTGACACAGGTTCCTGCTTTTTCCCTGGGCCCAGATTGGAACAGTTCAGGTGTCTGTCACAGCATGTGTTCCTCCATGTGCTGGGGCAGAGGGCTCCTCAGTGTAGTGGAAAACTCTCCTTCTCTGAGCCAGAAATTGCCTGCTGCTCCTGATTTTGACAAGATGTGCAAACAGGATGTAGCAAGCAGAACCAGTGAGTGCCATGTCTGTGTGCCTGCTGCAATCTGCAAATGAAATCAGCACTGAAACTGTAAATGAAAAAGTTGAAACTCCCACAATTAATAACTTAAAGGCACTCAGGGGACAAAACAAACTTGTTCCATTTATAGGGTCTTTACAGGACACTTTTTTTCATGTCAGAATCTACTGTTCCAAAAAAGCAAATAGTTTACCTGATCCATTCTTCCACTGGGGTTTTCTTGGGGGTTTTACTTGGTTTTGGGTTTGTTTTGGTTTTTTTTTTTTTTTTTTGGTTTTTTTTTTGGCTTTTTGGTTTTTGTTTTTTTTCTGGACTGAATAATCAGTGTAGTAATTCAAGTCACTGAAGCAAAGCTTTAAAAGTAAGTGCAGCAAGGAGGCTGAGACTACAAAAATCTTCTGTTGGGCTACATAAGCACAAACAATATGGGTACCACTTCACTGCTGAGAGAAAAGTCTGTGAAAAGCAGCTGTAAAGGCAGATAAAGTGGGAGGGGACTGAGGCATCCTGGTATTTTACTATTTCATGTTACTTGGTGTCACCCTCAAGTCTAAATTATTTAGTATTTTTTTAATTTGCAGTAAAGTTAATTGAATTTTTTAAATTTTAATTATATTGACATTTAATTACTCATTCTAAGGCGATGATACAAAATATCTGGAGGAAAAAGGATCCAGAATTAACTGACAATGCTAATATTGCCAATAGAAAAAAAAAGTATTTTTCTGATATTTGAAAGGAGAAAGAAGTCATCAATATTTTACAGACAACAGGACTGAGCAGGATATTTTATATATATATATGCACTTATACAGCTAGACCTCTGTATCTGTGAATATGTGTGCATATATATGAGTGTACCTATATCTGCATGAGTATGTACATGTCCATACACACAAAATCTATTAAATCACTGGAAAAGCCAGATACTTAATAAGCTGGAGATATTCTGCCTGTGGAAATCCAATTTTTTCCATATCTATCATGACCAGAAGTCCATAATAATTACCTGACATTAAAGTGACACCAGTGAGAAAATAGAAGGGAAAATTTTCCTCTTCAGTTGCAAAAAATATGCAGAATGATGGATATCTTTCCTTTTATCCTGAGGACCTGGCTGAAGAGGTTCTCATCTCTGAACATTTATCTCTATTACTATGGACTAATTGCTGCCATTTCAGGTAGTCCACATGTTTGTGGACATCATCATGGTGAAAAATAACACACCAAGTGCAATTTTTTCATGGATATTACTAACCCAAGTCATTCCAGCATCTTGGGTCATACAGGAACAAGGAGAGCTGAAGGGAGCAATAAGGTTCATTTTGGCAGCAGGATTGCACAGGTACAGAGGGAGCCACTGAGGACCACACATGTAGGACAGAGAGTTAAGACAGATAGATTTATATATATATATATATACACATATAACTGAACCAAATGGATTGCAATGACTTTGCAAGCTCTGAGAGCAGCTGGGAAGCTGAGGGAGGGAGGTGGCAAAGCGGGCAGCGGGTGACAGAAACCTTGTCCCTGCCGAGGACTGGTAACTCCTAAGCCCTTTCTCACCCCCAGCCACCTGCCTTTCAGCTACTCAGGGTTGCTCTGGTACTTCCAGAGTGATTCTAAGATACATTCAATGAAAACAATTATTGTGCTTGGTTTTGCCCACCATATTCTGGCTGCTAAGCAGACATCAGGTTATGTCAGTTTACAGCACTAGAGCATCACTAACCAGTTGTGTTGCTTGTGATTTAGAGCAATCCAATTGAAAAAGTCTTGGAATCCAGTTAAAAACCTCTGATATCTTCACAGAAAGGGACCTTACAAAGCAGAAGCAGAAATACTGCCCAGGGCAGATATCACTTGCTAATACAGATGATTTATTTCACTGTAAAAAATGAAAAAAAAAATCTGATATGGAAGCATCAAGAAAGACTTTAGATAAAACCACACCACTGTCATTTCTGAGGAATCCATACATTACCAGATGTCTTGTTGCTACTTCTGATTTTGTGTAACTTGCAGCCAACCCATACCTGTTCAGTCAGTCAGTGAGTGATACTTTTGGTTCAGTATCAGTATCACATCAGTTGGGATCAACCAGCACAAAATCACTCACCTCAGTGAAATTACATCAATCTGCACTCACCATATGGCCTAAGGCAGTTACCATGTCTCTTATGTCAATAGTTACAATTTTACTTCTGTTGGCTTTACATATCTGTGACATACCAGCTTCTAGACACCACAGCTTGTTTTATTTCTGATTCTTACTGCATATGGTGAAGTGCCTGGGTATTTTGGTACAGTCTGACATGCTTTGGAAGTGCCAAATGGCCCAGTCTCACACAGTTAGCACTACTCCAGCAGCCTGTCTAAAAGTATCATCTTAGGTCATACTCAGCTAAGGTTTGCTTTGGTTTTGTTAACTGTATGCTACGAGAAACCTGGATTTGAACTGTTCTCCGTAAATGTAAGTTTGTACACAACTGCATGGCCATATGGAATCTGTAGTCTTCTGCAAGGGAAAACACCTTCAGCAGAGAGCTTCCCCCCCACCACCACCATGCTCCTCAGCCTATTTCCCAGATCAGGCCATCACACAAGATTGTCTTGCTACCCAACTAATACTGACATGCAAAATTGCAATTTTTATGGCAGATGAGAAACCTGAGAAGTGTTTTATCACCGTGTTTTATAATAACAATGAAAATATGCTTAAAAGTTATCTGTGTCATTTAACTGTGGACAGCATTCTTCTGACTTCCCAGGAAATGTCTGTGACTCAGGACCACCTTCATCTGGAGTATCCTTGTACATGTCTACACCAAGGAAAGAGAAGACCAACGAAAAATCTCTGCAACTGAGGCCAGCTGGCCCAGAGATCTGAGATATTAAAAGTACCTGAAGTGATACTGGAGGCATGTGGGAGCTTGTCAGACTCTATTTATTACCCCAAACTGAATGTGTGTGCTGCACTCTCTGGGGGTGGGGTGAAAATACAGATGAATGGCTGATAGTTTAGCTAAGGAAAAGCTATTACAGTGCAGGATATCCCTAGGTGGATACTATTCCATCCCCTCATCCAAGTTAACCCATCCTTGGGACATAAGAAAGTCTTTGTTATTTCAGTTCTTTGCTGTAATTTCCACCATGAGCTGACATCTTTGAATTTGTATGTATATTAGCTACTTTCTGCCTATTTTATTGCTTCATTGCAATTTAAGGAATGGAATAAAACAGATAAATCAATCCCCTCTACAAAAGGCCACAAATCAGCTGTGTACAACTGTCCTAGTGCCAGCAAATCCACAATGTAAATAATAACAAAAATGTCTGAATAATGAGAGAAATAAGGGAAATTGCTTCATTAAGGTAATTTCCCTGGACACAGTTATTGCTTGAAGCACTATAACAAAAGATATTTTGTTTACACCACAATTTAAAGAAATTATTTAACGATTCCCATGAGCATTCTCTGACTTAAAAATAAACACATTATGTCTCAGTCTGTGCCCAGAGAGTTAATGGTAAAGCAAAATTGTTCAGCTTGGCTCTGACATTAAAAGCATTTCGTACTGCTCTGCCAGTTTCAAGTAGCCAGACTTCTGCCAGGCTTAAGAACTAGGAGCTGTACTTTTGCACATTTGGAAGAAGTCCAAAATGTATCCCAATACTGAGTACATTTTAAGCTGCTTAAGGCGACTTTACATGATGAGAACAGTGAAAAGGCTCAGGAAAGCAAATGACAGCAAGGAATAAGAGCTCCACAGATGCACATTCTGGCCCCAAAGTTGTAGCAGCATTGTGACATTCTAGCTATTTAGCTATTTTCCAAGATCAGAGGTCGCCTTGGGCACCAATACCAGTGGGACAGACTCAGGTATGGTGTATGTGACTGCTCCAGAGAATGAAGGATAATATTTTTGTTACAGAGTGTATTAGCTGCAATAAAAACTACTCTGTATTTGGAACACAATTGGCTTCCAGATTTGTGGGGCAGTACCAGGTTGCTTTCAAGAAACTCAGTCCTGTTCATCCCATTTGGCAAATTGTTAGAAAATCCCAATGAAAACCATGTGCTAATAACATGCTACAAACTATTCTATTAATGCTTTAATGAATATATAATGAATACTATGAAATCAAAACACCAGAACAGGTTTAGTAAATAAGAAGACTTTAAAACAACATAGAATATTAGAATGATCTTTTTTTCTTTCAGCCCCTTTGAGACAGAACAGAACCATATGCTCAGAAATGTTTCTCTTGAGCTGCGTTCAAGTGCCAGTGATTTACATTTGAAGTGTCCATGTCTTACACTTCCAAATATACACATGAATTTAAAACTGAATTTACGTGGTCATTTACTCTGATTGAGTAATTTTTTTTCATTATAGCAGCCTTCTCTGCTCAGATGCAAAACAAGTTAGTTGTGGAGTGGCTAACTTTTGCATATGTAGATTGAAATGCAAAAATGCCTGCATGCTCATAAATGTCAGGCTCCTGTTTGCTAGCATGTCCACATCCTCAAGCTAAATTCCTGTATGTCTCACTGCACAATATGAAGACCTGCTTCTCTGCAAAGGGAAGCAGGTTTTAATTCTGTAATAATCTGCCTAGACTCCACATCCTTGCATCTGCCCCCCAAAAAAAGGCAAAAAACCACACAAAAAAACCCCTCAACCTGACACTACACCAAAGGGAATAGAGAATTCCCTGATTAGTGCAAAAGCATGCAAAGCTTTTAAAGCTGCTTCACTGTAAGACTTACAAAGCTTAATCCAATTTTATTGTATTCTAGACACCAATAGAAAAGCTTTTATTAAAAGGGTACTCTTTGTAAGAGTAAAAAAAAAAAAAAAGCCTTTGTTAGATTGTCTATGCTATTTTGAGCAATTTCTTCTAGATTTTAATCCTGCTTTAATTCCTGTGAGAATTTACAGCAGTAATGGGAGCAGGTTGTCCTGTGGAGTGCAGACAGACCCTTACTCTTTGTTACCTCTCCAGCTATGTCAATCTGTTGCTCAGACTAACAGATACTAGTGAGAGAGAAAAATTATTGTCAGCACATCATGGACCTTTTGTCTGCTCTTGGAGGTGACTTGGTACACCCAGGAGAGCTTAACTGGTGATATATATCTATCTCAAATATATATAAGCACTGACTCATTTACAGAAGTCTGAAGAGACAACCTAGAAGAAGGCTGACTATTTATCTATATATTCTCAATAAAATGACTTTTAACATTTCTCTCAAGATATACAAACACCAAATTTGGGGGTGAAGGGAATTTCCAGATTCAGCTGTGTGGATTGACTTCTGTATCCTCTGATTCTGTAGATTCAGAGGATTTCACTGGCTCCATGTTGAGTCTTAAGGAATTTCAAAATCAGTTACCTGTCATCGTTGTTGATAATTCTTTAACGTTTCATGCTAAGGCAGTAACAAATAATAGTTATCTGTAAGGGGCATCCTTCACTAATATTCATGAACCACCTTAAGGATGGTCTCTTCATAAATGAGCCTCAGAGGAGGATTATTCAAAAGACAGCAAAAAAATGAAGCCTGACACATTCTGAGTAGTGAGGTGTTCTGAGTAAAAAGCAAAAATGTTATTAATGGCAAAGTCCATTAACACCTACCTAAGAGTCACAAAAGTGACTATCAAATAGTAAGATTTATCCTTCCCTTGAACGTGATTGCTCTTAGAGAAGCACAGCTACAGCAGGCACAAACACTGCAAAAAGAGATCACACTGCCTTATAATTAAAATATTAACACCCTCGCTGAAGAAAAAAAGTGTATCATAAAAAAGCCTGAAGTAATGTTTTGCTAAAATGGTGAAATCTAGCACAAAAAACAAAGAAAAAACAGAGCCAGCTGATCTCTGTTGTGAGATTGAGCTGTTTAAAGCCTTACTCTGTCTAATCACACTATTCTTACTCAACAGTATGACTGCAGTAAGTGGATGGCACTTCAAAACCTGTTTAATCATCAAGAGTCAAGACAAAGGGTGTTTCTGGGCAGACAGTACAGTTTGGTGGCAATTTTCCATAGGAAAAGAAAGGGCAGAAAAGTAGCATGGATAACTTTGATGAGGAATAGTGCAGACAAAATTTCTGTCTACTGAAGTGCTTTGAAGTTCATTCTTCCATATGCCCTTACAGGTCACAGCCATCAGCCACCTGTGTATTTTACTGACAGAAGTTGGTGCAATATGAGTTTCCAGATAAATACAGTCAGGCCCACTCTGCACTGAAAAGATTGCCCAGAGGACAGTGATGGCTTTTGAAATATTCAACACTTCTTCACACTGCACAATGTCCACCAGCAACCTTCACTCGCACCTTTTCCAGCTCAAGTTTCACATACAAAAATATTTGGAACATCAAATAAAAAACTGCACCAGCTTCTGAATTGTACTGAAATTTGATTTCCATATTTACTGTCCTCCATCTGGGACTACAAAAGAAAGGAAGAAAATAAATTGAATACATAGCATTGGTTAGACTTAGTGGTGTTGAGTAGTTTGGGATGATAGAATTATTATATGGGATTGTGAGGTATCACTGTGCTATGAGGCGTGTGTGCTTCTAGACCTTGATCTGCTATTTCAGATTCTTTTCAAAAACCTTTGTAAGTAAGCTCCCCATTCTCAACAACTGATGCAATCACTAAGCTATATATCCAAGAGATCTTGGTCTCCAACTATCTTCCCCCACTTTAAATACAAAAGAGTCAAGTCATTCTATCAAGACTGTCTTTGCATCATAGCAGAATCATATTTCCAAATAACAGTAATTTTTTATCATCGAGGGATTACTTTTATTTATTTGCTGACTGAATCATTACAAATCAAACTGGTAGCAAATTTACTCCTGTTGAGAAGCCTTTACAGAATCATTCAACTTTCTACAAACATGTTTAATTTCTGTAACCAATAGTGAATTATTTCTCTGATTATATTTCAAGAGTATTTTCTTTCATTTTTCTGCCTCCCAGAGCTGTTGATTGAAATCTGGAGGCAGGTGAATAATGACTAGCTCGCTCCAAGTGTTTGAAATGCAATATGGGCTCCATGGTGATTCATTAAATTAGGTAAGAATACATGGAGGTTTTCCCAAATTGCAAGAAGCTGTCCTAGTTACTATGAATGATAAATATTGTAAAGAAAATAAATGAAAACTAAATCATTGCTTTTATTCCTCAGGATGTTCACAAATCACTCACAATAATGAGTCAAGATTAAATACCTCTACAGTCTGGCAGATTTAGAGCGTCTAAACTTTAGACATTAAATACCTGTGCTTCTTGTCTGCTGCCAGAGACTTTGTCTAGGATAGGATTTCAGACCTCATTAAATGGCCCTTGTCCACCAAAAGTTTGGACAAAAGTAGTGTTATTGCCATTTGAGAAAAATTGGTGCAATTTACTTCGTCCGAAAAATTGTGCTTCTTAGAGATATGGACTTAGAATCCCTGCTGACACTAGTCATCATTGCTGGTGGCCAAAACTTGAGAAATAGGCATGATTTATAGGGCAGGCATGGGAAAGAAAGTTGGCAGCTCTGCTTGTCCTGGTCTCAATAGGGATGCTGGCTCTGTGGCACCTCACAGATTTCCCACGTGGCACCCATTCAGAGCAAGCCCCACAGCAAACACTTTAATTACTTCATTTTCTAACTTCTACCTGCTCCATAGGCATGAGATGCACCTTCCTTAAAATCATCCAGCTGAAAGCTCGCTCATGCCCAGCTTGTTGTGATGACTCCTGACCTGTCCCCTGCCTGGCTGGAGGGTACCATAGTAAAATAGCTGAGTGTCCTTTGTTTTGTTGGGTTTTTTCCCTGCATAATAGAAAGCTGTAAAATTAACAGCACTCCTTTTAGCAAGGCAGATTACATCTCTGGTGTCCTGCAGCACTGCTGACTTCAGTCACTGCATCATTAAACCCTGTGTGGCAAAGGGAGGTGATGGTTCACTGTAAACAGAAGAGGACTTTTTGCCTCTTCTGCATCTGAAACCCCTGGACAACAGGAACAGTCTGTAATAACTTCTGTGTGGGGCCACAATGAATCAGGAGGACTTGGGAACAGTGTCAAAGCAGTGCCCAGGGCTGGCAGAGAGCAAAGGAAAGGAAAGTTTTCCCCTCTAAGGACTGAAAAAGAAAGCTAGAAGGAGTTGCCATAGAAAGGGAGGCAAACAAGGATAATTTGCCTACAGTGTGTTCCAATAAATAAAGGATACACTAAAACTTTTCTAATAAGGAATGAAAGAACTGTCAGGGGTTCAAACATTCAAATAAACACTTTTTACAATTTCTGTCACAAGGAATTTTCTGTGACTTGAGAGAGTAAACAGTGGCTCTTACAGAGGATTATTTCAAGTTTGTGAGGTGAGGCTCAAGAGACATTTAAAATACAGAGTTTTTTCCTTTTTTTACTCTTCTTCTAAGACTGAGGGGAAACACATGATGTCAAAACTTTAGGTGCAAAGGTGAAAAGCATGTGCACAAAACTTCCAGAAAGCATGGACAGGGTGACTCATACGGAAGTGGACAGTGGCTTTAAATGTCTCCATGTTTACTGTAACTAGACAAGGAATTTCAATTTTGAAGAAGAGCAATTGAAGATTTTAAGAAAACTTCCAGCAAAGATCCTCAACTACAAGTGCTAGAGGCTTGAGGCAAAATCCAGCCCTTCACCTCTGTTGCAACCTGCCCCAGAAGGTGAGAGTAACTCAGGTTCTTGTTAATAGATCCCTGAGGATTGATTAGAGTGAAATGACACTGAGTGATCAGTGTATGTAAAAAAAAATATAACGACTTTATTTTTCAACAATTTGGTTGCAATGGAAGTTTTCCAGCTGAGCCACTCACAGCCTTCATTTCTTATGGGACTAGACTGTGTTTGGAAACTGGCCTCAAGTGGGAAGACAGCTCCAAAAAAAATTGTCCCAGGTTAAGGAAAGGAAAGAACATATAAATGGCACAATCCATAAGAAAACAATAATCTCTTGATCCTAATTGTTACAAACATACCATCAGTCTGCCTTACCCATTACCTGAAAATTATCTAGTATCTTTCAGGAGTGTTTTGTGGACAGTTTGCTACAGCAGGGTGTTGTTGAAGTAAAAAATCAGCTCTTTCCAAGAACAAGGTCATAGGTATTTGATGGTTTAGTTAAGGACAAAGAATTGACTAGTAGAAAATGAATAAGTATTGCCTCAGTAACAGATAATGCAGCTATTAGGGAGATGGTGATGTGAAAGCAAAAAATGGGGCTTCCTGGAATTGTTCAGATAGTTTGGAAGCCAGCTGAGCTTCCAGCATCCAGTTATACCTAACTGAACAAAACCTCATTCAGCAGATCCCTGATTTTGCAGAGATGCCAATATTTTTGTGAAAAGCTATGATGATGATTTACAAATTGAATACATCCTTCAGTGAAAAATTAAAAAAAAAAAAGGATAAAATAAAAGGGATTAGATGAAGCAGCAAAAATTCACTCTGTGATAAAGTCTGCAGAATCAGTGTGGTCAATTCATCTATGACAGGAAGCATTTAAATATTATATAGCAGAAGCTTCCTACTAAGATTATAAAGAGCATTCCCCTGAAAACAGCAGTACAGCCTGTATCAGTTAAAGATGCACAGAAGATGCTGGCCAAGAGAAAAATTGGCACACTTAATTGTTTGAGCTTCAGAAGTACTTAAAGGTTTACAGCATTGCAACAAAACCATAGCCGCAGATGAATTAATTGACTTTTGTTCAAAAACACTGACACAAAGACAAGAGAAGATGCCACTTGTAGGGATAAAATCAACTGTGAACTTCCACCTGCTGACTGGAAGAGTGCTTTGTCAGGGTGACTGACTCCATGTGTCTCTTATTAAAGAAGCACCATGGAAAAACAATTAAGAAAATAAATGATACAGAGAAGCAAACTGTCATCATGGATTTTTCTATCTAAAACAGAGGAATAAAGATTTATCTGACTTTAGCTGCAACAAAACTCATCTTCTAACAGGAGAGTGGGGTGGAGTTTCTGAACTTTACCGCACCTTAGACTTTGAGCAACTCAGCATCTTTGGATGTCCAAAGCCAGACATCCCTTAGCTTAGCTCTTCAGTTTATAAAAATGGCACACAAAATGGACCTTTATTTTCAGTAATTAATTAGGTCATTAACTAGATAAAAGAAATTCATCACCGAGAATAATAGGCATTTCTGTCTGTGGGAAGTTGTCAGGAGGATGGGCCCAGACTCTTCAGTGCTGCCCAACAACAGCACAAGAGGTAACAGTCACAAATTGAAGTTCCATCTAAATATGAGGAAAAACTTCTTTACTGTGAGGATGACAGAGCACTGGACTCAGATGACTGGAGCACTCTGCACTCAGGCTGTGCAGAGAGGTTGTGAAATCTCCTTCTCTGGAGGGACTAAAAATTTACCTGGATGTGATTCTGTGCAACTGCTCCAGGTGAACCTGCTTCAGCAGGGGATCTGGGCCAGATGATCTCCAGAAGTCTCTTCCAATCCCAATTATTCTGGGATTTCTGTTATTCTCTGTACACTTTGGGGACAATTTGAGCTGTAGTCTGCTTTTTAGGCTCCCATGCCTTTTTCTAAAGGCCATATTCTGGAAACTGCTGCTTTCTTTGTTCAGGTCATTATTGGATCAAATAATATTTGTTCAGGTTCTCTTGGATCAAAACATGATTGTTATAGGTAACTCTGATGCAACGTACAAAGCTAGCACATAATGTAACATCGGTGTTGCAGTGAAGCAGAAGTGCTCTAGTACTCAACTGTTTGTTAAGGGCATCAGTGGGATGACCAACATAGAAAGCCAGAGAAGCTTTGGCAAAATGATGAATTAACTGACATAGAAGAAGCTGCTTAAGATGTTTGGCCATGACATGGCAAAAGAAGACACTTTTTGAATGTCCTGTACTGAAGCATGAAACATGCTCTGAAAAAAAAAAAAGAAAATTGAAGAGAAAGTATTGGAAGTGTCACCTAATAATAGAAGAAGGGAATGCACAAAGAGTGATGGAGATTAAATGCATCAGTGGAAAGGACACAGATTAGAAGGAGGGCTAGGAATATAGCAGGTCAAACATAGATGTTTTTTTAAAAAGGAGAGTTGGGATGAAGCATTTGCAGCACATTCTCATTAAATGCATAACACAGGAGAAAAGATGACACACATTAAAAGTCCCCCTTTGGAAGAGGGAAAAGAAATAGCAATTTTAGGCAAACATCAAAGGGTGTAATTGCTCTGTTTATACTGAATGAAAAATGTTCTGCAAAGAAGTCAATTTACATAATGGGGAGGCATTTAGTATGATTTATAGCCCTGCCTTAAAGGCAGTGGAGTGCAAAAAATGTTAAAACCCTTACATTTTCTTAGAGGAATAATTGGTGTTGAAGAAGAAACTTGTAAGAACATCACGAGTTTAGAGACTGGGAAGAAGCTGCAGGTGGACATGTGTAATTGCACAGTTAGATGGGGAGCTGCAAGGACACCTTTTCCCCAGTACCATTATGGGAAACAGGAGGAAAGAGCCTTGCACGCAGGCAGAGTGAGATCCCACAAGACCCTGAAGAGGACAGACTTTCCCCCAGAACTCTAATGTGTGGTGATACACCCTCCATCTTAAACAGTAAACTAGCAGCCACCTTCCCTGCTGAATCTCCCTAAGCTGCCTGCCTGCCTGTGCTCTACCTCATGTGCTGTATTTTGCTCAGTAACTTTCACACCAAAACCAATCTGGATGTAAAAAGTGTTTCTTCACTTCTTTCTGCTCCTCTTGTCAGCCAGACCTGCTTCTTGATACTGCCCAGTTCTCAGGTATCAGTACTCATAGGAACACAAAGATGGATGTGGAGAATACACAGTCCAGCAAAGGGACAGGGCAGGATCTCTCTTGTGACAGCTGCCCCTCAGTTTTTGCAGCTTAAGGCAGTTGCAGAACAACAGCCTCATTCCCTGCAGAGATCCCAGCCAGGAAGAGAGCTAAATCAGTGAGAAGCACAGGGCCTGAGATTGTATCAGGCTTCAACAGTAAAACAACTTTCTTATGCCATTTAAATTACACTCATGGGAAGAGGAGAGAAGAGCAGGTAACTCACAAGAGCTTCCTTTACACCAGTGTGACAGGGCTGCCCAAAGCTCATGGTAGGAGAAGCCTGACACAGAGGGTCTGGCAGAGCTTTGAGAGAGAGTTCTGTGCAGGTAAGTTCCCAGCTCTGGGGGCTGTGCTGATCACTGCCTGGGAGCTCAGAGGGTGCACATGGCATGAGCACTTGCTGCTGGGTGCCTTTAGGCTGAGCCTAAAGTTACAGTTCAGCTTCGCTGCTGGAATCCAGGGCAGCTTTATTCCCAGGCTACCTCTGGCCTCATTTTGATATTGAAAAGGGACTGTTTTTCCCACAAAGATGATGCCACAGCACTCTGTGCTTGCTCTTTATGCTGATCCCTCTGCCCTTCTCCTGTTTTACAGGTTCTAAGGCCAGGCAGCTTTAGCTCCTTGTGACAGGCACAGGGATATTCCTGTGAGTTCTGCATAGCCTGTGAAATGCTCTCCTTTCTGAGAAAAACTGCTCTGCTACTCACCTTCCAGCTGAGAAGGAATTTGTGGCATGCTTATTTTGTTTTGAATCAAAAGAGGTGATCACAATTTGATTTGCCCATGGATAATATTTAGTGCAGGCTTTTGAAAGGAAATCTTTTTGCTTTGTTCTGCAAGATATTGAGCACTCCCAAATTTTTAACAGCCTGGTGTAGTAGGACTTGTCCCTGTCCATGGCAGGGGGGTTGACACTTGATGATACTTTAAGGTCCTTTCCAACCAAAACCGTTCTATGATACTATGATCCACTGATCTAAATGACAAATCATAATTCCCCATATGATGATGGAATAGACTTGATCATGTTCTGATGATAGTCACTGAGAAATTAGTAAAAGCTAGAGCTAAGCATTCTTTTTTTTCAAACTCAGTGTTCTATTTACTTCCTTGAAAATGAGGAGATTGAGTTTTCTCAACTGAGCACAAAGTAATTTCTACCAAACAAGTACTTATGGAACAAACTTGTTCATGTATTTTTCAAAGGTATAAAAAAATAAAAAAAAATAAAAAAAAATTGCCACAGATAATGTTTCGCTGGTTTTTTTTTTGAAAAAAACATAACAGAACAACATTAAGCTAAAGACTCTACCTCTGCTACCCAGAGGTTAGCAGGTTGATAGTGCATGTAAAATCAATACCAGATAACTTAATTGTCGACTAATCTCAATTCCCACATTCCTAAGGATAGGTGTACTATAGAGTCTGCTGGGATTTTTATTCTGTTTCATTAATGAAAAAGGAAAGATTCTTTCCAAGATTACCCAGGCTGTTCATTTTATAGATTGTCCTTTAAAAAAGCACTGTTCCGTAAAAGTGAAGAAACAAGAATCTGATACAAATCTAATACAGAAGGCAGTCAGGTAGTTCATAATTTGAGCTCCATTCATAAATGTATTAGCTTTATAAAGGTAGAAGAATATTTACCCTCTCACACACAATCTAACTCATTATCCCTGTCTGGTACTGTAGTCAGGACATTTGTCTTTCGAGCATTATTTAAACAATTTAAACTCATTAGGGACCATAACACCATTACTTACAGGGAGCAACATCTTACATAAAGAGCAGTCTCACCTGTCTCACCTATGGAATAAAACATTGGCCAAAATCAGTACAGATTTTACAGCAGGGTCCTGAGTGTGTGATAGCCATAGCAGAAAAAACAGGAAAATGTCGTGGTATTATTATGTCAGCATGAAAGGTCTTATTGTCAAGTTGAAATCTCTTTATTCCTGAACATGTTCCTGTTACACACTTGCTGTGGGATTTTCAGGCTATTTTAGAGTATTTATGACTCAGTTATGAATCTTCATAAACACAGATCATTGTCAGCATGGGCTCAAGTGAATTCAGCATTTCCAAGGAGAAATAAATAGGCAATAAGAAGCATATTTCTCATTCACATGTCTATTCAAATACTGTTTCACACCAGTCAGACCCATACACTTTAAAGCCTGCCTCGAGAGACTATGGCTGCACTTGTAAATAGGAGCAGAAGCACTCAACAAGCTGAAAAGGAGTCACTGAAACAGAGGGGATGCCCTCTCAGGACAGACATGATGCTCATGATGGAGCATGCCAACATGAAAGCCTTGACTGAATGCAGATCATGTTAAAAAAAATTCATTTGTGTGGGGTTTTTTGGGGTTTTTTTTGGGGTTTTTTTGGTTTTTTTAAGGAGAATAATCTTTGCTTGCAGGGTGGTTAGGAGTCTTGTTTATTACTTCATTCTATCCACTGTGTAACAGCACTGCACTGCTATTTCTTTCTTTGAATCACAGCATCAATTATGTTGGGAAAGACCTCTGAAATCACTGAGTCCAACCCACAACCCAACACCTGCCAACTAGACCAGGGCACTGAATGCCATATCCAGTCTTTCCTTAAACACCACTGGGACAGTGACTCCACCACCTCCCTGGGCAGCCCATTCCAAAAATCTGATCACCCTTTCTGTGAAAAAACTCTTCCTAAGATCCAACGTAAATCTTCCCAGGCAGAGTTTAAGATTATTATGCCCTCTTGTCTTGTCACGGGTTGCCTGGGAGAAGAGGCTGATCCCTGTCTGACTACAACCTTTTTTCAGGCAGTCATAGAGTGATAAGGTCAGTCCCTTAGACAACACACTTTGCTGCTCTGAGAGAGCATTTCTGCTGAAGGATTTCCTGCAAAACACCAAAGCAATTGTTTTGCAGGAAATGGGTTAGATTTCAGCTGTGTCTCAGTTCATCCTCTCTGTCTGTTTCTCTCTTCAATGAAAGAAAAGTGACATGCTACATACTTCATAGGGCTTTGCTCCAACAGCCATGAATTTTCTGGATGATTACATTGATAAGGAGATGCTTATCTGAGACTGGTGTTCCTATAAATTGTTAGTAAATAACAGCAATCCCATGATTAAACATTTCTCTTGCTTTGTCTGATAACAACTGCATTTGTAAGAGAAGGTACTTAATTTTCAGGACATGAACCATTAGAAGTCAGATGTTTATATCTTTACATTTGCCTCAGGCTGTAATGCCTAAACATAAGAGGAAGACAAAAACAAAGACCAAAACCAATGTAAAGGAATATATATAGCATATCCTGCATCTATCCCTATGCTGCACAGATGGGACCCATAGCATTAATCTAAAAATCTGAAACACTTTCTACTATTTCTAAAAAATGATGAACGTGGGGAGGATGAGGAGTAGGTTTTTTTAAATCGTGGTATCTATTACAGAAAAGATGGTCTTACTTCATCCCTGACAGGCATCTGCAGGGAGTTTGCCAGCTTGCCAATTCTTCTTGATTAGGGCCATTTGGGTCAGCTCCAGTGAAAATGTTAATTATTCTATTGAACCAAGCACAGGAAGGAAAAGATGGATGGGTTGGTTGGAGTAATGACCGCTGCATTCGGGGAAGGTGCAGAGCCAAAGGCATTAAAAGGAGTGCAAGGCTCAAGAGTGGGATGGAGTGAGAAGCCAGGGTGAGAAAGGTAAGGGAGGGCCAGCCGTGGCAGGGGCTCTGTGTGTGCTTTGTGCCCTCATTCCGGGAGTGAAGCCGGAGTTCCGCCCCACTAGAATATGCTTACCTTCCCCATCTTCCCACTTCTTCACTCCTTCAGAGTGCAGTGGATGACCAGCACAAAAGACAGACGCATCTGAGCTGGCAGTGTGCCCTGGTGGCCAAGAAGGCAAATGGAATCCCGGTGTGCATAAGGAAGAACATTGCCAGCAGGTTCAGGGAGGTGATCCTGCCCCACTATGTAGGCCTGGTGAGGCCACATCTGGACTGCTGTGTCCAGTTCTGGGCTCCTCAGTACAAGAGAGACTTGGAGATCCTGGAGTGGGTTCAGTGGAGGGCAAAAAAGAAAAAAGATGAATAAGGGATCTGAGCATTTCTCTTATGAGGAAAGGCTGGGGAAACTGCACCTGCTTAGCCTCAAGGAGAGATGACTAAAAGGGGACCTCATCAATGTTTATCAGTATCTGAAGGGAGGATGCCAGAGGATGGAGCCAGGCTCTTCTCAGTGGTGCTGAGCAATTAGACAAGAAAACAACAAAAAGTAAGAATCTCTGAACTCCACTAACAAGTTGGTAGGTAATTTCTCAGAATGGAAAACTTTTGCTCATAGCTTTTTATTGTAGCTTAGTTTATCCTCATGAAACACTGAATGAGCACTCTTAATAACCATTCTGAGTGAAAGATCAGCTTGGACAGTGAGGTGAAGTGCCTCCACCTGCTGTGTTAGCCCAGACAAAAAGAGCACTTAGAATTGCCTTTATACACACAGAGCTTACTGTCAAAAAAGGTATTTTCATTTATCAGCTCCCTGACAGAGTTTTCATAATAACATTTTCTAGCTTTTCTGGTTCTTTGGTCTCCAATTAGAGCTATTCAGATGGGAAATGTAGGGTGCCTTCCTGTGTACAAATATCTTGATACTTTTGGTCTTCAGTTTAGTTAAAGTTTTTATGTCAGGAAAATGGCTGTGGTTAGGCATTGGCCGAGAGTGTTTCCAGTGCAGCCTACTGGCATTAAGGCAAAACCCTATTTGACTACTGCGGTTTGGAAAAGAATTACAAAATCTGTACTGAGTTTTCAGATGTGGCTGAAAGTTATACAGCTGTGTTGGGTTGAGTCTGCCTCCAAATTGTTTTAGATACTGACAAGGACATGGTTTCATTTTACCTTCATCATACTTAACACACTTGAAAAGGTCCATTTGCATTGTACATTACAGAGAACAGCCTGAACTGTTACTGCTGTTAAATGTCTCATCAGTACTGCTGGGTTTTTTTCATCTAAGGGATAGAATGGTTTTTAGTTTTGATGGCAAAGCATTTAATTATTTCTACTCTTTCTTCCCCAGCGTTTTAAATGTTAATATGATATCTGTGTTTTGGCACACCTGAAAGAGCAGACTGGATTAGGCACAAAAGTTTAATCTCACAGAAGGAGGGTGAAGGATAGTCCTGTTTTCAGTCACTGCTCAAGTTCCTGGAAAGGATTTTCAGTATGACAGCATAATTGGTGTTTTACAGATAATTGTTGATAATTCAGAGTCCTCTGACGACTTTCATCTGTGTCCAATACCCCACCAGCATAGCTGGTTTTCTGAGGCTAGCAAATCTTCATTTTACTGACAGCATCTTTGCTCAATAAATGCCTGCTGAAAATCTTTTCTTTCCAGTCAGATTTGTAAGGTGGAAGCTGAGGACCTCAACATTCTTCATTTAGTCCACAATGTGTTCCTATTGCCTAAGGTTTAAACTTCTTTGCTGAATAGAAGTGAATAATTTCCTTTCAGCTGCAAAGTTACTGACAGCTGGAACAGTCCTTTTGCCTTTTCTAGTGCTGCATATTGCATCCAAATTAACAGTACAAACACACTAGAAGAATGCTAATACAAAGACTGCAGGGTGGATGAAAAGCAACCCAAAGTTAAAAAAAAAAAAAAAAGGTACATGTCCAATGTACATGTGTCCCAAGAAAAGAGATCAAAGCAAAGTGTCACAACTACTGCTCCAGATGAGTGACTGCAGAGACTTTCCTTCGTAGAGGATCCTCAAAGTATCTGTCAGATGCTTTGTCTTTTCCATATTCACATTTTCACTGAACTTCCAGGATGATACATTCACTTTGTACTTGAATTCTCTTCTAATAGTGCAGTCTGACAGATAATAGGATTAGTTCCATGAAATGCAGAAAAAGCAACAGTTACAATTGTTGTATTGTTTTAGAAGCCCCTTATTTGGGATTTGTGGGAATAGGATGTTTGCTGAAGCACAGTGATATGCTGAGAAAATTATTCAAAAAGTCGTTTATTTTTCACACACTTGTCTGTCTGCCCAGAAAACCAATAATTTGTTTATTCAGTTAAATAAGATAGGACACTGACTTGCCAAGAAACAGAAATGAGTGCTGAGAGCTGTCAATACATTCATGAATACAGATAGTATTTTACACTGACTTTGATTTAATTTTAGCTGAGGGCTTATGCATCTTTCTGAAATATTTTTTTCCCTATGGTATTCATGGTGAGAACCATCAGGGCTGTAAACTCCAGGGATTTTCCAGCTCTCTCTTTTCGTATGAATAACATCCATTGAGGGAAGAAGAGCTGTATTTTATTGGAATGACATAACTGAATTGAGGTCCTATTAAATCATATCCATTGGCACATTCTCTACAAACCTTAGGCAGTCTGATTTTTGAGTGAAGTTTAGGAACATGTTTATGAATGTACTCTCCATAGATGAAGTGGGAATTGCACACTGGGCCTTTCCTCTTTACAAAGCATGGAGAGCTTTCTCCTGGTTCAGGGCTGACTTTTCCAGTGTGCTCATAGTTCTGCATCTCAATTTTGTCTCTCTCTGCAGCTGCTATAAATGCAGAATTGAATTTGCTGAATGCTGTTATGTGTATTTTCCTGGTAGATCAAGACAATAAATCAGTGAGTTCAGGGAAGTTATGCCATTAGAAAAGCAGTGTGATATCAGAATTGGCTGTCTGTCTCATTGCAAGCTAAGCTATGCTCCAAATCAGACTAAGCTTTACCTATTTCACACTTTCAGGTTTCCTTCTGATACACAATTTTTCTGGGGATAAAAGCCCAGTTATTTCAGCAGCGAAAGACCTTTTATCCCTCTGTCTTCACTGTTGCTAATGTAATGGCTTGTTGCAAATGATTGATCTTTTCCCCCCTTTTTCCTTTATTGGTTTATAATTTGTTAGATGATCAGAGAATACCACAAGACCATTCTGAACACCCACCTACCACACAGGTAAATATAATATTTTCAGAAGTTGTTTATACAAAGCACTCTCCTATTTTGTAACCTTTATTAAACCCTAAGTTTATGAAAGCTTTCATGGAGTCTGAGCACAAATGTATCGTCTAACTATCCCTATTTACAGCCTCACTGACTCCTAACTTAAGGAACATTAGCTTTGAGGGCAATGGCATCCTTCTACGAATGTTGTGTTGATTTTCCCCCTACTCTTTGTATGTCTTCTGATTTTACTTTTGAATATGCTGTCTTCTTCAGACACCAGAAGCAAGGTGTCTGCCCCGCAGCACCCTAGCTCTCTCTCACACTTTTTGGACATCAGTGTAACATTTGCATAATCTTTCTTTCTACTACCATTTGTCACAGCAAAGTCATTACTTGGCACAAAACCCAGCACTGGCAAATTCACAGGAGGTGTTTTAAGAAATGGAACTACACTGGTAAATGGCTTTGCTTTCCAGAAAACCCAATTATTTCCGTGCTTCCCAGACATCAGCTGGAGTTAAGCAGTAAGGATGGAGTCAGATGCTCAGTTGATATGGCGAAGCCACTAAAGCAAATCCCATGGATGGGTGTGGGGACAGTGCATGAAACTAAAATCAGAGCTAAATTAAACTGAGACGAGAACAGAAGGCCTGCCCAACTTCTGCCTCTTCCTCTCCCTGCTGTAGGAAGACCCTCCCAATCTGTCACTACCTGTCACTTGCTGGCTTCTCGCGCCTGCTGAGGCCTCAGTGCAGCAGAGGGGCGTTCTCGCCTGGCTCCCGGTGCCTGCGGTCCTACAGCCGCGATGCCCGCTGGGGCTGCAGCGGCCCCTCCTCGGTCCCTCACGCCCCTCCTCGGCCTTTCCCGGCCCCTCCCGGCCCTTCCCGGCCCTTCCACGGCCCCTCCCGGCCCTTCCACGGCCCCTTCTCGGCCCCTCACGGCCCCGGCCCGGCCCCGCTGCCGGCTCAGCACCGCCCTCCGGCGGCCGCGCCCCGCAGCGCCGGGGGAGCAGCGGGCTCGGGAGGCTCAGCCCCGGGAAGGGGCGGCGGGCTCGGGCGGCTCAGCCCCGGGCGGCTCAGCCCCGGGAAGGGGCGGCGGGGGGGGTGTGCGCGTCCCACCGGGCCCGATGAAGCACAGAAGACTTGCTCAAGCAAAACCGCCCTCAGAGCTTCTGTAAGGGTCCAGGGAGTCCCCCTGCCCGCGGGAAGCCCCTGGAGCGTTCTGCGGGGATGCACCGAGGGGCTCGGGGCCTCTTGCTTGTCACAAGTACAGCCGTTTCCCCTTGTAGCTTAGAAGGCACATCACTGCCCCTAAGTATTTGAGATTTGCTCTCTTTCTCATGTGAGAGAAAATAATACAAAGCGAATCAGATACCAGATACAAACAAAATTGTTTAGAATTATCATTACTGCATGACTCTATATTGCATGATTTTCTTCTTGAAACATCCCTCAAGAACAATACAAAGACAGTAAATGGTAATATTACCTTGCTGTGTTGCTCCAGCACATTTCTTCGTGAGTTATGCCAGGAAGCTTTGGAACCATTTGTTTAGAAAAAAGCTTTAACAGCCTTGTTGATGATGGGTTTCAACATAGTTTTCTTCTCTAAAATACATATTTGACACTGAGTTGTTTCATTTGTTCCAATCTCCCAGAATACAATTCTTATTATTAATAATAACAATATTTCCATTTTTGTGTTTTTCTGTTAGGTGGGGAATTAGCATTTCCCATGACAATCAAGATGGGGAAAAAAAAAAAAAAGTGATCTTACCTTATAAAAGGAAAATAACAGCATGCATTCAGCAATAATTTATTCGATCAGCTGCTTGTCAGTGACAACATTGAAAGAAAAAATGTTCCTACCCCAGGAGCCCAAGGAGGATACTGGGATGATGCATGGAAGGAAAGGAGTGAAACTGGGTGTGCATCCATCAGCACTGCTCAGCCCAAGAAAGGGCTGGCACATCCTGAATGATACTTTTGACAAGCCAGGGATCAGGAACGAAGATTTTCTCTTGTTAAATCGGCACCTATATTTCCTGTGAAGTGACACAGCTGAGATGCTGATGGACACAGAGCTGGTGCTCACAATTCTAAGTGTTAACACAGACCTTTTGGCCTTTAGTATTCCTGCCCGACCTTGCCAGAGTTAGTGTTTGAACAAACTCTCAGGCTGACTCTGCTCAGGTTTCACAAACCAAATAAAGTCTGAGGTACCCCCTAATGGTCCCAATGGAGTTCAGTGCTGTCTGGCAGTAGGTCCTGGAAAAAAAAGTGTTAGTAGGAAGGATTGGTAACATTGAGGGTGGTGTTTCCTTACCTGTTTTGCAGTGTGTATACTACTCCATGCTCTGCCCTGCTCAGCTGTCTTGCCAGGGAAATGCTTCCACATCCCTGCTAAGGGCCAGCAACTGCAGGGAAGTGCTGGCTGATGGCCAAGAGCAGGAGAGCTTTCCAGGAGTGTTTGACCAAAGTGCCCTGCTATAAAGTGCCCAGTTTAAGGTGCCCTTCTGGAAGAATTAGCAGGAACTCAGGACAAGCATGAGTTACGTGCACTTTCGTGCCCTTCTAATGCTGCTGTCCCCAACCTTCTTGTACCCAGAGCCTTTTGTTCCCCCTTTAGCTTGGAAAATGGATGAATGGAAAACGAGCATCTTCTTTTACAGATCCAGCCCAAACTTTTAATCTGGTCTCATCCCTTGCACAGCACTGAAGTTTCATGCACAAAAGTCTATAATTCTTTAAGATTCTTCTATCCCAAACTGTGCTACACCTGACCTTGGACATGTTACTTAGGATGATGTATTTGATTATACATTGAACCCAAAATCTTGGCTTCCCCTGCTTTTCTCATCTGCCTTCTCTTTTATTCTGCATGCTTTTTCCCTTCTGCAGGATCTTTGATGGTTTCTTTTTGCCCCCCTTCAACTGTTTGTGCGATGGTCTTTCCTTTGTACCCTTACTTGCCCCTCTGAGCTGTCCTTATCCACAAACTTATGTCTTCTTTCCATGCACACAACTTTCATTCAATGACTTTGCCTCTGTCTGTCAGGATGGGAATCTCATCCTGCAACATTTCCTTGGGAGTTATTTGCTGCCATGAGCTCCATGTGGTTAAAAGAGATGTTAATGTTTTCTCTGCACCAAGGTGGCAGCACTTTTCTTGACTGCTTTTCACTCAGTCCTGCTTCCTACTTGTTGCTCTCACTGCATCCCCAGGTCTTTCTTTCTTGTAGGGCGTGGGTGTGGAGAGGTGTGTATTTGTATAAAGTATGCGAAATAAAACTTTTCCTGCCTCTTTTTTAGCTAAGATTTATTGCCCATATCTTGCCTGTTACAGCATTCTTTGCTCTCAAAAAATGCATTGTTTCTTCTTGCAAGATTGCCAATATCCTTTTCCTTGCATTAGACTCACATGCACTCTGTGCCTCTTTTTCAAATGTGCCCTCCTTGGATGTGGCTCACACATTCTCTCTACATTCTCAAGTCCCTTTTCATCCCTCATTTACCAGGTGTAGGCTGGTTCCTTGCTCCTGCTGGCCCACCATGCAACCTTTACTTTCTCACTTACAGCATTTTCAGATCCTGTTGTGGCTGTGCTACTCCTCAAGCCTGGCAGAAGATTCCTGTAAACATATATCTGCATGTGTCTCCTTCAAACACTTCCTTCTCCATGAGCACACATCCAGTGTGTTAGGCAGTTCAGACATCCCTTCCTGCTGTGCCAGTTTTTGATGGCTGTGTGTCAGGATGAAATGCTGGGAATAAGTAAGGAATTTGTGAAGCTGAAAACACACTGAGGGAGTTGCCTAATTTAGAGTGAACAAGCTATTTTCAAAGGCACAGTAGGAGCACTTCACGTTGTATGGCCTGCATCTTCATTTGCACTCTAGGCTGTGCGTCAGCAAGGCTGCAGGATAGAGGAAACTCGACAGTGCTTCATTTTCATTTTTACATATGCAAGAAACCAGCACATCGTGTCTACTCAGGGGACTTTTACACTGTGGATTATATTCCTTCCCCAGCCCCTCTGACCTCCAGTCATGCAAGTATGAGTAAAGATCTTTGCTCAAGAAAATAAAAAGGTTATGTAATTTACTCTCTGTAAAACCCTGATATAAATCTGATCCCTGGAATGAAATGGGTTAGAAAATCACCATTTTGTGAACTGTTTCTATTAACTTTGCTGACTGAAATGGAGTGGTGAACACAGAGCACTGTTTGGACACGTAGGGGTGACAGCAATAAAAATGAAGTATTTCCTTGAAGAGATTATAGGCAGGATGCCTTACACTGCTTCGTTCCCTCTAGGAGATGAAGAGTTTGCAGGAGAATACTTAGTAAATCAGCGGATGTTGTGCTCCACAAGCTCAGCAGTGAGTAATCCCTGGTTCACTGGTTCCTAGCCCCAGTAATCCAGTTATCAGGAAACAGCAAAACCCTGGGCACAGAGACTCCTCTCCTGACTCTTGACTGTGGATGCAAGTTTACCCATCTCCTCTGAGTTGGGAAGAGGCTGATATGAAGGAAAGTCACACAAGCAACCATGACACATCCCCGGCAAAGAGCTATGCTCCAAGGAGATGATTTCCCATTGCCCCCACGTTCCCTGCACGTTGGAGGTGCCTGGTGTGGGGGGTGCTGCATGGGCTGCCCCCCCATGCAGCAGGTTGCTCCTGCTCTCTGAGGTGATGGCTGGGCCAGCCTCAGGGTCTGCTGGTGGCCGCACCAGCATTCTCTGGCTCCCATCACCAGATCATCTCCCATGGAACCTCACCCTGTTGCATTAAATTTTCCAAAGTGGTCCATTTAGATATGTAGAACACATGATCTTACAAAAGACTTCTGTACACTGGCTGTTAGGGCTCTGAAAATCTGCCTGGAGCTATGATTGTGGCAGCTGCAGCTCTCCAAGCACCTTTGAAAAGTGGGTCCTTGTGCACTTTTCTCAGCACAGACTGCAGTTGTTTAAAACTCTGGCTCCACTTCCAGGTGGTATGCTCATAAGCAATGTAGGAGCCTAAATTTCATTACCTTTCATGTAGGTTTAAGTGCTTTTGAAAATTTTGTTCATCAGACTTTTACAAATCTCCCCCATTGTGCACAGTTAAGAAAGTTTTCTCTTTGCAGCTGTCATTTGGAGGTTGGACAAAGGTTGAGATATTAAAAAAAAGCATCTACTGAAAGGATGTGTGGAATCTCCCATTGTCCAACCAAAAACCATTATAATGCAGGACCAGGCTCACAAGCCCTGCATCATCCTATTCATAACTCTGCGAACAACTTGTTAAGTAACTTTGTGCCAGTCCCCCTTTTTTTTTTTTTTTTTTTTTTTTTTTTTTTTTTTTTTTTTAATGCAGGCTGGTTACTCCAGTGGTGAAGCAGGGGTATTGATGCTTACTGTCCTTTGGAGAGAGGCTTGGGATCTTGAAAGGAGCACAGAGGTGGTATGCTCATACAAATGCCCAGATATTTTTCCCTGCTCAGGGAAGATAAACAGTAGAGTGAAATGATTAAAAAGGTACACCATTTATTATAAACAAAAACCTCGCAAATGCAATTTATGACAAGACAAAAACATGTCTGGGAAACATCCTCGGCATTTTTAAGTTACTTCTGGGGAACATCTGCAGGCCAGGCAATGGTGAATAAAACCTGTGTCCTTCATCTTCCTTGAAACAGTGTATTTACATTTGGCATAAATAAAAAATATTTTTTTTAATAATCTGAACTGCTTCAAGCATTATAGGATCTGGTTTTCTTTGGTTTAGACTTTGGTGCTTTGGTGTTTTTGTTTTTACTTTTGGTTTTTTTTTTTTTTTTTTTTTTTTTTTTTTTTTTTGTCTTTTCAGTTTCTCATTCTCTGTGGTCAGAAGACTTTGTCCTAAACCTGAAACTTAGATTTGTCAAAAGCAAAAATGAGCAAGCTGTAAGTTTAGACTTGAAGTGCTTCCTGGAATAATTATCAGCCTTGCAAAGATAAAGGTGAAGTGCATCCTCCCAGAACTCATGAGAGCCCTTTCCTTCACTGATGGAGACATGTGGGATATGGTGATATGCCCCATCTCAAAACATCACTGTCTGCCACCAGATCAGTAGGATTTCCAGCATTGCTTCTCATTTCTTCCTTTGCTCACCTCACATAGTTTGCCATGTAAAGGGAAGAGAGGTTTCAGTGTAGAAGAGTTCAAATGCTGAAGAGGGATGATTTAGTGGTTCTATTAGAGGATTTTTGTCAAACTGACCACTTTGTTTTCCATCTGAAAAATAAAGGCTCATGATGAGAGCTAGAGATGTTATAACTCTAAATGGTGTGTTTACAAGTCCCAGTGTCAACAAGTCATTTGAATGGGAAGGGAGACAAGAAGTCCTCACCTCCCACTCAGGGTAGGTCACTGCCAGCTACTGACCAGGCTGCTGGGCACAGGGGTCCATCAGGATTACACCAAGTGGCTGCTCCCACTTCCAGAAGTGTTCTCTCCCCTTTAATCCCAATCCTTAGAAGGCAAAGTGTGGGGGGAGGAAGGGGGCAGGTGTGCATCCCTTTGTCCTGCAGCCCCTATCACCAGGCTCCCAGGTATGCTGGGGATATCCTGGGAGAGGTATCCATCGTGGTGTGTGGCAGGGCTGCTTCAGTAGCTCCGCTGTTCCTCTCTGTGCCTTTGGCTCTGCTGTGCCAAATGTGGCATTGCCTCCAAATGGCACCCACCCAACGTGGCAGCCCTGCCCGGAGCTGGCCCTGACCCGCAGGAGTGCCCGTGTGCCCCGATCAGAATGTGCACAGTTGCTCCGCGTCCTCTGCTTTTAACTGTGGTAACCTCCAGCCTTTTCTTAAAAGCAGGCTTCTGTCTGAAAGGAACACTAGAAAATTTGGCTTCTCTGCACTCTCAAGCTCTCAGCACAGCACTGTCATGTGTGTTTGGCTTGAAAAACATATGTAAGTAGCCCTACTTAAAGTTAAGGGTACACATAAGTCCTTTGTTGACTTAGAGTGGACAGCAGAAAAACAGCTGAAAACACTGACCCAGGTCACGAGAATGAGGCAGAAAAACAGCTATTGAAGCCTCCTGCTTCAAATCCCACCCTGGGACACCACTTTCAAACCCCTGGAGATTTTCCAGATTGTGTCCTGAAATGCTGCTTTTATGCAGAAACCAGTGATCACACTTTAATGCCTGCTTTGAATCACTCCCCTCTTACTTCCAAGTAACTCTAGCATTTGGTGAAACATTCTTTTTTGCCTACAAAAATGAGGAGTTGCGAAAGAAAATGTAAAGTACAGCTTCATTTAATTCTGCAGGCTGGTTTCCAAATTAACTATGTATCTCCACAGTCCAGAAAGTCCTTGTATTTTTCATAAATAGTCTGTTATAAAGCAGTAAGGCATCAGTAATAATTATATCTTAATTCAGTTCTAAGGAGTTTTTTCAGACTGTTATCAGCCAAGCAAATTTCTTTCTGTTGCATCTCAACATGCATTATCTATGGATGCCAGTATGATGGGTACCTCATAAATAGAAATTATTGCATAGAATGGTGAACTTTGTCTCTTGGCATTGTTACCTGCAAATTTAAAAATTAACATAAAAGTGTGCAGAGTTAAGGTTTCCCTGTAAAACTTCAGGCTCACAGTGCTAATATTCATTTGCCTACCTTAACGACAATGTTGGGTTTTATCCTAATTGGCTTTATTAATTTCACTTGCCTAGGGAGGAGAGGGGAAGATGAATTTGGCTCTGTATCATCATTCTCTTTCACTGGAATAATTGAATACTGGAGTGCAAGAAAAATAGGTGCACTTTAAGTTACGAAGGTGGGATTGCTTTTCTGAACACATTGTTTGCAGTACGAAATTGCCTGGGTTGGGTTTTGTTTAGGGTATGGCTGTTTGGTTTTGGTGGGTTCGAGGCTTGTTGTGGTTTGTTTGGCGGAGACTAATGGTTGGGAGATTTGGGGATGGGTTTTTGTGGGGGAGGGGGAAGAGATTTGGTTTTGGGGGTTTTTGGGGGGGGAGGGGAGGGAGTGGGTGGCGAGCCGATGACGCACGTCGGGAGCCCTAAGAGAGCAGATGTGTATTTTGTCACCTAAAGAGTTAAGGGCGGCGCTGCCCGGAGCCTCCAGCAGGCGGCCGCGCTCCCGGCGCTCCCGGCGCGCTGCCGGCAGCCCGCGCACCCCGTGGGAAGCAGCGCAAGGACTGACGTCCAGAACATCCTGCCTATAGGATCCGAGCCGCCAGCCGAGCCCCGCTTTCCCCCCTCGCTTTAAATCCGGCTGGCGATGGCAGGCGCCGAAAGCGGGAGGGATTGGCAATGCAGCGCGGCAGCAACTCCCGAAAGTTCTTGCTTTCTGTAACTCGCTGCTTTCGGACTCGGAGCTGCCGGGCAGACCCCGAGCTGGGAGTTTGACCAGCCCCGTTTGCGAAAATGCCTGCCACTTGCTGGTCTTTGCATTTGATATTTGGCCTTCCAGAGCTGGGGAATACTTAACAGCAAGAGAAGTCAAGGAGGAAAAGGCAAGTTTCACAATTCAAACAATGCTAAAACAGGTTCTACTTTCACCTTATGGAAACAGGACTGTGGAGCAAGCTGCAGGTGCTTTTTGGTTGGGTTGTTGACAAGATGTGTCACAAAGTGATATGACTTTTAAACTCCTCTGACTGTTTAAAGCCAGCAAGGAGCAGCAAAATTAAAACAAGAAATTAATTCAAGGAATTAGAGGACTTTCAAAGAAGAAAGCTGTTTTCCGAGAAGAGCCAAGTAGGACGATGGCATCTGGAGAGTGCCTTCTGCTAGACCTAGAAACAGACAACTTCATTTTCTATAACATCTCTGTCAACCAGAGTGCAAACTTTTCCCTCCTGGGGGAAGACTGGTTTTACCCAGCGTTCCTCTACGCCATCCCCACTATCTATGGGATCATCATTCTGATAGGCCTTATTGGCAATATCACTTTGATTAAGATCTTCTGTACTGTGAAATCCATGAGAAATGTCCCTAATTTGTTCATTTCCAGTTTGGCTCTGGGAGACCTGCTGCTTTTAGTGACTTGTGTGCCTGTGGATGCCAGCAGGTACCTTGCTGACGAGTGGCTGTTTGGCAGAACTGGATGCAAACTTATCCCCTTCATACAGCTCACCTCTGTAGGGGTGTCAGTCTTTACTCTCACTGCTCTCTCAGCTGACAGGTAAGCTTTGCTGCTGTGCCTTGAAAAGAAGCCTGCATAATTATGACTCCATAAAATGCACAATTATAAATTTGTATTTTCAGGTAAAATGTTTCTTTTTAGTGTGATGAGGGAAGAAGAATCACCTCAGGTGATTTCTGGTGAATATTAGCATACAACTTGAGGATGCAGACTGAACACAGAATACTTTTTATAAAATAAATGTTTGTGCAATTTAGTTAGTAGTCTACATTAATTCCAAGAGAGACAAGAACAGATCAAGCTAAAGACCAGAGAGAGAAAATGCCATTAATTAATCTCTGCTAAAAGACAGCATGTTCATATTTGCCAAAAAGATAATTGATCCATACTTCATGAAGTGCGAAGGCACTGGAGCAGCAATTTAAAGTGCAATGAGAATCAATTCTTTCTTCATAGTAGCTTGCTTCCTTAAAGTTAATAATATGTGAGACAGTATTTCATACAATATTTTTCAAATATTCGAATGAGCTTGCCTGAAGCCAGGAATCGCAGTTGCTATAGTCGGTGTATTTCCCTTGGTTAAACAATTTGCCCCTTATCCAATCAAAACTAATCTATGTTGTTGATTAGGAAGCTTCATTTTCCAATAATGTTTAGTAAAAAAACAATGTGTAGTAAATATGCTGGTTTATTTTCTGAATGCTTCCAAAAGAGATTAAGGAACACATTGTCACCATGCTGAACTGACACTGAAGTACTGAGTGAAAAATTATTTCAGGTTTTTTTGTGATCAAAAAAGATATGGGGATTGTATCCTTGCTCACAAATAAGTGAAACTAGGTTTGTTTTGGGTGGTCTCTTGCATGCCACTGTCTCTTGCTAAGCTGCTTTAAAACATCAGACTACTTTTGTTCAGATTTCAATGTAGTTCACACATATATTTCAATATACTTTTTGCAGTCTCAACGAAAGCAGTAACTCCTTGGTGTTTCAGAGACAGAATGGTCAATATGTTTGTCCTCTCCTCTGTGTTGGGATATATAAAAATAGCACTGTCTGTCCCAGTAGCAGATGACAAACAGGCCTATGTGTAGATAAAAGTCTTAAAGCAATATGCTGTAAAGTGCTGTGAAGATAGGAAAACTGCACTAGTGAAAGACCACATGCGCTTTTGCTCCTGAGTTTGATGTGGTGCTTGCTGTGGTGTCTGGATCCGCTCTGACCACTCTGAAGAAAATGCTGGGAAAACAATAAGTATCTCTTCAGGAAAATACATCTTTCTAAAGCTGTAATGTAAGCTGTAATGTAAGTTTCAAGGGGTGTAAGGAAAACAAAAATGTATTGTAAAGAAGATTATGTTAGAGATATTTATTGCTATTTGATCACATGCTACATAAAGTAAACATTGCAAATGCTTTTACTGAGCAGCACATCAATAGCACTTTTTTCCTGAAGTGTTAGAACAGAAAACAGCAGCTGTGCCAAGCTTGGGGTTTTGTGACTTCAAGTTCTGAACTTCAGCCTTATCAGGAACCTGTTAACCATCATGCTGCACTGATGATCAAATGTTTCCATTTCCAAGGGATCATTTTACCCTCTTCTAATGCATCTGTGGTCCACTGCCAAAGGAGATAATAACGAAACTTGTAACTTTGTTAGGTCTACGAATCTAATATGCTGTGCATTGAAACACAAGTGTTCTTTACCTGTTAAGTTTGCAGAAGTTTCTATTTTGATAAATTATCATCAGTTCTGGGTTAATTTTGTTACAAAATAATACACTCTCTATTTTGTCAGCTCACAGCCCATTAGTCTAGCTCCTTGAAGCTGTCACCCTGAACTCCAGACCCCAGTATTAATCATGTCAGAATCATTAGGGAAATAACCTTAAAATGTAAAGGGAAAGCTTCCAGAATGTGAGCTGAATGTGAACCAGCGTGGCTAGGGGCTGTGGGGGGTCTAGAAGCCCAACACCTGCAGGTGAGATGCTGAGCCTGACATGTGGGGTGGTTTCATAGACACTCATTTCTGATGATAGACATGGCACTGCAAGAAGGGAAACAGAAAAGGGGGGCGTGGTGGTGAGATGATTGATATTCAGTGAGGTGAATCCTACCTGAGATGCTCACGAGTATGTGAATGTCCCTGTTCTCACTAATCAAAGCCACAGGCCATGTACCTCCTAAACCTGCTCTGAATAGCATTACTGGGCACTGTCTCCAAGGAAAGGGAGATTTGTCAGTGTACTACAGACCTTTTGTCTATAATTCATCATCTGCAAAAAAATTATCACAAAACCCTCTTGGTTTCAGCATCCTTCCATTGACAAAAGCAAATGGAAACAACTGCTGGCATTACTGAACATATCATGGTGATGCCTAGAGAGAATCGCAGGGAACAGAAGTCTGATGTGTAAAGAAAGACATTGGAGTGTGATACAAGAGGGTCATTTCCAGAGACATGACCATTGAAACACAAGGTGAAAGGCAGTGGGTAGGTGTGATGGGCAGATAGAGTATGTGAGAGTGTGAGACACTTATGCTACATTACAACAATGGTACAAATTGTCCTGGCTGCATCGGATCACCTTCTGAAAACAAGGGGCCCAGACTTACTAGGTTTTTGCACTCACATCATCAGTGCATAAGTATATGCCTTCCTGAGGTATACTTTCATTATTTCCATTTCCACTTTGCCCTGTGTTAGGAATATCTCATCTGCAAGTGACTGCAAACACTTGGCTGAGTGCCAGCCTGCTGCACAGAGCACCTAAAGCTGCTCAGTGGTTTGGCCCAGCAGGATGACGGATTGTCCAGAGGATTGACTGTTCATTTGCACATTTCTCAAGGAGAAACAGATTGACAAACTGCTGACCTCAGCTTTTCCTGCAGTGGGAGCCTCCCAGCCTGCAAGTGCTCTGTGCATGTACGGACACAGCTGAGCATGCTTGCATAGGTTTGAGCAGTAAGGGACAGCCGGAGTGTCCCTGGGTGCTTAGGATGTGTCTATGTATAATCATGAGATTTCCTTCAGATTTCACTGTTATTTCAGAAAATATATAAGAAAGGGCAAAAGAAAGTTAACAATAGTATAAATGTATTTCCTCGGGGACCACTCCACTGTCTGCGCAGTGCTTGCATCTGTCTGGCTGCACTTGCAGGAGCAGTGGGAGCTGTCGGGAGACACCTGTTTTCCTGCAAGTGTGTCAAATTTTCAGAGCAGCCAGGAGAGGGTTAAGGCGTGTGCTGTGCTTCCAGGCACCTTCCATGAGTGATAAGGCGCCAGTGCTGAGTATACAGGAGCGAGGAAACCAGCAGCCCATGTGTGTGCATGATGTTTGTGTGTTTTAGAAACACTGTAAATGAGGTTGGTAAGGGAGGGACAACTGTCTGCCCTGCTGCTCTGTACTGTCGAGCCAGTGATTTCTTCAGCTACTGCTCAGTTTACCCCAGGAAAAACGGGAGTTTGGTTTCTGCCTTCCTCCTCCTCCTTCACCTCCTCCTCAGTGCAAGGATAAGCGGTGCAGAGGCACCCGTGAGAGCAGTGACACCTGAGCATTCTAGCCCAGGCAGAAAAGCCAAGGCTGTCTCAGCAGGGGACAGGAAATTAAGGAAAATCTTTGCACAGCAAGAGGAAAAGCAACTATTTAATTGTCCATGTCATGGGAGATGTCTTTATTTAATTGGCTTTCTCCCGTGACTGACAGGGTATGTACATTTGCATTTGAATTAGCCAGGCTGTCGAGCATTGATCATAGTTCCTCCCTGTTAGGCTGACATGGTAAAAGATCGAAATGCCCTGCTGCTCATGCAGCGAAACCTTCCTGAAGCAATGCTGTTTTTACAGGCACACAGCAGAGTAATGTAAAATGTAATTGGAGTTTACAAGCAGCATCTTTACTTTAAGCACCTTGGATTAGGTGGATTCTGGTAAAGCTGCAGCATGCCTGAAAGCCGGGGCTGCCTGCAGTCCTGTGGTGGGAGTGACAGCGTGGTGGGATATGGGCAGTGACATTACACGGGAGATTAGGTGGCTTACGGTCGTAAAACCAGCTGCAGACAGCAGGGTTGCTGTCATGTGGGACGCCTGAAATGAGGATGTTGGCTTTGGAAATGTTGACCTTAGTGCCTTGGGTGCAGGAATGCTGCAGGTATGCTGCAGGGCTCCCAGCTCTGCTGGGTCCCTTGAAATTCACCACGAACACAAATTTTGATGTTCCTCTGAACTCATATGATGGTTTGTTTATCTAAGAAATAAAACTCTGAAACAGCACTTCTAAAAAAAAGCAGCAGTGCAAGGAAAGAAACAAATCCAGAACTTCTACAAACACTTTTAAACATGCAAAAGTCTTTGTTTAGTGGACTCATCTCTTCTGTGATTTAGATGTCTCCAGACCCTACTATTAATATTACCTACAATACTACAGGAGGTGTAATATCTATGTGCCACTTCATTTATTTTACTTTACAATCACTAGTTTATATCTCCACTACCGGACTAAGGGAAGCCACAGTAATAAAAAGCTATGAAAAGTCAACCCAGATTTCCCTGAGTTCATTTACATAATGACACTTTTTAAAAAAAATTACCATCAGTTGTAAAGTGCCAAGTCCGTAGTAGTTTAGAATGTATTCTGGGCATTGTAGACACAGGGAAGAAACCTGGAAGGACTTTGGGGCCCAGCCCAAAGCCTTCCCTGACACTGAAGCATCAGGCAGCCCCATTTCCACCCTTGCCACTGACACAGTGTCTATGCTGCTGCCCTTCATGTGCTGATGGATGCACCTATCTTCTTCAGCTGATGTACAAGAGTCTTAGATCCTGCTTGCTGGACTCTCTTTACACCCTTAGTTTTAACTCTCATTTCCTCAGCCCCTGAATTCATCTGCACCAAGAGTAACTGATCAAAAAGCACAAACTTTCTTAATATCTTGATTAACCAGAGCAGATGGCCAAAACACAATAGATGCACTTCTATAACCAGGAAGATTAGAGTTCCCATTTATAGCAGTGGGGCTGGTACGGAAATCTTTAGAGTCAGTGCTAATGTGCTGGAGACTGTCAATATTTAAGCAATAAAAAGGAAGAAAAGTCAGATTACCTATTGTTTACATTTCAGTAAAACCTAAAACCCCCAATCAGTTGTCATGGTCTCATAGTACGAGGTGCTGTACACACTGTTATTAAGGTGCAACCGGCTGCAGAGAATTTGCTGGCTGTGTGTCCCAGCAGTGGGCTGGGATTTCACCATCACTCAAGCAAGGAGATGAGCTAACGGTGGACCCATCAGTTTATGTCTCACTATTTGATGTTCAGATGTGGACAAGAGCCTGGCTGAGTGTCGGGGTCCGTCTCTGCACATCCACAGTGATGTGCTGAGATCCCACAGCTGAGAAGAGTAGGAGGTAGCTGAGCTGAAAAAGTAGAAGCAGGCACAACCACGCTGTGGAGCATGCGGTAACTGCTTTGCTCGGAAACAACCCTTGCAATAACCTGTTTTCCTTGATTTTGGAAAGAGAATTCACCATGGTCACTATGGAATCCCCTCACCTTGTTTTTCAGCAGTTTGACACCCAGGTGCCCACCTCACCCTGTACAATCTAGGACACCATGGGCCGTGATCTCCTGTCCATAGCAGGCTCTGCAACCTCCCCACACAGTGTCTGCTGCGTAGGATCTCAGGCAGAGCAAGGGCTTTCAAAGTCCCTGTGCCATGGGGCAGAAAACAGGGACAGTCCATGGGCCTCTCACAGTACTGAGGCACCTACAGGCATCCCAGCAGCAAGCCAAGTGCTCTGCTGTAGAGAAGAGCAGAAAGCTGGAGATGCCTTGCAGAAACTTCCTTACTATGCCAGGCCAGTGATCAGTTTAACTGGACTGCAGAAAACTGTGGAGCATCAAAGGGAGAAGCATTGTCAGAGCTCTGCCCATCCTGTCTTCACTTGCCCTCTGTTCACAGTCAGTCTCTGCATCTCTCTGGGAAGGCAGGACAGAAAACAGTACCATGACGCCCTGAGGGAAAAAATGTTTCTTCACACCTTCAGGCTACCCTGAAGCATGAGATTGAGACATGAATGTTCAAATGACCTGGGAGAACCAGAGATGTGGGTGCAGGACTAGGAGATACCACATTAGCCATCAGCTCAGCAGTAGTTCTTGCCCACACCTGTGCACAGAGGCTACTGAATATCTCACAGCATTTGGATTAAAACAAATCTTTCCAGTGACATGAGGCTGCTTTCTGAGTATTCAGACTAAAGGCGCATATATCACTCTGCCACCTCTGGTGTGTCTGGCACTCTGTTACCCTCTCTCCTTAGAACTCAGGTCATGTTTCAAATTGAAATTTGTCTGACCTCTAACCACTGCATAATAACCTAACTCACAGCAAACCTGAAAGGCTGAGAGAGTTGGCGTTGCTCAGTCTGGAGAAGAGAAGGTTCTGGGAATATCTTATTGTAGCCTTTCAATACTTAAAGGGGTTTATAAGAAAGACAGAGAGGGACTTTTTACCAAGGCCTGTAATGGACACGGGGCAATGGTTTTAAACTGAAAGAAAATGGGTTTAAGTTAGACATAAGGAAGAAATATATAATATTTATAATTTTATAATGAGGGTTGTAAGGCACTGAAGGGAGCTTGCCCAGAGAAGTGGTGGATACCCCATCTCTCGAACGGTTCAAGGCCAGCTTGGATGGGTCCTTGAGCATCCTGACTTAATTGAAGATATCCTTGCTTATTGCAGAGGGGGCGGGCTTGTTAATCCTTTAAAGGACCCCTCCTAACCAAGCTGTTCTATGGCTCTGATTAGAGCAGTCAAGGATAACAATTGATTGTTCAGCCCCTACATGCTGCTGAAGGTTCATATAGTGGTGATGATCTCTCATGACACCTGTTTACTGAAACCACAGAAAGGACTTAATGATCATATAACTGGCTTAGCTTTGTATGGAATTACACTAAAGCCATGACACCATGAGAATCCCATAGGATATCTCATTTTGTCACATGCAGAAGAGTTGCTCTAAGAGTTGCTTCTTTTATCTTCTTCTTTTCTTAACAGAGCACTAATTTTTTATTTTTTAATTTTTTTTTTATCTCCAGCTCACTTGGCTCTTGTATTTACTATTTTACACATAACTGAGTTAAAATGGTTTATTTTAGACTATGGCCATTTACCCCAATGACTCTACAACATTCTCAGTCTGGTTAGCCACTGTGTCATCTGCAAACTTTTCCAGCAAAGGTTTTATAGCCTGCTCAAGTCAGGTGATACACACAATAAATAGCACTGCAGCTAGAGAAAGTTCCCAGGACCCAGGCTACCAATGGTTCCACACCCTGCTTTTTACCACCACACTTGATGCGCTGCTAGGGAAGCATAGGGCTCAGGGTCCCCACCTGGAATCCCCCCTTCCCAGATCAGGAGTCCTAATTTTAACTCTGTCTTATGGGAGTGGGCCAGGGATTGCATGGATAGGAGAGGGAGGACCACATGTACCCTGGTTCACACATGTGCATATCTTTATGCACCTGTGCCAACATGCCCACGAAAGCTGCAGCTCCTCTGTACACCAGCGTGGCCCACACCCTATTTACATCCCCTGTTATGTTGTGACCAGATAAAACAACACCGACACCTGTGTTAAACAAGACAGACATATTAATTATCACCTGTTAGCAGGATTAACCTGTCTCTTACTCCCTCTGCAACTGGCCATGGGCAGCACAAATATTTGCACTTTTCTTGGTCACATCATCCAGCTTTTCTGAACATCACATCTTTGAAGCCAGTTCTCCACTTCTGAGGAAATTCATCACTTTTTCAACATTTGTAAAAAAAAATTAGCACCACTTGTTTCTAATCTGGTTGCTTTAGTACTCCTAGGTGTAAATTATTCAGGCCTGCTGGTTTGAAATTAGTTGGTGTTAGCAGATGTTGGCTCACAGCTTCCTTAATACAGCTCACAAGTTTTCTGCTACATGTGTAGTCCTGCATAGTATAGAACCACACAGATCTCTTTTAGTTGGTGTTAGCAGATGTTGGCTCACAGCTTCCTTAATACAGCTCACAAGTTTTCTGCTACATGTGTAGTCCTGCACACATAGTATAGAACCACACAGATCTCTGCCTCATTTGGTCCTGAAGACAACTATCGAGTTACTGCTTTTCACTTCCATCTCATCATTGTTCATATCTTCACTATTTATGTATATGCCTGACTTACTGATTCTTTTTATTCCTGATGTATTTAAAAATGCACACTTGTCTGTTGCAGAGTGACCTTTGATAATTTGTTGGCTCCTTCAGCTTCCCTTATCAGTCATCAACATTTTAAAACTCCAATACTTGCTGTCATTTACTTTTGCTTTTTTTTTCCCCATCTGTTGCGTATTGATTTTTGTAATTACTTCTTTGAGGTTTTAGCATGACTCTTCCTTTTCTGTTATCCAGGGCAGCTTTTTGCCATGTGTTTTTCATGGCAAGGAGGGAGACACCAGGGAGCAGGCTGGAAGTCAGCAGCTAATGTATAGTTAGTGATACCCTTTTAGATTTGTGTTCTCAGTCAGTTGATTTGAAAGCTGCTTTTAACTTTAGGAAATCTGCTTCTCTAAAGTTAACAGAATCATAGAATGGTTTGGGTTGGAAGAGACCTTAGTGGTCATCTACTTCCGACCCCCCAGAAGTGGGCAGGAACACCTTCCAGTAGACCAGGTTGCCCAAAGCCTCATCCAACCTAATGGTTCTAAATATATATACCTTTTTATTCTATTTCCATAAAATTAATATAAGCACACCACAACTACTATAGCTTATGGAAGTGCTAATATTTAGGTCAATTATGAGCTCTTCTTTCTCTGTCAAGACACAGTACAGTATTGATTTATTGTACAGGCAGGACTTTTTCTGGTGAGACAATAAAACTGCCATTTTTAGAAACTCTAAAGAATTTCTATAACTGGCGCTGTGGGATATCCAGCAGTTATGCCACCTGCTTAGATTACTCAGTGATTCTGTCTTTATGCACCAAAGGTGGTGCTTTCAGCAGAGGTAAGGCAGATTCTCTAGTGAAATGAGGAGTCCATATCTGAGGCCGCAGCTTTAGTTGCCCTGGTCACAGTTCAATCCTCAGGCATGCAGATCTCCCACTCCAAGGCTGCTGACATCCCTGGAGACTTGGGCTGAGGCAGTAAAGCCTTGTATGGAAGCATTCCTGGGGCTTGCTCCTTCTCATGCCTGGTGGCCCCGTGCCAGCACCAGTTCTCCCAGCTGCCTCCAGACGCTCACCAATATCGCAACCCCGACACCAGCACGTGCTCTGGTGCCTCATGGCTCGAGCAGGCACATCCCTCTGGCTGCACACAGGCACTGAGCACACAGAAATGTGAGCAGCGCTTAGCTGGGGAGCTGAGTGGGAGCTCACCAGTTGTGAAATTAAAGGATGTTTCCAAACCGTGTCCAGGGGGGCAACAGGCCCTGCATCACCATCCAAGTGAGGGGACTGTCCCTTGGAAAGGGAGGGGATTGTCCCTCTGTGCCCTGCACTGGGGCGGCCTCACCTCGAGTGCTGGGGGCAGTTCTGGGCACCACAATATAAGAAAGATATTAAACTATTACAGAGCATCCAGAGGAGGGCACAAAGGTGGTGAAGGGTCTCAAGGAGAAGCTGTATGAGGAGCAGCTGAGGTCACTTGGTCTGTCCAGCCTGGAGGAGACTGAGGGCAGGCCTCACTGCAGTTACAACTTCCTTGTGAGGGGAAAAGGAGGGGCAGACACTGATTTCTTCTCTGTAGTGACCAGCAGCAGGACCCAAGGGAATGGCCTGAAGTTGTATCAAGGGAGGTTTAGGTTGGATATCAGGAAAAGGTTCTTCACCCAGAGGGTGGTTGGGCACTGGAATAGTCTCCCCAGGGAAGTGGTCACAGCACTAGCCTGACAAGAGTTCAAGAATTTGGATATTGCTCTCAGGCACAAGGTCTGACTCTTAGGGTATCCTGTGCAGGGCCAGGAGTGGGATTCAGTGATCCTTGTGAGTCCCTTCCAGCTTAGCATATTCTGTGGTTCTGTACATGGATAGGTCCCAGCCCTGCAGGGGCCCCCAGACAGCAGGTCTCACATCTGTTCGCAAGGATCCATGAAGCTGGCCCCACTGAAATCTTTAACCTGGCACGAAGCTGAAGATCACCTTCTGAGAATAACTACCCTGGGTGTCATGGGGATTCTTCTGATGTCCATAGAACTCACACTATTTCCTGCAGTAACCTTTTAATCCATTGTTTTTCATATGTACAGTTAATTTCTGAAATATTTTAGGTTGTTGATGGTTATGATTAGGAATAACACACTCACTATCAATACTATGATTAGTATTTAAGGTCTCCTTCACCAGTATGTAGTACAGTTCAGTGGTCTCTAAAACACTCCATCTCAATTCTGAATTTAGGCATTCCTAGACTGATATTCTTATTTGTCCATATTCCAGGATAACGTAGTAGTATGCAGGTATACAGATTGAATTTTCAACATATGCTTTAAAAGTAAGTGCTGTGCCACTTCCATCAATGCCTCCTTTTTCTTTCCATTTAAATGTTAAATTAATAAAAAGAGAAAGTAGGCAGTACCTGCCAGTGTATTTAAGATTTGCCCATTAGAGATGTCTTTGTGCCCATATGCAATTTACTAAAGATTTTAATAACAGATGTTCACTCAAGAATCATGCATAATAATGATAATCTTAACTAAGTATGCAGAAAGCAGATAGACCCAGAATAGGTTGTCGGAGTGTGTTGATGGGTTAGACAGTCTAGCAATTTTGTGGATTTACTGAATTGTCTTCAGAGCTATAAATATTCATAACATCCATGGTGGAAACAATAAAGAAAGTTTGTGGCATTGCATTTGTCATAAATTTCTTGGTATATTTAATAATACTCTTTTCTTGCTTTCCAGGTGGAGCTTCACTCCACAGGGCTCCATCTTCTTCATTTATGTAGTTTTTCCATGGCATCAATTTTTCTCTGTTGCCTGAGGCTTTTTTGCATGGTAATTGAGCCAGTCCTTCATATTATGTGGTCAAAACATTAATATGATGCTCATAGAACTTAATTGCAAAATCTTAATGGAAAGGATTTTTGTTTGGTTTGTTTTCAGACCAGGACCAGACCAATGTGCCATTAACCTTACAAATGGGATCAGAGGGACTGCAAATTGCACTTTTCTCACTGTATCAGTTACAAGTGGGAACAGAAGAAGTATGGGGGACATGCTGACTGAGAGGCAGTTCTTCCATTCTTACCACAGGAAGTCATGGCAATTCCAGGAGCTCATTTTCTAGAACTGGGAGGAACTCAGTGTTTTCACTTCTCAGCAATTTACGTGACTGTTTCTGTAAGATATCAGTCTGTTCCAGCCAATCCCTGCTTTTTTATTTAAGTCTGAGTTTCAAATTAGCTCAGCTTCTCAAAATAGAGCACAGTTCAAACAGATTCAAAACTTTGTAAGTGAATTTCTCACTTCAGAGAGGAAGAAAGTGGCAATATGTACATCTTTCCATCAGCCTGATGCAGTCTAAACAGTGGGACCAGTAATGAAGCAAGGGTGGGCAAAGCTTCTGCAATCTTGTTTGAACAGGTTTTAATACACTTGGGTTTTAAACCATGATACAAATTAGAGAGTGGGGCACAGGATCTTTTTATATAAAAGGTGTAGGGCATAGTAACAGATGATACTACTTGAAGGAAATTTTCCTTGACATTTAAGTACTCCTGCAAATTCATTTTGGAGGGGCACTGTCCCTTTTCTCTGGAGGAATGATGGGCAGACCTTTTTTCTCTTATATTTCTTGCAAATGTGATGTTAAGCTGTAGAAAGATGGATGTGCTTGGAAGGACTGAGATAGAAAAGGGCAGTACTCTGTGGCAGAGCCTTTTTCAGCCATTTTCTCTCCCTCCACTCCTGGGTCATCTACATTAGCTTTCCTTGCTGTCATAAGGGAAGGGAGAAAGGCATTAATACCAAGAAGTCATGGGAAGAGGAGAGCAAGCTGAGGCTGCCTATAGCACCCCAGCTTCTCCACACAGCATAAAGTTACTTCCCTAAAAATACCAACAAAAAAAAAAAAAAACCAGATACTTAGCCATATGTAGCTAAATTAATTTAAAATCCCAGGGAAACATCTGATTTTCCTCCCCATGCTTTAGTTATTTTCATTTAATTTTTGTGGCTGTTGTAGCAGGCATAAGTAAGTGGATGGAGGTGACAGGAAAAAGCCATGAAGGAAGCACAGAGGCTGCAGTCTTTGTGGATAAGGTTCTTTCTTCCCCAGAGAGCAAAACTGCAGCCCTTCTATGCTTAGAAATGTATAGGCAGTATGGCTTTGAAGGCAAAGCCTGTTTATGCTTCAGGTGACGTGTATTTTCTTGGCTCAGCTGAGGAGCACAAAGATGGATAAAATATTTTTGTACCAACAGAGAAACTACACCTAGGAAACAGTGATATCCATTTGGGGCCATATTTTGGTTGGTATCTTTGGACAGTGTATCTGTAAGTGTCTTTTTCATGCTGCAGCTACTTCTGTGTTTATATTTGAAGCTGCAGCTTTGGGGCTAAGTGCATGGTATTAACCAATGTTTGCATACTCCAAGCTTTAGAGTACATTAGGTGATGCTATCATTAGTTACATTATTATTAACACAGGGACAATGACACAGTTTTCCTGTTTCCCTGGCATAGTAACCTCGGTGGGAAAAGTATTTACCACAGAAGGACCTTGGGTGTGCCACATTTTAGTGGTTTATGGTCATTTTCAGTAGTTTCACTTGTGAGAAACAATTACTCAATCAGCACGATAGAGATCCTAAGGAATGTGTAAAAGATATTTTCAAGGCTTCTGTGGACCCCTACCAATCCACCATGAATTTTTGGGATTAGGTTAAAAAGTGATCAGGTGTTCTGGGTTGAAGAAACAATCACCAGCTTTCTTTTGGAGGTTTGAATACTGCCCTGGAGAACAGGGACAGCACCAGAGTCACTGTGCCTGGTGTGGGGAGGATTTCCTTAGCAGGGGAATCCTCACAGTGCCTCATGAATTGCAATTAAATTAAGCACACTTAGGATAGCCCCATGAGTAATTTCTTTGAGTGAGACTGGGAGACAGGGAGCTGACTGGCATCCATCCTGGCTGGGAGGTCGTTGGCAGCTGCAGTGTACCTGGCTGCTTCACCAGTGGGAACAGAGAAATTCAAAGACTGAGCGGTAGTAAAGGGCAGCATCTCTTTCATATTTCCAATCAGATCAGCAACTCAGTCATTTTCATCTGGGCTGTTTGGTCTGAGTTCTTGACTGTGTGTTTTTTTACACAACTGAATCTTCGCAAGGCATGTTTTGAAGTTTTGGGCTTTGTTGCAGTGCATGAATTGTACCTCTGGTTTTTAAACTTTTTCAAAAATTTATTCAAAAACCAATAGGGAAGGGAGTTTAGCTGAAAAGAATATATATATATCTCAAGCAATAATTCAATAATTAGAGACTGAATGTGCAAGCAGCAGAGGTGATCAGTCCAGGGCCATGTCTAGCTCTACTCCATACAGTTGAGCATGCAATGTGACACACATTCTCAGAGGCCATGTTACAACCTGGGCTAAAAATCATGCATGAAAACCCAGTTCCATGAGATCCATGGCTCCTCTAAGGTGTATAGGTATATTAATCAATGTCTCCTTCAAAGTGGATTGAAATATTCACATGCTGGATGTTAAATATGGGAAAGTTGCATGCCTCAGGCTAACTCATTGAAAAACAAATTGCAGAGGACAAAGCTGTGGAAACGTGAAATACAACCTGGGCTAAAAATCATGCATGAAAACCCAGTTCCATGAGATCCATGGCTCCTCTAAGGTGTATAGGTATATTAATCAATGTCTCCTTCAAAGTGGATTGAAATATTCACATGCTGGATGTTAAATATGGGAAAGTTGCATGCCTCAGGCTAACTCATTGAAAAACAAATTGCAGAGGACAAAGCTGTGGAAACTTGAAATATTATTTGACATACACACTGGAAATACACATGCTGAAAAACAGAATGAGCTGCTACTCAAATCCAGACTACCTGGATGAAGTTCTGAAGAAATGTCAAATAAATTATAAACCCCAGGCTTGACCCTGCCAGGAATGTGGTATGGAAAAGTAAAGGAGTGAAGGCATTGCTGAGCCCCACTCAGAAGCCAGCCAGGAGGTGCAGCTTTTTCACACCCCGAACACCAGCAACAGGAAAATCTAGTGGTGTCCCAGCCCAAGCACCAGCCTGGGGGGCCAATTTCTCATGTGTAGCATCCCCTGTGCCCTCACCAGCAGCAGCCCCTGCAGCTGCTGTCCAGAGCCTGAGCTGGCATGCAGAGTGCTGGAACACAAACTGGAGAGACACACTGGCACATCAGCAAGGCAACAGGAAATGGGGATTCCTGCCAGATCAGTACTGATCAGTCACACATCAGTACTTGGAGACTAACAGAGATTACTAGAGATCTCTGCTTAAATTTACCCACCATCAAGGAAGTCATGCAGATAGTCAGCAAAATAATTTTATTTGATTGTCAGGCTATTAAGAAAATACCTACCTGTGGTTCTGCACCTGAGAACTTATATTTTCAAAATCTGTTTTCTAGCTTTGTTTCCTCTGTTTTATCTTCGTGTTCTTTCACTCCCATCCTATGGGAGTGAACCCCTTGCAAGCCCAAGGTCTCTCATATCTTCTATTACATCTGCTGTAGGAGTGTTTAAAAATACACTAAATACCTAGTAGTCAGTGCCAGTGGTCCTAGACATTTTTAATTATGTTCTGTCTAAATTAAATTGTTTGTATATGCCATCTCTGATTAAAATATACCAATAACTTGAAATGGAGTAATTTCTGGCTCCCCCAACTCTGTTAATATTAATAAAAATTAAACAGTTTCTCTATATTCTTTAACTTATCCATGTTCCTGGAACATAATACTAGAAAGTATTCTCTCAGCTGTCTATATTTTTTAAGACAATCCCTGAAATAATCATGCTAACGTCATGTTGATAAGCATACAGCAAACCTGTGCAGAAAGACCTTTGAATCAACTAAATTTGCTAATACCTTGATACGGTATTAAGTTCCTTTTGCATTTCTCTTCTTTAAGATTTACTGAAGACTTTCAGTGAGCTCATGTTTCTGTCAATAATCTATATCTGGTCAATGACACTATAAATGGAGCTATTTTAACACCACTCCTTTAGTAATCTGCCTAGCACTTCTGTTTTATGACTGCAATATCCAGAGCATCATATTTGTTTAAGAGCTGTGACGTTCTTCGCCTGAGTTTATGATCTGGCGCTGGAAGATTGTGCTTTGCGGTATGACACCGCTTAATCCACAGTTTGCAGAGTGAAAGTTAAAGAGGTGCTAAGCAAGCCTTAAAAATACTGTGCCTGGCCACTGCAGCTGGAAAAAAGGGGAGCTGCAGAGCTTGGAGAATAAGTGTTTAAACAGCAAACTACTGAGCAAGGTGTTGGTAGTACATGAAAGTAAAAGTCCTTTATGCAAGACACCTGTATGAAGAAGTACCAACAAATGACAAAATGTCTAGATGCAGTCTTCATAAAAATAAGTTACTATGCATGTAGTTATGTATACATGAATGTACATGCATATAAATATGTGTATGTATTTAAAATCATACACAAAGATATGTAGACACATATATACCTACATGGAGGGAAAGCTGGGTGTGCTGAGCAGGATATTGCACATAATCAGAAGTTGAATGCATGCTTATCCTGCAAATAAAGCAGTTACGCAGTGAAAACACTTCAGGACTGATGGACTCCTCTTCCAAATGTTGAGCTTTAGGATGGTGCAGGCTATAGCAGGTGGGGGCTTATGGAGTGTCCCTGGAGCCTGGTTTGTGCTGTCCCATGGGGCGGCCCTGCTGTGCCGCCCGCACTCTCACTGCCTCTGCTCCCACCCCAGTGCCCACTTCAGCTGTCTGAAGGAGCCAGGATGCTGGAAGGAGTTTAGAAAAGGACTCGAGGAGCTGATGTGATGTACCCTGCCATGCCAAAGAGGGCTGGGACAGCCCAGGACCCAGGCACACACCGGTCCCCAGGGAGAAGTGACCAAGGGGGAGCCAAGTGCACCATGGGCAGGGTGAGGCAGATCCTGGAAGAAATATCCAAGAGTTTGTAACTGTTATAATAACGACCCTCCATGCTAATTTGTGAAACCTGTAGATACTCCTTCCTAATTACCCTTTTTTTTTTCTTCTGCTATGTTCCTTAAATGCATATGTGAGTTGTGGCTTGCTTGGAATGTCAAATCCTGCCGAAGCAGGGCTCCAGGATATATTAAGCTCTGATGTTTTCCATTCTTCTCATTACACACACCAATTTCAAACAAGTTTAATTCTTTGATATTCTTGGATTCTAAGGTACAATTTTCTGAAAGGCTGAAGTCATGAAAGACAATATTTCAAGTCAAAAAATGTATCTATGTATTTAGAATAGTGAGCAATAATGGTGATTTTCTGCAAGAGACTCAGCACTTCTGGCTACTTTACCTCAATGCATTGAGTTAGAGAAAACTCTTGCCCGCTACACCACCAAACACCAATGAAGCATGCTTTTTGTAGCTTGAGAAAAAATAAGATTTGCAGGAGACTGCTATGCTCACAGCTTGAAAAGTATGTCAAAATCTCAGCCCAGTTTCCTTCAACACTGTTCTGGGGTGTAGGCTGCTGTACACTTTGGAAGAGAAGTCTATGATTGCACTTCCTGTCTTAATGCTGTTTGGACACATATTAATGTCATTAATATTAATTAACATGTTAATATCAAGGAGCCCTGTGCTTTGTCGGGTCAATTACAAATTAAATTAACTCATAATCAATACATGAAACTGAATGAACTGATGACAGGTGGCTCTGGTTTAAATTGAGAAATCTATTGAAAATATTGAAATTAAAAACACCAGAAAAAAATCCAGTGTTGAGTAAAGAATGATTTTGTTTGTGTTTTTATTTCTGAATGGAAGGGAAAAACAGCAATACTATGCTTGAATGTTGAGGTCAATAAACTATATCCTTTTTCTGTTTGTTTTTTAGGTATAAAGCTATAGTAAGGCCAATGGAGATCCAAGCATCGCATGCACTGATGAAGATTTGTGTGAGAGCTGCTATAATCTGGATTGTATCCATGTTGCTTGCCATCCCTGAAGCAGTATTTTCAGATCTGCACCCTTTCCATGACAAAGGGACTAATAAAACCTTTATCAGCTGCGCTCCTTACCCTCATTCAGATGGGCTGCATCCCAAAATCCACTCAATGGCATCATTTCTCATATTTTATATTATTCCCCTATCTGTAATTTCAGTATATTATTATTTTATTGCTAAGAATTTGATCCGGAGTGCTTACAACATCCCCGTGGAAGGAAATGTGCATGTGAGGAAACAGGTAGAGATTTGACTTTCTTCAAAAATCCACATTCTCTATGAATCTGGGAGGAAAGAAGGAATACAGGGAAATTTATACTGTAACAGACCGTGTCTGTCATACTGATTTTAATAGGTTAGGTGGAGTAAAAGAATTTAAATGAATGAAAGAAGCCATAATACAGGGCTAAACAGTGAAAGCATCTCCTCCTGTTTGCAAGTTCAGAGACTTTGGCAGAGTGGTTACCATGGCAAGCATAGCAGGAGACCCTTGCCAAAGGCTGGGAAGGTATTGACCAGGATGCAGGGAAAGGGGCAGGGCAGATACAGTGTTTGCAGATTGAAGCAAAGGGGTGATATGGGATAAAGTCAAGACTTCACAAAGTTGCTTTGTCAGAGAGAAAACCTTGGATGAAGCCTTGCCTGTTTCTAAACAGCCTATTTACCTTGATGTATTTATCTTATTTGCCTTACCTCTTCTTTTTAACTGAGGCGTGCTTCAACCTCAGCTAAACTGACACAAGCCATTCATAGCTGAGCAATTGTCCACTCAATTGCATCCAGCTGACACCTCCACCTTAGACTGACCCAACAAAATCATCTTACACAGCCTTCAGGTGCTACGCTGAAGCAGTAAGGCTGGAAAGACTTGGGTTTTGCCCATCAAATGATGTGCAATCCCTGAAATCCTTATCCTTTTTCCCTTCTGAATGTGCCTAAATCTTTTCCCCTGCAGGCCATTTCTCTGCTGATTCGATGGCTGTTTTGATTAGTGGCAATAAAGTGAGCAGTACAAGCAGCCCCTTCCCCTTTGGTTTTGGGGACAGAGCTCTAAAGAAAGCAAAAGGCCAGGCTGGTCTAGCACCCTCCGTCCATCATTCCCGTCCTGCAGTGCATTCAAGCGCTATACGTCTCCATCTGAGAGAACTGGTATCGATTTCTTTATTGCATTGCTTCCTTTCTTTATAGTGCAGATGTGGCCTCAATAGCCCTATATCAAATTAAGAATACATTTTAAAAGAATATATGGTTTAGCCAAGGAGAGCCCTTTCTCAAAGGATTTAATTTTCAGCCTGCTCGCTGGAGACGTTATCATCTGGTGCATGTCAGTCCTTCCTGAGCTCAGTGGCTGATTTTTAGCCAGTGCCATTAAAGGGGCATGAAATAAAGTCCAAATGGGCTTGTCATGTCTCTTCTGCCTGCTTCCTGCTTGCAGCTGTCCTGAGAATAGATCAGCCTGTGTAAAATGCTCAGTTTCTGATTTACCTGTGGGGCTTGGAAGCAGAGTGAGGATGGGGCAGTGTCCTGGGAGCCTGGCCAGGTGCTGTGACTGCACTGGGGCAGGAGCAAGGGCAGCAGGGCTGAGACTGGGAGCAATTGCAGGCCATTCACATCCTACTTAAAAGTACAAGAAGTGGGATGCAGCTAATTCCCTAGGAATGTCTGGGGACCGTTAGTGGGATTACCACAGAGGAGAACATTACTGAGCCCTAAAAGATCAGCAGTGACTGCAAACTCTGGCTGCATTACCTCTCTCAGGGACCAATGCATTTTAGCAGGTTTTTCTGGGCAGCTCTGTCCTTCTTCTCATTTTGGGCAACCTCCTTCATGGCTTTTGTGTTCATAAGGAAGAGAGATGTGTTTTTCAGCGGCTTTGCTATGTTAATGTACAGCACTTTTAGGCAAAAGACAAGGTATGGTTTACCTCAGCTTCCCTCAGCTGAGCAATACCTTTGGGTTGACTACAAGCCTGTAGAAGTAAGTAAAACAAAAGTGTGCCTGGTCTGCATGAAGATTATACTGTGTGCCAGCTGGCTTTGTGAAAGCACCTTTCCCTGACAAAACTCAGATTATGCCAAGAGGTGGACATCTATTCACCACCTGTAGCTCTCTCCTGGTGGCTCCAGTGCTTTCAGCTGAAGGGTCCACCTTGCTGCTGCCTTGGTGTTCCTCCAAGTACAGAATATCCTCCTATCTGCTTCAGACTCTGAGTGCCGCACTTGGTCTTAAAGGGCTGTGAGCTGTTGACAGCACTTTTGTGTACATACACCACATGGCCCCATGGCAGAATGTCCTGCCTGTGAGCTCTGTGAAATATCCCAGACTCCTACATGATAATTAATTATAATAATAGGAATAATAATAATAAGGTAATTTATTAAAATTACATATTATTGTGTATATTATGTGTGGATAACTAATGCAGATTGTCCACACTTTTCTTGCCAGAGCTGGGATTTTGCAAAGTGACAAGCCACTGGTAATTTTATTTCTAAACAGAAAGGAAAAGAAAGACTACTTCTTACGTAAGAAATTCTCAGAATTATTTGTTCATAAGGGAAAGGGGTTGAGGAGAGAGAAGGAGAGCTCTTGACTGTGTTCACCTGCAGTCCAGATTTCCCTGCTCTGGATGTGCCACCTGCCATATGTTAGTTGGAAAGCTGCAGCACTGGCACAAATAGTCAGCCCCTGGTCTGAGCTAGGAACAGCAGCTAATCTGTGTTTCTCTTTCTTTGTCCAGATTGAGTCCCGCAAGCGCCTGGCCAGGACCGTGCTGGTGTTCGTGTGCCTCTTCGCCTTCTGCTGGCTGCCCACTCACATCATCTACTTATACCGCTCCTACCACTACTCCGAGGTGGACACCTCCGTGCTCCATTTCATTGCCAGCATCTGTGCTCGGATCCTGGCGTTCACTAACTCTTGTGTCAACCCCTTTGCTCTCTACTTGCTCAGCAAGAGCTTTCGGAAGCAGTTCAACAACCAGCTGCTGTGCTGCAGAGCTCGGCTGCTCATCCGCTCCCACAGCATGGCCAGGAGCACCACACGAATGACCTCCCTCAAGAGCACCAACCACTCCCTGGCCACCTTCAGCCTGATCAATGGCAACCACATCTGCCACGAAGGCTGTGTCTAAAAGGCACAGTCAGGGACATAATAGCTGAGCGTGGCTGCTGGACTTTGCTCCATGGGCATGGTGAGCAGCGCACACACGCGTGCACACGCACGTGCAAGGAGGTGTGGTGTGCTCAGAGACCTCAGAGGAGCTTGAAGCAATCAACATTTCATCTTGGGCTGAGGTTGAAGCATCCAGCATTTCACCCTGGACTGAGGCATCTCCAGAGCATCAGATCATTGAGCGCCAGCCCACGGGATCTCCCTGGGACTGCTGCTGTGCTTTCAGTGAGAGCAAAATGAGCATCTTAAGATCAAATCTTTTTTGGCTCTGCAGAATCTTCATCACTTCCTGCTCAATCCCAAACTTATGCAGACTTGCAGCAGTGATAAAGACCATATCAGGTGCACACAGTTTGTCAGAATAGTTGCATCCGTCACTTCATGGTGTAATGTATTTTGACATAGAAATAAATCCATTTAAATAAGGTAAATACTTTTACAAAGGAGTCCAGTGTAGGTCATTTACAGACTTTTCAAGTATTTATTAATGTCCTGATTACAGTATTAATTCATGGTCTAAAGATATCAAGAGTTTACTGGGGCATGTCTGTGGCCCCATCTGAAATGAGCAGTATCTTGCACCACGTCAATGTGAAAGCAGTTAACGTGAATAAATGTGAGTTGGAATATGTTTACAGCTTTCAACTGTGTCAGCTTTTGCCGTGTTGTGGAAGAGACAGCAGGGCAATTTCCAAGCCTTACTGCATTTCCAAGCATTTTGTTCTTCCTGTCTTCAAAGGTGTGAGATAGTGAAAGTTCCATCACCTAAGTGGTACCACAAAATTTGAGTCAGGTTTAACTAAGGGCAGGCAATAGCAGAAACTGATGTACAGCTATTTTTCATGTGGTTGTGCTTTGTAAAACACTAGTTTTTCAGCAAAAGCTATCAGCAATGCAAGGTGCGATCTCCAGCCTACATTTTTTCCTACTGTCTTCACAGAAATCTGTGGAGACGGAGTGCCAAAACCGGCTGACAGATTGGAGAAACAGGTCTACTGTAAAGTTTGCCCCAGAACAATTCCTGTTCCAGATACCATCTATTCTGGAACAGGAGCACAGTGTCCTGCAGATAATAAACTCCTGAAGTGCTTGGGCTGTAAGACATTTGATGAAGCTGCACACCTGATAAATAAAACTGCTGCCAAATGAGGCCATAAACCAATCACTGTAGCAGAATATTGGGTTTTTAATGGTCCTTATCTTCTTTGATGATGATCTTTTTCATTACCACACCAAAAGATAAATTAAAGCTGGTAAAATTTTACCTGGGTTTGTTCTGTGTTTGTAGAAAAAGTCATGTGTGCAGTGTCAAAGCTCTCAGCCCTGTGTCTGCAGCTGCTTTGGGGTGCTGGTGGGATCTGCTGTCTCCAAGGTCTCAAACAGGCTCTGATGCCAAAGGCAGAGCTCTGAAAACTTTGCCTCATTTTCCCTTTTGTGCTCCGGATGAGGTTGGACATGCAGGTACGTGAGCTCAGGATGGGGCCACACCACTGTGCTCCTGAGGGTAACACTGCCCTGCTCCGCCCCAGCCCTGGGCACTGCCACCGGTGTGTCACCCCCTCCTGCAGTCATAAGTGCCCCCACATCCCAGTCAGGCTGAAAACTAATGGGATAGGGTTATTTTACAGATGAGTCAGTTCCCTTGCTTGGCTGACTGTGTCACTAGGATGTTAATTTCAATTTACTGAGCTATCTGAGGTCCTCCCTTACTAAAATTTTCAGTGCTTTCCCTGATCTTTACTATGAAGCCACATACAGTACCAGAAGCTCAGTCTGCAGCCATTTCAGAGAGTTTGGTTGAATTCCGAGCTGCTTATGACGTTTCAAAATGAGAAAAATTTATCTGGCCAAAGGTATTTTTGTTAAATATTTTCTTTAGCCCTGTAAGAATTTAATCAAAGGGAAGCAGGAATTACATACTTCAACAGCAAACACACTAGGTGTGCTACACAATGTGTCCCTCCTGTTTGGTAGCAAACAAGAGATTACTGTTGTTCTACAAGAGACTTCAAAAGTTTCTGAATTTTTGTTTCTGAGGGAAGGGACTAAAATAATAAATCATGAATCATGAAAATGAGAAAATCATAAATATGGGGAAAAGAGCACTTTTATAACTCCCTTAGGGCTATGCTGAATCAAGTACCCTGCCTTCCTGAGAAAGGCATTGTTTTATACACACGAGAGCTATGAAGATTTAGCACTGCAGATTTAAATAAGTGCTACTGATTATATACTTTCCTTCAAAGCAGAGCTAGTGACTCTTTCAAGAACAGGAAATGGTTATGGCTGCGGTCTGAAAAGTGCTTTCCAGAAATGCAGCTGCAGGTTGTCCACATGTGTCACAGCCTCACTCCTACTGAAGTTGCTCAGTCCTGTTTACTGATGGACTTCGCACTGCTGGTTGAATTCAATGACCTTAGAGGTTTTTCGAACCTTAATGATTCTGGGATTCTATGATTCCTTTTAGCTTTGTTTTTGCATTTGATAGGCTTAAATTTAGGGGAAGGTTCATGCAAAATGCAATCTTTTCATCAGAATCTAAGATACATACAAGTTATTTTGATATTTAGAAAGTTAGATCAAGTCTTTTCAAATGAGATGGCAATTTTCATTAACATTCTTAATTTTATTCAGATCCCTGGCTCCCTGTTCAATATCTTTAAGTCAATTCGATGGGTCTGTGAAAAAAAATACATTGAAAAGAGTTCCTTGCAAAAAGTATTTTAAAACATATTTCACAAACTTGCACTCATTTTTTAATACCATTGAAAGAGCAAACCTGATGTTGGAATTGTTTCTATTTCATCCTCATATTAAAATAATGAAAAGTATCAGTGCAGCAGGTGAGATCAGGGAAGGAAGGAAGATTCAAGAAAGTTTTCTGAAATATCCCAGCATGTAACTGAAATATTTGTAGCTGCAATTTTTTATGTGTGTTTCTCACTCCTTGTCTCATTACCTTGGTTTCAAAAACACGATGTACTTTACACTGTTGCAGCAGCCTGATCCCTTATCTAGGGCTCTCCCAGTGTTTGCTGGCACAGCTGCAGTGCTGATTCTTTGAACCTGGAGTGTTGTCTGCAGCGTTTTGTTTGTTTGGTAAATTTTCAAAGTGCCAAAGATAAAACCTGTGCCCAAGATAAAATCCTGGCAGGCAATTCCAGCACTGTGCACTCAGGTACTGCCCAGTCCTGGGAGGCTTTGCAGTCCCTGGCTGTGACCCTGGGGGGCCTCTCCACCCTGCCTTCAGCTCTCTCCATCAGCACTGGAAGCATTGCAGTAGTGACTCAGGCCATGTTTTTTAAGGAATGCTATGTTTCAATGTCCCTGAAATGCCTGGCTCTTGGGAGATTGAGGAATTTTCCACACTGGGTCCACGTCTAAAAGTGGAAAGGTGAAATTCCCTTTGAACCAGGCAGCCCTTTGGGTTCAGTCTGCCCTGTGCTGTGTGACACATGGCAGTTGTGTCATTTCAGCATCTGCAGGGTGGGACTGTGGCTCAGGATGTGTGTGGGGCAAAGCAGGGCACCATTGCTGTTCCCACAGTGCAGCTCTGCCTCCCTCCTGGGTCACAAGTGCTACCAGGCAGAGAGGCACTAAAAAAGTACATGACTGCCATTTGCTGAACCAGTGTGAAATGCAAAACTAATGTTAAACAGGGGTAGATCCAGTATCTGAAGGGGGTCTGAAGCTAGAGAGGCACTCTTCATCAGGAACAGTAAGATAGGACAGGGAGCAATGGGTTCAGACTGAAAGAGGGGAAATTTAGGTTTAGACATACAGAAGAAATTATTTGGTGGTGGGGCACTGGAAGAGGATGTCCAGAGAAGTGAATTCCCCATTCCTGGAAGTATTCAAGGCCAGGCTGAGTGGGGCTCTGAGCAACCTGGTCTAGTGGAAGGTGTCTGGGCCAATGAGAGGGGGGTTGGAACTAGATGCTCTCTATGGTTCCTTCCAAACCAAACCATTTTTTGATTCTATATTGAGTTATGTTCATGCTTATAGTGAATTGTGTCCATGCTTGCTCAGAAGAAATTAAATAGTTAGATAAAACATTGTTCTTCATTAGGAATTTATTTTTTTTTAAAAATTCCTGAATTCCCTTTCTGAACCTGGTGGGAGATGAAGATGCCAAGTAAATCACAGCTTTCAGCTGTTCTTGCTTTAGTTTTGGATTTTTCCGCGCAATTTGGCGCCAAAACTATTTATTCTAGGTTTGAAAAATCACCACAAAGGACCAAGAAGTATAGAAACTTGCTAATACTTACACCAGGTAAACAATTCAGATTCCTCACCTCTGTCTACAAGAGGCATTTTTCTTGTAATATTTCCAAATATTGCCTTTTAGAATATGTTTAAATATGAAAAATCACAGGTGTGCAATTCTGCTTCATGGCAACAATAGGTGCAAGCAAGAAAAAAATATCAGATGGTAAAAGGGAAGAATTTTAGTTTTAAACACAAATTTTTATTTATGAAAATATTTGTTGAACTCAAATAGTTTTGGTTTTGTCCTTTTTTTTAATCCAAAAGAATACATAAGGTAATGAGTTTTTCTTTGTTTTAAATAACAACCAAAAATTCAAAGCATCTCTATTTACCTAACAAGAAAGCAGGAAGCCTGTTACTGATATGTGTAATCCTGATTCTCCCAATTAGTTTGATTTATATGGAATGAATGTTGTAGTTAAACCCCAGAAAAATTATACTTTTATGCGTGGTTTGGCAGAAATAATATACCTTCTTCCTCATTTTTCTGACAAAATACATTTTTTTTACAGCAGAAAACCATCTGTTTGTATTCAGTTGGGGAAAAAATCCCTGTCTTTAAAGGCAAGAAGCTCAGTGCTGCTTATCTGAGCAGTGAGCAATCCCCTGAATGTTAACTGTTCATTGTTAGTGCTGGGCCATGATAACCAGGTAGCTTATCCTCTCCATCCTAGGAAACCACAGCAGGTGATGGGCCTCTGTCAGTCACCATAAATCAGTAGAGATTACTGATATTGCCCTTTTCAAGACAAAGATAGCAGCAGTTCAAAGATGCAAGGAAATATTTAGATGGCATTGTGCAAACCCGAGTTTTCTAGTTTTCTGCACCTTACTGAAATACTTGTGCTACCCTCACTTCATTGTAGTGGGTTTTTTGTTTTGTTTTGTTTTGGTTTTTTTGGTTTTTTTTGTTTTTTTGTTTTTTTGTTTTTTTTTTTTTTAATGACACCATTTTTTTATGTGATACTGTCTTTTAAGCCTGAAAATCATGGATGAAAGACAGCTGATTTTAGTTGACTTGGGTCTTCTGTAAACTGGTATTTATTTAGGAACAGAAAAGTTGTTGTTAGGCTGTAACGTGTATTTTAGCTTGGGTAGCTACAGACACCCCTCTCAGAGTTCAGCCAGCCTGCAGGGCGTTCAGCAGATGGGCTGGACAAGCTGCTGTTGCTGCAGCCTGCCCTGGCACAGGGTGTTTCTTGCAGGGGCTGTACATCTCACATGCACCTCTGCAGCCAGACCCTCCCCAGAGCCAGCAGCCCTGGGCCAGCCTGGTGCTCACACACTCCTGCTCAGACCGCCTTGTCCTGACCCCTCTCTCCTCCCAGAAGGGCTGGCAGGGTTCCACCCCTGCCATCCTGCCTGCAGCTGGGGCTGTGGGCAGCTGGACAGCCTCCTCCTGTACCCCTGGAAGAAGAGGCACTACACATCTCCAGATCATGCTTCAGGCACCCCAGGTGCTGCTGCTTGGGCCCAGGATGCAGATCTCCTGTAACTAATTTCTCTATGGTAATAGCTTCCCTAGGAAGCCTGAAGTTTAATTGTTAATTGTACAGGCCACCTTGAAAGGCTCAGCACCTTGAAATTGGTGGAGATCCATGAGGATTCACTCCTAACCCATGAGTCCTCACAGGCAGGGCAGCTGTGCAGGTCATGCCACAAAAGGAATGAAAGAGTTCCCTTTGGAAAGAGTCCCCCCTTGGAAAAGTCCCTCACTGCTGGCCAGCTGGATTAATATTATGTCTTTATTATTTCATAATAATTGAGCACAGCAATTGTAAAATCTTTAAAGAATAGAGACTGAATAACATTCTGCTTAATGCTAAGATTATCAATGAAGACTATGTCTCATTTTATATTAAAATCACATCTAAAAGTCATTTTATAAGTGCCTAATTGCTTGTTTATGGAAATAGCTACTTCAAATGATTTCTCTGATTAGCTTGACTGTTTCACTGTAAGTGGATATGAATTAAAGAGAATCAATCCTAGAATTCTTTTGAAATAAAAGATTGAATCTATCTTAATGTAAATTAATTACACTTACTGGCAAAATGCCTACCTTATGCTGAACATCTCTTTGTAAGTGCTACTCTGTGTTTTCCAGGCAAGTCAGGTCCACCCAGTGTGTTGCTTTGAAGTGAATGGATCTGGGCTTTGTGTCAGCACTTCCAGCTGCAGAGTCAGACAGTGTATTATCCACACCAACATCCCTCTGCAGCTGGGTTTGAGTGGGGATGGGTTTCACACCAGGCTCTGCACTGAGGCAGAGAAGGAAGACTATAACACCTGGCCATTGAGCAAGTCTTCTTGTCCAAAACGTTTCAAAGGGTTAAAGGAATTAAAAAAAAAAAAAAAAAGAAAAGAAAAACAAAAGAGAAAAAGGTGATGTTTCTATCTGTGTTTTATGATTGCCTAAACCCAAATCAAAGTGGCCCACTGGCCCTGGAGGTCAGCAACAAAGTTGAGCATAGTTCCAAATGTGTGCGGTGCCAGTCGCCTGATAAAAGGCAGGCACCCAGCCTTGTTGAGCATCCACCTTGTCCTCACCAATCCATGGAGATGGACAGGCACACCCAGTGCACACCACACCCCCTGTTTTGGACACCTCCCTTTGCATGGGACCCAGGCCCCATCTCCCATCTCCCAGACCAGCTCTAGCTGACCACCTGGGCTGAATGCTTAACTTTTAAATGGCTGATGTTTGTCCAGCTAAGTCCCAGCACACTGATCCAGCTCTCTGTCCATGGTCCCTCTCTGTCCAGCCCTGTCTCCCTGCTGGCCAGCAGAAGGATGCACTTGATGCCCTGTTATTCTATTCTTACCAGCTGCTGCCCTGTCACCACCATCTCATGTCACCTTAGACTGGCTCTTAGGTTTAACAAGGAGAAGGGGTCTTTTACTCCCCATATGTCGCCTTAATGAGGCATATAGGAGATCTCTTCAGATAGTGATTCAGGTCTTTGCTCATTTGTCCCTCTGGAGTTGTCAAACTCCCCACTGGCATGCTAAAGGGAATTGTCTGTGAAAACACTCCCAATAGCCACAGGGACCCTGTGGGAGCACTTTAGACAACTTGCTCAAGCTCTGTTAAACCAGAAGTCCAACTTATTGCCTGTCTCCCCTGTTGCATGTGGTTACTCATGTAGTAGACTGAATAGGGAGGAATAGTCAGAATAAAAATGTCTTATTGCCATAGATTCATTCAGAAGAAGGTAATAGCAAATCCAGTAACTTCTCAAGGCAATCTCTTGCCTACAGTACTTACACTTTTGCTATCTATGCCAGAGGCTGAAGGTAAAGAGCAAGAGAAATGGTCCTTGATCTGATACACACTCATATATGACTTCAAAGGGACAATCTGTAGGAAAACAACATAATTTATTGATGACCAAAAGGAAACTGGGGAAAAGTGGGTGAGTTTCTCCCTATAAGTGTAGCGTTGCATTTCAGGGAAGAGGCAAGCTGCACAGTATCATCTGAGGGACAGAGTTGAAGTTGAAATACTAATTTTATAAAACTAATTTAAAAAGCCCTAAACTAATAAATAAAACTAATTTTATGCCCTCACTCAGCAGTTAGCTGTCTTCAGGCAGAACTCACCTCTTTCCAAGAAGTGGAGCCCTTTGAGGGAGTGGTGAGCACAAAACTCCAGGAGCGCATTTCAAGTTCAGTTGTTTGTTCCTGGAGGAAAAATCATTGAGCACTTCTAATCATTCTGAATGTGCATTCAGGACCAGTTGCTGACAATCTAGAACAAGCCAGGAATTGATTCAGGAAGGGTGGCAATCCATTACTATGATATGCACTTAAAAATATCTTAATGAGACCACACAGTATTTGCTTTTTATAAAAATTAGAATAGCAGGATGAGAAGCCACAGTTTTATTAGCAGTGCACTCTGAGGACAGCAGAAGACACAGCCCCCTCCATTTCAGTTTCCAACTGCATGTGTGCAAAAGCTTAGTTACAAACTACAAGATTGTACATATTTCATAAAATGTGTATAAATTTTATATCTCCTATGAATACTATTTATTGCTTTGTAAAGTAATGTATGTATGCATTCAGCCATCTGTATAGAATGTAAATATCTTGTATTGTTGTGCGTAAAGACAGTATGGTTTATTTCATCTGAAACATGCTTTGCTTTCCTTTTCCAGAGGCTGTATAATCTGCTATGAAAAACAGTGAAAAATAATTTCCCTATTAAAACAAAATTTGCATTAATGTCAATGTCTCAGCTCTCTTGAAATAGCATTTAGAAGGAAATTTAGAAGAAAAAAGGTCAGAAAGTGAAAACATGTTGCAATTTGGATTTTTTCTGTGACTTTGATGTATTTTCTAATTTTATGCACTGTGCTTTTAAAATTGCTCATGAATGGCCTCTACATAAATATGGACATTTGAAGACTGTCAAATGTGAATATTGAATTGCACAAAACTTACAGCTAATAAAGCATGACAGACAAATAGATGACATCTGTTGCCTCCTTAGTTAGAAGAAAACCCACAAGTTTCATAAGCATTTGTATCCACTTGTTTTTGTGTCAATTTTCAAGCATTAGAAAGGGTTATCTTCCAGTGACCACATAGATAACACCAGAGGCTATGCCATCAAAAATCCCACTGAGAACCTCATCAGGTCCAGTTTGCTCCCATGGGCAACACTGGACTGGCAACAGGTATGCAAACCCCAAGGGCTTGGCAGAGGTTTTTGAAATTCACATTTCTGCCACCACTGACCTGCAGCAGCAGTGGAGATGTGAATGCAGCACCAGGGGCTGTGGAGAGAGCAGGGGAGAAAGGAGGCCACAGACTGAGCGATGAAAAGCTGCAGTCAGCATTGCCTGTAAAAACAAAGGGCTCAGAGCAATTGTATTAGAATAATTGCATACATCTAACAGTTATTGGCTGTGAAACTCAGCTGCATAAGGTTGATTAATTAATGGAAAAATACAGAGGCATGTTGTGAGAGCTCTCCTGTGATGTTGGCATCGGTGGACTTTGTGTCTGGCTCACTGGAAAGACACTGTGAGTGACCTTTGCTTCAACATCCATACCACTTTGAGCATCTGTTACACAACAGTTTTGGCCCTCTAAGAATCAATTGCAGCTCACAATTGAAGGAGATGTTGCTTTTGTGGAGAGTTATTGCATGTGAGGTCATCAATCCAATCCACCAAGTCTGTGGCTCTTTTCCATCCTCATTACAAACATTGTGAGCTGGATGCAGATTTAGGAACGTAGGAATGCTGCAGGAGGCAGAACATCACACTGACTTCAATTTCTTCTGCTTGGCATTGTTTGACTCAGATTCATAATGCAGATCACACTTTGTTCCATGTTTGACTTATTATTAATAATATTATTTAAAGCATAAACAGTATAGACAACTGACAAAAGACTGTTTATTGGAAAGGTTTTCTTTATATGTTTATACCATCCCTCATTTAAAACTTCAATTTCTTTTTCTATCCTGTTGGCTACAGTTCTGTTATATATTATTATACTAAACTGCTTCTTATATTGCATTATCTTGCAAGTGATCTGTGTATTATAATATTAAACACTATGAAATAATCTGACTACTGCATTTGAGTAGGTATTTTTTAAAGATTGCTTGCATCAAAACAGACCTTTCACTGCACATTTAGCATGAAAAGGTATGTAGTGCAGTAATATCCCATTAGTTTTGGGGGTTTTTTAAAGTAGCACTTTGCACAAATTGTAACGTCCCTGAAACTCACTGGAAAATCTATAGAGAAAAGTGTTGCAAGACATCTTATAGCACTGCACACAATGAAGTGCCCAGAGACTGCAAATTCTACAAGTCTGCACTCTGGTTTCTTTCTGCTCCGGCAGACAAGGCCAGTACGAGCTGTACTGGCACAGCAGCAATCTCGTGACTTGAACACACGAAGGAGTAAAGAAATTCTCTGTGTAACCTGTTCCAGCATCTCACAGTAACAAAGAATTTCTTCCTGACATCTCATTTAAACCTGTGCTTTTTCAGGGTGAAGCCTTCCCCAGAAGTGCAGGCCATTGTAAAAAGTCCAGCTCTCATTTCAGTGCTCTGGGTGCTGCAAGGCTGGTAGCAGGTCTCCCCAGAGCCTTCTCCTCTCCATGCTAAACAACCCCAGCTCTCTCAGGCTGTCCTCATAGGAGAGGTGCTCCAGCCCTTTGTCCCTGTCATGCTGAGTCCCCAGAGCTGGCTGCAGAACTCCAGGTGAGGCCTCATGAGAGTGGAGTTGGGGGAATGAATCCCTTCCCTCGACACCACTTCCGATACAGCTGAGGGCACCGCTGGCTTCCAGAGCTGCGAGCACACATTGCTGGGTCCCGTCCAGCTCCTTGTCTACCAACACCCACAATTCTTAGAACAGCTTTGTCATATAATACAAAGAAAGGTAAAAAGAATCACCTTATGCTGCCTGACATTACCTTCAGAAATGCTCTGGAGCAGAACTGTGCTTCTCTTTGTTTCTGCTGCATCTTGTCCAATGTTGACATTAATTACCAGTTTACATTGTGTTTCTATTTGCTTGGGAGATCTTGGGAATGCTCTACTGGAAAAATACATTTCTTTGCTGTTTCATACCATTAGACTCAGGGATTTATTAAGATACTCATTAAGAAAATATGTCAAGTCTCTTACCTAATAGGTTTTATTAAGTTTGGGGTTATTAATTTTACTGGGTTTTATTAAGTTTTCTGCCACTGGCTTAAAGGACACCCTTACCAGGAAATTAAGTTAATGAAGCTTCTATTTCCATATTATACTTATATTAGGAATATTATGTGCACCCTCATTCAGAGCTGGTCAAATGTAAATAAGGATACCTTTACTGGGAGTTACTCTAGGGTCCCTCAGGCCACTTAATTCAGTTTCATCAATATGATTGAGAACTGATCCTTAAGCTTTCTTGTGTAACCTCAACTTCTTGCTAATCCTCCTGAAACAGAGATTATTGGCCTTTGATTAAGGTAGATTATGATTTTCTTTATTATAATTTTTAATTTTTTGTAGTAAGCATACTTGAATTTGTTAAACTTCAGGAGACACTCCAGTAATTTGTGAGCTCAGTTTCCATGTAAGAAGGGAACAGATCTGATAAGTCATTATACATTCACACAAACACAACAGAGCTTCGAACAGGCTCTAAAATTCAAACAAAAGCAGAGGATCTAAAACCACATTCTCTTACACTGAAAAATAAAATAAAGCATATAGTATTGGGGGAAACAAATTTTTGCTGAGAGAAAAATGTACTCTCCCTGCTGCTTCACCAGTCCAGGATAATTTTCTGCAATGACACTCTCCGAAGTCTACTCAGTAGATATTTTCCAGGAACAAGAGGTGCAGGAAGAACACAATGAAACATCACTACAGCTGAGTTGTGGTGTTTCATCCATTGAGAAACTTGAACAGAAACATTTCTGATGCTGGAAATATTAGAGAAAGTGTTACCTGCAGCACTGGCTTCTTTCCAGACTTTTTCTAGATGCCATGTGAAAATAAGGCTTCAAAGAAAACAGCAAAGATGGATGGGGTGAGTCTTCTCAAGCAATGCAAGATGTTTTTGATTAAAAACTTACTGTGCCTGGTGAAAACAGCAGAGAGACAACTGAAAAAAAAAAAAAGTGATGGAGATATCTAAGAGAAAGGCTTAAGTTTGAAAAAGTGACTGGCCATGCAGGCTAGCATTACTTTCAGTGAAGAAAACAGGGTTATCCTCCTCTTTTTGAAGATCAAAACATCAGGACACTTCTCCCAACATTGCAGGCTCTGCTGTTACCTCTAGCATGGGCACTGCAGAGAGCTAGATTCTCACCTAGATTAGGCTGAACCCTGTTCATTGAAAGGAGGCAATCACACTGATTTCACTCCTGCTAAACATTCAACCCCTTTCTGTTACATTATTTTAAAGAGCATAATTGTTATGCTCAATTTTTCTAAGAGCACAGGATCAGTTTTCCGTCTGAACACAGGTGTTCACGGCCTATGGAAGATATCAAGGTGAGTGTAATCATAATTTCCAAAAAAAGTAAAGGTACATGTGTGCAGACAAAATAATGACTCTTTGCTTTTAGATTTTGCTTGTCACTGCAGTGAATTTTATCATTAAACTAAATGCAGTATAGACAAAGTGCAAACACCAGAAAAGAAATTATCTGTGCTTTCATAGGTAGCATTGCTATAGGAGCTACATCTCCACAGGTATCAGGGAAACAAAAATGTCATGCTTCTAAATTATGAGTTGTAGGAAATCTTGACAGCTCCTTTATAAAGTAGTCCTTCTGATTAAGCATTTATCAGTGTTGTCACTCAGTTTAAAGTGTAATGTCAAAGACAAGTTCATCTTCTCCCTGTGTGCTACAATGATTATGAGATGGACACACAACAGAACACAGAACACTCCTACCTTGCATTGAGGCTGGGTGGTCCACTGGCTTCAAAGAGGCTGTGAGAATCTGTTAGACTCTTCTTACTGAAAGATACAGGAGTTAGGTGTTGGTTTGGGTTCACTATAGCCTTCTGCACCTTTCAAAGTGGAGAAACCAGCCTGTCTTGAACGCTGGAGAGGCATGTGAGTGTGTGCCTGCCCCTGGCTGTATATGAATGGTCCTTGCCTGCTGATGGTTCTTGTGTTTGTCTGGCATGGATGTGTGGGTTTAAAGATGCTTTAGGAAAAAAAGTTATCAAAATGCAACTTTTAATTGCCATTTTATCCATGTATGGGATGAGTCATTCCTATGATCTTTGTTAATAGTAAATTCTCCTCTTAAAGGGGAGAATTTATCTTAGCCACAGATACTTGTTTCAAACCATCCTTAGTCATCCTAAAGCAACTCCCATTTGAAATGGCAGATTCCCACTGAAGTCCTTTCTAATCTTTGGAAAAGATGGCACCAAGGCTGAAGAGTCAGATTACAGGTTCACACTTCTTTTCAACAATGCTTTGGTGAACACATGTCCCTGATAGCATTTAAAGGGCAGGGGAGCAGCACTCAGGCTTGATGGGTACAAGTCTATCAGCTGCACAGCTCTGCTGGAACTCTGTATCTCTAGGCTTTTCTAGTGTCTCAACCCCAGTACTGTATTCTGCACAAAGCTGGGATCTTTGGAACACTTCCATGTAAATATGGAAATTATTTTGACTCCCAGTGCATCCAGTCTGCCTACAGTGGCGTAGCTGCCTTTAGGCAGCCTCAGGTAAGTGCAGATCCTAGCTGGTACCAACCCATTCCAGAATTTTCCTGAGGAAGCTCCAAGACTTGATTCTGTCAGTACATAGAGGAACGTCTTTCCATAGGAAGCTGCAAATGCAGCAGCAGTCAGGTATGGATATCATGACACCAGCCCTGGTACAAGCTCTTTTCCCAAGTGACCTGGCTCTGCTGCACCAGAGCACTGCAAACTTACACTCCAGGTTGCCTTCCAGTAACTTGCTTGAATGTCAGTTTTTGTAAGCCCAACAGGAAACACTCATTGAGCTGAGAGATTCAAGGGCATCTTTCAGTGGAGACATGGTTGTATTTGAGATTTATAGTGCCCTGCATAAAATCATGACTTACTGCTTATGCCATGGAAATTTCAATTCCCATGATAATCCAATCTTCCTCAAACCTAGTTAAGAGATGCCTTATTATAGTCTTGAAGTAGATCACAGAGCCTGAAATTCCCATTAGATTAATTAACATTTTGAAGGCACGCTCCTAAGACACTTTTTTGAGAGCCCAGGACAAGAAATAAATTTCATCATGACACCCACTCTGGTCCTGCCTTCCAAAATGCCCAAACCTTTCAGGGTAGCTCATCACTCATGTGCCAAGAATGAAATGTTTATTAGATGCTCTGCATCTGTCCCCCCGTCTTTGCAGAATGTTTTCTTGAATCTCTCTAGACACAAATTCTATTACTATTTTTAAATTGTCTTTCAGAACTTGTTAATCTTCTCTATTCTTCAGTAGTTCTTTGAGTTTCTCTGCACTCCTAAATGATTATTTTAGTACCATAGATATCAGAATTTATTTTTAAATATAAGGTTTAATCTGTACTTTAATATAGTTCTTATTATCAGCAGGAAATTAGGATAGCATCCAGGCAATTTGCAGAAAACTAGGAAATGAGAAACAGAAGTGAGCAACAAGCCTTCAATAAGTGTAGAACTGCAAGATAAATATTTGGGTTATTTATTGCTTATCTTGATTATTTGCCATATTGGTATCTCTGGAGCTGCTGGAAAGAAGTGAGAGCAAAACCTGTTTTGCTACGGTTTTGGCTGGGATAGAGTTAATTTACTTCAGCTGGCAGGGGGCTAGGTTTTGGATTTGTGTGCTGAAAACACACAGATGTTTAGAATCATAGGGAGGAATCTTCAATCACCACACAGATGTTTAGAATCATAGGGAGGGAGGGAGGAATCTCCAATCAGAGCTCCAGCTTTGATCCACCTGATGGGGTGTCCTAGGATTTGTGCACCCAGGCTTAACAGGGATACCTGTTTATAAGCAAGTTTTCTTTACCCTGGAGCTGTTTCTTGCTTTCCATGCAAATTAGTTATCACACACAGTTTGTTCTTCTAGACCTTGCTGGAAATGGGTCAGAGGGCTTCAGGGATGGTCTTTCTTGCAGATGGCAGAAGACCCAACTGCCCACAGGAATTGGCAGCATGGGGCTGAGCTGCCAGCTGGTGGTAAACCAGGAGACAAATCATGCTGTCATTCAGAGTGATCTGCAACAATTGGAAGGGTTCAGCCCAACTTCTCACTCTTGTGATATGCTGCCAAGCCACAAATATGTATGACTTTTTCCCCCCTAGTTGATGTTTTTATTTGTGAAATTAGAGAGGACAAAGCAGAGATTCATTTCTTCTGACTGTGCCAGCTGAAGTAGTACAGATGATTTAAAAGATTCTCCAGTGTTCTCTTTAGTTCAGAGGTGCAATTCTCACCCTGACCACCCCCACCCCCCACCCCCGCCCAACTAATCCTCCCCCAAAAGCTAGAAGAAGGAATAAAAATTATTCTTTGCTTTTTATATTTGGGACTACATCCCTTTGGACAGCCCATCAAACATCCAACTTTACCCCTCTCTCTCTAGGAAGTTTCCCAGATAAAAGCTATCCAGTTTGCAAAGTATGACACCAACTTCTGGAGCTTGCACAACCTCTTCACAATCCTCTCCAGCTCTCTCTGGGGTCAGCTGTCCTCATGGTCCCCTTCAAAGAGAATTGGTTGTGACAGTTGTACCTGAAGGCTTTTGCAGCTAATAAAAAAATAACCCTGGCTTTTGCTGACATGGAGTTCATGCCCTGATTCCATGAAAGTTCTAGTAATAAGTTTTTTCTGCCTCACACAATGATGACCAGTGACTGATGTTTGAGAGCTAAGTCAGCCTTTCACAAAAATTTCATTACTCTGTTTCACCAGGTCAAAAGGCTTAGGAAACGAGACACTTAAAGAGCTGTGGCAGAGGGAGCAGTGAATGAGCAGGAAATGAAAAGGGTTTGTTGCCTGCAGCACTTCCCACTGCACTGACTCAGGAGGAGCTGTCTGAGAAGGGACTCTCATTGTCTGGCATCTCCATTGCCAGGGAGAGGAATGAATTCTTTGCTGCAGCACCTCACCCAGGAAACACAGCCAGAGCCCATGGGCTGAGTTGTCAATGGGAGCAGAGTATGTCACACTGCTATTTCAGCAGGTACCCACTGCTCCTCCTTGCTGTCCTGGGAATTCATTCCTTCTCTCCTCTGCATTCTTACTTACAAGAAAGTACTGTGATCTGCATGTATTAAGTATTTAATGATCTATATTCAAGTGGTACCACTGTCGTACATATTTTACTGGAAATACAAATTATACTCTGTTCTCTTGTGTACTTTTAATACTTTTAAAAGATATATAATTGCTCCATGTAACATTTTGGTTGTCTGATTATTACAGCTGTTTATATTATCTCTGAGCCAATAAATTACAGCAGATATAAAGGTAATATATTCTAGAGAATGAAGACAGTCTCTTTGTTGACTGCAGGGGTGAGAAGGGAAGAGAGCAAATCTGACAACACAGGACCATGTAGTCTAATGTAAAGAACTGTAAATTGTAGAGAGCTAGAGATGAGCTATGCTGAGTACTCAGGAGACTGGAACGGGGAAGTGTCAAGGAGTAAAGTCCTACTAAAGCAGTCTGCTGCTGCAAACAATGATTTGGCTTAGTGGATTTGAGAGTGGTAATTGAACCTTCCTCACTTATGTTTTGCCTATGTACCACCTACTCCATTCTCTCAAACAGGCAAAACCAACAAATATACTATTTTAGCTGCTTGTGAATTTTGCTACTACAAGATAGGACCCACAAGCTTCAATTAACACAGTGTTGCTGGGGCAGTGGGGGAAGAATTATCATGTTACAAGACACATTAACTATCATGACCAAATATTTTTAACTGCAGTGACTCTCTGTTGCAGTGACTGGCTCAACTAAGAAGTTTAGAAAACAGGACAAACTTCAGAAAGATGCATGAAGGGGTCTGAGTAGCTTCTCCCAGGTGTGAGCCAATGCTATCTCATGTGGCTAATTACAGAAATGTTGCCAAACCTCTTTCTGAATCGTTGTTTTCTATAGCCAGCCATCAGTCTCCCCTGGTGATCTAGTCCTTGCATAGCTTCACTCAGTAAAAGATTTCAGTTTGATCCACACTTCATCCTTCTCCACTTTGCAATGCCATCTCAGTAATCATCTGGAAAAGAGGGAGATGTCTGTGTGCTGAGGGCTTTCCTCACCACACCAAACATGAGGAACACCAGCCCTCAAACCAAGTCCCTGTGGGAGCTTCATTCTGACTCTGGTTTTTCAGAGAGGGATTTTTCCACTATGAATGCCTTCAGCAGATATCCCGAACAAACACCACAATTAACTTAGCTGTGTTCCTCTGACTTTTCCACCAAAGCCATCACTCAACCTAATGTCCTATCTTCAGGACATGAGCCCAAGTATATCTGCTCTGCGGAAAGGAATGCATACTCCATCTTTCCTTAGTGTTGCAAGTTCAGAATAAAAGATTTTGGTCAGCAAATAGATAAAGCAAATTCCCAAAGTTTCCTAGAAGGATTTAGGCAAAACAGAGTCTTGATCTTGTGCAATGTCCGTGGCAGAACATCATCAGTAGCAAGTGGACCTTGGAGACCATGCAGTGATCCTCACTGTCTCCAGTGGCCTCCATTCCCTTTGTCTGCAAGTGGAAGTAGCCCACTGTGGCATCCTGGTTGCCCCTCTGTGTGTCCAGGCACCGGTAAGAGGTGGAAACCCAAGATGGGGAAAAGGTGCACAATTGTGCTTCTTCTTGTACCCTGATCCCTGGCTTCAATGTGACCTTTTTTCCTGCACAATCTAATGGAGTGAGGGAAGTCATGCAGGCAAGTATCTTTATAAATGTACAGTCATTCCTGATCTGTAAATACCACAAACCGAGAAGAAGGGAGAGAAGTAACAAAACCATGAATATCATCCTCCCTCAGATGCCCCAAGGAAAGTGAGAAATTAATGCTCTTGTGGCTGGGTACTCCCACTGAGAGCATCTTCTTCTCTGTGCAGGGAGGATTTCAGAAGCCTAATGATGCGTGCCACTTCTTGATGCTGCAACTGAGACTGTGTCCTGCCATGGCACCATGCCTGGAAAAAATGTACTTGTTGAAGCCTGGCCTCAGATGCTGAAGGATGGAAGGAACTGCAAGTGTGTATGTCTTAGAATAGATATTGAAACAGGAATATGGTTGACAGTACACCAGACCCCTGGGTTGAATACCAAGCTACTGTATACAATGCAAAAGGCTTGGGAAAGGGGAAAAGCTGATGACTACCAATTAGCTGTTTAGGAAGTCATTAACATGGTCTCTGGAAAGTTGTTTATTATGCACTCTTTTACTTTATTTGGGAAAAAGAATGGTGGTAGGGATGGAGACATTATCATCTGTGCTATGGAGTAGGGGAGCAAACTAAAGGCATGATGTGAAAGCACAAGTGATTTTGCAAAATTTGTTTGAAAATATTCCTGCCTTGTGGGAAGGCATGACTGTAGCAAGATGCTCTGCCCCGGAATTTGATCAAGCAGCTTGGAATATGTCCTGTTTGCAAGGCTATTAATAGTGGATTGAGAGGGGCTACCATGTGCTGGTTTTGCTGTTTTGAATTATGCTAAAAGCAGTCTGGCTAACTAACCCCAAGTTATCATCCTGATAGTGAGGCAAATATTTGGCAGATAAACTGCTAAACTCGCCTGGAGACATATGATGGGCAGTCAATCACTTTATAGTATAAAAGGCCAGTCCACTTTCATAGACTTAGGTTCTTCCAACATATTCCTGCTTGGAATGTGTGAAGTTTACTCCCTTGGATATGGGAGAGGCCCATCCACAGATACTTGTTGAAGTTAAGAGAGAGGGATCTGTCCATGAGCACTGGTATGGTGAGTTACATCAATCTCTACTTAACAATTGTTTCTTTTTGCTAGCTTTAACATAATTGCTTTGATATAGTGCACTATACTATACTACACACTGCTAGTAGTTTTAGCTTTTTATACTGTGTGGTAAGTAACTCTGATTAAGATCTTTTGTCTAATCATTTGTCATAATAAATAATTCATATTATATGAATATATATGATTTGCCATCATTAAAGCGTGCAGGACAAAGTTACTTAAGCCACTGACAGTCTGTGGCTAAGATCAGATCCATCGGCCCCCAGGCTCCTCTCTGTGAAAGGGTTTAGTACACAAGGGGGTCCTCTCTGCACCTCACAGCTCAGTGGCAGGGCTTCTCTAATACACTTCTCCTGAGGCTCCCACAACAGTAACTTAAAGGCTTCTCATGCTGTGGTATTACTCATGTAGAGTATAGGATGAAAATGAAAAACATCTCTGTATCAGATGATGAAAACCTAAGTACAATAGGGCCATGAAGGACCAGCAGCTCCCGTAGGGTGGTGAGATCTTGCCCTGATACAGAGCAGGGCAGACTATTGCGCAAAAGTAGAACCAATACAGTAGTCAAAAGGGTAAAAGGCAGAATCTTTAGAAATATTCAGTGATATCCTCTGTAGGTATTCTTCCATCTGAGCCCCCCTGGCATTACTAAAGGCAAAAAAATACCACAGGGAAAGATGGAGACACATTTACTGCTCCTCTATTAAGAAATCTCTTCTGTTATTTTATGTCCTTAAATCATTAAGTTAATGGACAGACTTTGCACTTTGTAGCTCTTTGAAAGGATGTATGCTGGAACCCATGTTATCCCTCATGTTCATATGTCATCTGGAAAAATGAAGTAATGAAATTTTCTGATGATACTCTATTATTTAAGCCAATAAAATGGAATTCAACTGTGAAGAGTTGCAGATGGCTCACAATACCAAGTGATTGTGAGAAAAATGGCAGATGAGATGCTGATAAATATGAAGTATTGCACATGGAAATAAACATTCTTAACCATGCATAGCTGTGATGAGCTCTAAATTAGCTATCAGCAAGCAGGAAAAAAAAGATTTTTTGAGTTGTCATTGACAATTACAATAAAATCTCAATGCCATACTCAGGAGCCATCAAAAAAGTAAATAGAACATTAAGAATTCTTGAGAAGGGAACAGAGAACAAACAGAATAACAACCTCTGTCACTGCATGATCATATTGTGAATGTTTTGTGCTGTTCAGATTCTTTCCTCCTCCAGGAAAACAGACATAGAATATATATATATATATATATATATATATATATATATATATATGAAGGCAAGAGCAGTCAAAGCCTTGGGATAGCTTTTGTGGGAAGGTTAAAGAGTTCAGCATGTTTTCATCTTTGAAAGAAAAGGCTTAGAAAGAAGCCTGTGTATCCTCATGTGTACACAGCCATGAATGGCATGTAGCAGTGAATAGGGACTTGTATTCACTATTTCTCACAACAAAATAAATAAACGTCAACTAATTATATTCTCACGCATCATGTTTAAAACTTCAAAAGAAATGGTGCTTGTCTTTCATGTGGTGTTGCCAGGCATTTCAGACTGGGATAAAGGCCATAAAATCATGCATTTTGTGTATAATTCAAACAACATCAGGGATTATTTCTGGACACAAGCAATGTGAGTAGCCTCAAATGCAACCTGTCTAGAAGGGTAAAATTACTGAACAGAACAAAATGCCTGCTGAAATATATTGACATAGAAAATTCCTGCCAGCTTGAGAGCTGTGAGCCTGGGATCCAGGCCTGAGAACCAGAAACATACTTGAAAAATGAAGCAGCTGGTCTCTTTGAAACATACCCAGGGTGCCTGGAAACTAGAGACATTCTGAGATACCACCAAAAAGTGCAAAAACCAGAGCCTGCAATGACCATTTATGATCTGAAAAGGTGAAAAAGGGTCTAGAAAAATAAAAAATTATTGGAAAAAGTCAGAAAACATCACCTATCATTTGTTATATGTGAAAAATCAAGTTTTGCAACATCTGTTGGCTGATGAAGGGATGATGTCCACATCCTCTTATGCCTCTGTGATATGAAAAGGACTTAATTTTTATGCAAAATGAGTAAAACAATTGAGAACAATCCATGCTGCGTGCATTTTTTTTTTCTCCTTAAATAGGCTAAATGGTCCACATGAACTCTTTACAAGATGTTGGACTCTCACTGGGGATCCAGCTGCAAGCTCTGTGAGTGCTCTGAAGTGAGAGTCTCTCTTACCTTACTAGACACCCTTTGGGCCCACTTTTGGAGTCAGTTTGGTTTTTTTTTGGAGTCATCACCTGTGGGATGGTTTGGCCTCTTCTTCAATCTGTCTAACTCATTTGATGTGGGCATTATACATCTGTATAAGTAATCTTTCATAAGCATGTGTGCTGCCAATTGTTGATAAGCTTATTTCACTAGTGATTAAGGTGTAATAACCTGTAATAGTCCCTACACCCATTAGTGGTGGTTGGCTATTGGTTGCTATAATATTGATTGCTGCTATACAATTGATTGTTGCTATACCACTGGCTGGTGCTGTATTGACTGCTGATGGTAATTTTAATGGCTTGAGAGATAGCTATGTAAACTTTATTGATATATGTATCCTTGCATAGCATTTGTGGTAATCTATAATAAAAACTGAGAAATTTAGAAGATAAAGCCTCTTGTGTCCTTGTGTATTAAAAACTCCTGCAAACCCACAGTCATGATCTCTATATACCCATGGGCTGGATTTCCCTTTAGGCCATGACAACCAGTCACTGGCCCAGTTGGACCTGGGAGAGCTTACACTCTCCTGGAGAGCTGCAGGACATACCTGAGGAGTTAGCATAGGCCAAGGAACTGTCTGTCTACAGCCAGTTTTAGAGGGTGAAATACTTTCACAGTAGAGATGTGCTCACATTGTTCCTCTGGCATTCTCCAATTGGCCTCTATCTTCATTAAACCACAGTGCCCAAAACTGGACAAGATATTCCTGCTGGGTTCTTGCTGATACATTGGGTGTTTTGCCAACTCCACGTGTGTTTATAGATCATGGTAGGTTGTTTGCCTTTTTCATAACAGTACAGCATTGTTGTGTTCTGCTCATGATCCTTCTCCAAAACAGCAACCTGGCTACTTGTTAAATGCACTGTGCCCAAGCAGCTGGGTGCTCATCCCTTGGAGCATTCCCTTAAGTTTTCCTTGTTTTTCATGCCCTTTCTCTATACTGCAAAGGAATACTTTGAACCTTGAACTTGTGTTCCAACACAACTCTGTGTCATCTATAAGTGTGTGATTGGGATCAGCAGTGCAAGCACTGGGCAGAATTGGAACAGAAAGACCTCTGTTACATTTTGCCATTGAAGTAATTCTCAGTGGAGATACAGAACATGTTTTAGATTCACCATCTAGTGATTTAATCCATGCTGTATTGCTTTTGTTGGCATATAAGAATGTCGTGTGAGATCAAATCAAAAGAGTTCCCAAAGTGAAGTTTTATAGATTAGTTCTAGATCTGCTTTTTTGCTGCAGAGGAAAATTAGATTTTCTGTAACACAATTTGCTCCTTACAAATCCCCACTGCCTCCTTAACTTTCTTTATCTTTCAGGTACTTTCTGAATAGTTCATCATTTGATTAAAATAATTTCCAAGCTCACTGACATGTAATTCTCCATGTCCTCTTTTTTCATGATTATTGAGAAAGTCACTACCATTGATCTGAGATGGGTCCTTCACAAGAGGAGGGAAGCAAAATGATTGCTATTGAATTCATACCCGAGACCAGCTGATCAGGTCTAGTGTAATAATGAGAATGCTCACCATTCCTAGAGGCTTCCATAATGTGACAAGACAATTCTGAAACACATCTTCAGAAAAGGCACACAGTATCAATGTCTTTTTACACTCTGCATTTTAGGCAAACTCCTTCCAAGTCTGATCTCTTGTGGGAGGTGGACTTAGTACAGCAGTGGTGGAAGCCAGTTGTGTGGCCTGCTGAGATCATCACAGAAGCTGCATGCAGTGGGCAAGAGGGAAGAAGAGAAAGAAGGAGGGTGCAGAAGAGCAACTGTGCAAGAGCTGACAGAAGTTATTCCCATTTTTTCTGCAGAAATGTGCCCACAGACTTGACTAGACAGGGTTAAGCTGATATGAGACACAGCTCTGTTGTACACAGTCAACATGCTTTTCTGCTTCTTTCACATGTCACTGCCCGTGGAAGGAGAGAAAGTACTGAGTGAGGGAGGAACAAGGCACATGGTGATCAAGGCACATCAATATCTCAGCAGCAAAGTACTTCACAATGAATAAAACACTACCTTGTTCCTGTATCATGTAGTGTGCTTGTGCCTTCAGCACATCTACAGGGTAGTCACACACTGTGGTGGCCCGTTGACTCCCATTGGTGAGGAGGAAATAAAGTAAAATTAGCTGTGACATAAGCTGAAATGTCAGGCTCTGACTTGCTGACAGCCCTTATCGGCGTCTAAGATGAGTAATGACTAAGACCATCTGCCAGCCTCCAGGGTCAGCATGCCAGGTCCAAACCAGGGTCCTCGGAGAGAGATGGGGAAGAGGACCCACACTGCCCTGTCTGAATCTGTCTGTGCTTGCAACTCTGGGTCTGAGGTCAGCTCTGACCATGGTCACAGCTGTCAACCAGTGGAGAATGCCTCATGGGCTTCCCCCAGATGGTGACATCACCTCAGGTGCTCATCCAGTATTCCAAGGCTGGCCCAGAGGCCCTGGTGCCCAATACCCTCCTGCAGCAACCAATATTCCAGCAGAGCCAGTCAGCTGGGCTCTCAAGATGCCTGGGAGCTGGTCAACCAAGATCCTCAGGGACTGAGCCTCAAAGGGGAGCCTCTAGTGCAACATGCACCATTACTGACCAGAGACCTCCTGGTAAATCTGGTGGGGTGGAAAATCATATTTCCCAACAGGACACCTGAAAAAATTCAGTTGAATGCTTAAATTCTTGGCTTATCAAAGACACATTTTACTTAAAATGGAGAACAGCCAAGAGGTCCAGAAATGTGCAGAGTTCTTGCTTTGAATAAAAGAAGATAAGCAGAGTTACTGAAAGTGTTTGAGCTCTGAAAAATAAATATTTGAGTGAAAGCAGGGTTGCTTCCAAGAAACTGTTCTAGAGTAATACATCTAAATAAAAAAATAGAAATCAATATTATTCATTAATAATTCAATTTGGGGATTTTCTTGGCAACTTTCAAATAGAATGTATTTTTTCAGTTCAGTGCTCTGGATTTCATCTTAAGGAGCAAAAGTTATTCTTTCATCTATCTTTGTCTACTTTGGGGGAAATAATTTCTGTATTATTATTGGGCTATTTTTCAAAATTTCCTCAGTTCTTATGAATGGATCAGGATCACCTTGGGCAACACTGTACAGAACAAAGTTCCTAATAGGGGATGGGAGAGGACAACCTCCTGTTTCCTCCATCTGATTTTTCACAGTCCAGCCTGACCTAAATTGTAGTTAAAACACCAGAAAAGCTAATGTAAGTGTTTGATTTAAAAAAACACTAAATTATAGGAATATAGTTAGTGTTGCTTAGCACAATGTCCCAGATAACAAAAATCTCATCAAATAAATAATGATTTCATTCTTCATTAAGATGACATAGTTAATGATTAAAGATAACTTCTCTGATATAACAGTCATACACTTTAGGCTTCAGGAGATGACAATACTCTGCTTAAAAATGTAAAATTCTGGAAAAGAAAAAAACACAGGCTGGAAAGAAAAATAACTGGCTTGTTGACAGACTGCAAGTTTCTGTCAGCAGGGAGGTCACTGAATGGGGACATACATTTTCTTCATGGGCTGGCCCAGGTACTCAGCATCCTCATCAGTACCTGCAAGCAGATACACACCTACTTCTGGTAAACCACAGGCATGACAGAGGGTAGCAGGGAGGTCAACAAACACTAGGGCCTGGGGCAAGAGAACACTGTGAGAAAAGGGCATGAGTGTAGCTAAATGCCAGTTATACATCAAGGCAAGAGAGAGAAGAGGCATTCCTGTCTAGAAAACCAGGGTGTCTGAAAGGCACGTTGGTCTTTCAGAGGAGAAGCAATCTCTGTGGAAAATGTTTTGGCAAAAAGGCTAAACAAAAAGATTATCCTGGAGAATTAACTGGGCGAGATCAATATTCAGTAGTTTCTTAGTAGCACAGCTCTAGGGAGCAAAGTCCAGCAAGAGCAAACAGCTGGAGAAAAAGAATTAGACCCAGACCTTTCAACTGGGAAATCAAAGAGGGACACCACTGGAGAATGACTACTGAAGTATGTGGAAGAGCTTGTCTTAGTGTCAGGGTGGCACTGACATGAGAAGAGCGCACTTGAGCTGTTTCTGAGGCTGAGAACAGGTGTGCAGGTGTACAAGTACCAAACTTCCTGTACAGCCTGTAAACCAGTCAAAGAGTACTCGGGATGAGATCTTCTCTTACACTGGGACTTTGTATTATCTATTGGTCCTGCAGAGGTAAGGGGTTCCTGCTACATGGAGGGAATGCAAGGCTCTAAAGAGGAGCAATAACAATTTATGCAATTGCCTGTGTTTCAAGAGTAACACAGATTTATTATTTTATCACTGAAAATTATACTGGGCTTTTAAAATATGTGTCTGACTCTTAATTAACTCAATGTGCTCATCTTCCTAACAGTTATCACAAACAATTTGTGAAGGTGGATGGCAAAGGAAGTGCTTTAGGGAATGACAAAGGTGTTTGGAAGCCAGAATTAACTGTTGAACTCTGCAAGTAGTGAAGCATACTGCAGTGCTTGCTGATTTCCACGTATGGTTTGGGCTTCTCCAAAATTCAGGTTATAAGTTACTGTGCAATGAACTGAACCTTCCAAGACAAACAATTGTGTGCATATGTCTGAATTAATCACAGGGATACAAGGTAATGTTAGCTGTGATTGATATAAGGTGACATTTATAGGAAATACAGCTTTAATTTTTTGTGTTAGTGAGAAATGTGGACACAGAGTACAGAAAGAAACAGACACAGCATTACCTCTTTCATCTAAGCAGCCAGACCACCAAGTAAAGCAGCCTGCCTGGTGTCTTTGAAGTTAATGGAATGAATTATGCTGACTGCAGATGTGCCATTACAGAGGCATCTTCTGAAAATGTGCCTGCTGTCATCCTAATCCCCATCCCAAACACCTATGAACTCCCATAAGGGTGGGATGTGTCTCTGAGCTGCACCCTCCCAAAGCTGCCATCCTCCAGCTCCCAGGTGTGAACACCTGCCCCCGAGGCTGTTCCCTCAATCTCATTGTGAACAACAACTCTCACAAGAGAGCCAGACACAGAATGGCCACATGGACAAGTGACACCATGTCCAAAGTGTCTGTTTATAGGGACATAGAGAAACCTACACAGGGACATGACAGCCAGATTGGATAGGAGACAGCAGGTAAGTGCAATAATTCACTGGAAGATATAAGAAGTTGTGTTTCATATGAAAAGATCTACTATATGCTTTGATTCCTTTTTCTTCTGACACTCTTAGCTGCAAATCACAACTATTCCACATTACAAATAACACATGCCAGGGATTTTATTTTCTGATTCTGATCTAAGAGGTACTTTTCATTTTACCAGACTCTTCTCCTTTTGGTAAGTAACAATTCCCTAGACAAAGAAACATTTTTTCCACTTCATCTTTTAAATTCTGGGAATTTTTTTTACCATGCCTTGCTTTGGTGCAAGTTCCTCCTTCTTGTTTAAATTCTATACCACACAACATTCTAAAGCTGAAGGTACTAAACTCCACACTACAATCTCATACATGATTTCCTTGGAGTGGGAAGAAAGGTTTTGGGGAGTTAATACATTTGAGTTAACTGGCCCAGCAAAGGAAAGATGTGGGCTGGCTTTTTGGTTGGTATCAGCTGTCCAGTTTGTGTTTGCTGATTGCATTAGAAATCAGCAATTGCTTTCAGTTTGACAGAGCTTTCTTTCCTTACTTAAAAAGTTATAAACAGAAGCTGTAAGAGGCATCTTGTGTTCTACTAGTTTTGAACCCCAAGAAAAATGTGGAAATAGCGATGTTTTGGTTTGTTGATTTTACTTCTGATGATTCTACAGTAAAATAAAGAGAAAAGGATTTTTATTGCATGTATGAATTTCAGCTCAGCTATTACAAAACCAGGAAAATACTTTGGAGGAATTCTAAAGATTCAGTGTTTAGTCTTATTGTTTCTAGGAACCTTATTTTAACTATCCATGTTTTTTAAAAATATTATTTTGAGTAATACTGGCTTCCAAATTTATGCTGCCTTTAATTCCTTCCAAACTGAGTAATTTTTCATAGAAATATAAAATCCTTTAGGTTGCAAAAGACCTATAAGATAATCAGTTCTAACTGTTAACCTAGCACTGCCAAGTCTACCATTAAGCCATGTACCCAAGTACCACATCCACATGTTTTAATATTTTCAGGGATGGTAATTCTACCACTTTCCTGGGAATCTTGGAATGCCTGATCACCCTTCCAGTGAAGAATTTTGCCTAATATCCAACCTGAACCTATCCTGGTGCAACTCAAAGATGTCTTCTCTTGTCCTGCCACTTGTTACCTGGGAGAAGAGACTGACTCCCACTTGGCTACAACCTCCTTTCAGGAAGTTTCAGGAAGTGAAAAGGTCTCCCCTGACCCTCCTTTTCTCCAGTGTAAAAAGCCCAAGCTCCTTTAGCCATTCCCCACTCGACTTACAACTTCCATTTCTAATATTTCTTTGCTTAGTCTTTGTGTGTAAGATATTTTCAGGAAGGGGAAGTCTCTTTGCACATAAATACAGAGTTTGGGAGCAGAGGTGGATAGCATATCTTCTTTAGCATATCTAACAGACAAAATTCTGAGAAGCTAGTATGTCCATTAATTTTCCAAAGAACACCAATAAACAAACTTTTTTAAAAAATCACTTCTGAAAAATTGAGTGTATTTTTTATGGTAGCTGGATAGCAAAATATTTCTAATCACATGAATACACATGCAAATGTGAGAGCAGACTCACCTATATAATTACATTTCAATGTAAACAACATAGATGTCTGAATTGCCTGTGCAAATTAATTTGAAGGAACTGCTGACAAGTGTGGGGTCTGGGAGAACCCATTCCAAAGTTACAGTGACAATGGCAGACAGGAGCCATAAATGATGTGCAGGAGAAACAAAATTCTGTTGACAAAAAAGCAATTCATCCAGGAGTTCTCTAGAGGTGTGTTAGAAGTCAGACTGTGTTTCAGCGCTATCCCCAGTGATCCTTAACAAATCAGGAAAGTGGATTGGTTTTGCATGGCATGGTTTTGGGTAGCAGAGGGGCCACAGAGGTGGTTTCTCTGAGAAGCTGCTGGAAGCTTCCACCATATCCAGCAGAGCCAACCCCTGATGGCTCTGAAGATGGACATGCTGCTGGCCAAAGCTGGGCCATTTAGAGATGATGGTAACACCTCTGTGATTAACATATTTAGGAAGAAAATCAGAACAAAGGGAGCACAGGTTTTTTACTTCTAATCAGAAAAAGAGGTGAGAACATGTGAGGGAAAACAACATGGAGACACCAAGGTCAGTGGAGAAGGAGGGGGAGGACGTGCTCCAGGCGGCAGAGCTGAGATTCCTCTGCAGGCCGTGGTGAGAGCATGGTGAAGCAGCTGTGCTCCTGCAGCCCTCGGGGATCCATGGGGGATGCAGAGATCAGGGGATGCAGAGACCCACCCTCAGCCCATGGGGATCCACGGGGATGCAGAGATCCACCCTCAGCCCGTGGGGATCCATGGTGAATGCAGAGATCCACCCTCAGCCTGTGGGGATCCATGGTGAATGCAGAGATTCACCCTCAGCCCGAAGGGGAGGTGCCCAGGCCGGGGCGGGTGGGTGCCCGGAGGAGGCTGTGATCCAGTGGAGGCCTGGAGGTGGAAGGGGCTGTGCTCCCCGGCTGGAGCAGCCTGTCCCTGGAGGGCTGCGCCCCGTGGGAAGAGCCCCAGGTCAGAGCAGTTTTGGGAGGACTGTCGGCCCGTGGGGCAGCTCACGCTGCAGCAGGTTTGGTTCGGCTGCTGCCCATGAGAGCGGACCCTGCTGGGACAGGTCACGGAGAGCTGTGTCCTGTGGAGGGACCCACGGCCTCACAGGGGATGGGCTCCTCTCCCGGAGCAGCGGCAGAAAATCCTGGCGATGAACTGACCAAACCCCCATGCCCGGTATCCCTGCACTGTCGGTGGGAAGGAGGGATGGGCTGGGGGGAAAAAGGTGTTTTAAGGGTTTATTTTACTTCTCATTATCCTTCTCTGAATTTATTAGTAACAAATTCATTTTTACTTCTAAGTTGAGCCTAAGCTGAGCCTTTCTAAGTTGAGCCTGTTTTGCCCTTGGAGTGTTTTCTCCCAGTCCTTATCTCACTCATGAACTCTTCATTATTTTTTTTTTCCCTTTCCTCTTCCCAGCTGGGACAGAGCGACAGGGGAGGGGGGGGAAGTGAGTGACTTTTGGGGTTTTGCTTGGTGTTTGGCTAGTGTCAAATCACAACAGAAAGAAAGAAAAAGAAAGGAAAAGAGCACAAAAAGGAATATGTACAACACATGAGACTGCTTCAGAAAAGATTGACAGAGAGAATGTATTAGTGATATGACCTTCCCTCAGGTTTGCATCCTGTATCCAGCAAAAATGCAGCTTTGAATCCAAATGCACTGAGTCCCAAAGAACAGCTAGTCATCCAGCTCTAGGTACACTGTATTCTAGAAATGCAGGAACAGGCCATTAAGAGTAATGATAATAGAGATGGGCAGAGTATGAGAATATTATTCCTCTCCACTGGTCCTGCAAATTTCTTCTGTGGGGGTTTTTTCATTGAATTGGTTCCCTCAAAGTCCCAGTGGAGCCCTCATAACAAAATAGCCATAATCCATTTTTTTTCTGGTGTCATCCTCATGCAGTCATTTAACTTCTTTGAGAGGAAGAAGGAGATTGAAAATATCAGTAAGAGCTTGGAAGTGGCTCGAGTATGTGGCATAACATTTCACAACAACTTGTTGGACTTTTAATTGAAAATTATTACTTTTCCCTTCCTTTCCAAGGACAGTAAAAGCAGATGAGCAGCTTAGAGTCCCAAAGAAAATTGTGCTCAGCTAGATTCACTACAACAGTTCAAACTTCCTCTAGGGGTGACTAAATGGGCCAAATGGGAAAAGTAAGTTTTATATTTGTTCCCCACTGAGTTACTCCAAATCTTACTGCCTGCTATTATGGTATATAACATATTGCCATTAGAGTCCCTGAGTCACAGATGCTCAATAAATATTTTGCAGTCTTCAGCCCAAGATTGTAGTCTTCAAAGAATACCATTCTGAGCAAAGAACCGTAGAAACAGAGTTCCTCTTCTCCACAATAAATCCTGATCTAACAAAATGCTCTGGTAAATAAGATATACTGGCAAGATTTAATCAATTTCTGTACGTGTTTCTGTCCTCCCTTTTGAAAGCATGTATTAACAGGCTAAATGAGTTTCCAGACTTCAATCTTTCTAAAAAGATGCATGGAAAACAGGGCTGACCATAGGACTCTATGCCATAGGACTGTAACAATTGCAACTGTCTTCTGAAAACCTGCAGGACACTGAGTGCTCATCCATTCCCAGTGCTTATGCACACTCTAAGCTGCACTTTACCTGAACCTGGAAAGTATCAAGTCTTACCAAAGTCTGGTATCTTACGTGATTTCTCTTATCCTGGTCTTGGTCTTCAGCTGTTTTGAATAAACTCTCTGTATTTCCAGGGAATGGCCACCCCTTTTCTGCACTTAAGATCTAGCAGAAACGCCAGTCAGTTCTTTACCATGGCTATACACACTGAATGGCCATTTTAACCTGTTAAACAAATTAAACAAATTGTTGGGGAAAAAGCGTGCCCTCCTTAAAACCCGTTTGTGGGTTTAATCATGTTGGAAGTACCTAGAGGGCTGATTATCCAATTGGACTGGAACAAAGAAGGAAGCAATAATACAGGGTTGACCAAAACCTGCATTTTACTACACCATCAATGCCAACACAGTATGAGCTCTTCAGCTCTGTCTTCCAGAAAGGAACAATAGCTACAGAATAGGTAGCTTTGATGAACCCAGTATCCAGGACAGGAATACAGGTAGGCAGAGACAATCCAGCAATTTCTTGAAGCTGACAACAGCTTTTCACAGCTTTTGTGTACAGAGAGCCAAGAAAACAACTGAAAATGAGACTGCAAGAACCATGAGCATTAGAAAGCAATTGGAATCAGAATGAAGGGTGACCTCATTCCTTAAGATGGAAAACAAAATCATCTGGCTTCAGAAAGTCAGCCTTCCAGAAAATTACCTGGTTCAAATCTGGAAGGAAGAAGGGAGTTTCAGGGAGCTAAAATTTGAGGACTAAAAAGTCCTCAAAGAAATAGATCTCACCTATGTGTTTTGTGGCTAACCAGCTACTAGGCAGAGTGAATGAGGAAAGGAAAATATTAGATAATAATTTCTTGGGGGAGGCAGCAGCAGATATACCAGATCTCTCTGTAGTGAAGATTTGAGTCCATAAATTAAGGGATAGATAGGTAGATAGATAGATAGATAGATAGGATGCTGTCAGCATAACTCAAAAGGAAAACCCACCTTCCAAACAAGGCAGAAGTTGTGAACAATTTACAATAAGCAGTTTAATTGTCTCTAATCCTCTGTATTTTCTATCTATTTTCTTTTATAGTGTTCTTGTAGTAAATCTCAAGATAAAAGCATTGCTGTTTTCCAAACTGCTGAAAATAAGCCACAGAGCCTGGAATAAAGAAGCTGCAGTTCAAGCATAAAAGTTGATTGCAACTGAAGCATGTATCACAGACCTGTGAAAACAGATAATTGAAAATGTGGGTCATGAGGAGAGACAGGTGATGGGGAAAGGTATTTATTAAGTGGAATCAGCCAGAAGAAAAGATACTTGTGCCAGGTTTGAGTAATGGTGTCAGCCTCAAAGATCTAAGAAGTCTAAAGATTATATATGTGTATATCATCATGATACATTATTTACCATATAATATCTGATGCCATAACCAATTTCAAAGATGCAGTTGTCAGAAAGTGAGAAAGAGTTCCCAAAACCTTGAGGCATAGGATACCGGGGATGTGGGGGTGGGAGTGGAACTGTTTGAATGGTGCCAAGGAGCAACTCAGACTTGCTAAACAAATTGAAATTCCCATAGCTGAGATGGTTAATGGAGGAAACAGAGACAAGGAAACCCACTAAAAGTCAAGACTGAAAGAATTGGGCTGTTAAGGAAAAGCAGTAACAAGAACAGCAGGCATGTGGGCTGGAATGAACAAGTAGTTAATTACACTAGCAAAGGGGAGGAAAAGAGAAATCCTTAAATATATTGCTTTTTCTGTCTTGTTTCTTCAGACATTGTTTGTTTCTTAAGGAATGACCTTCCAGCACCTGTTCTGATTAAAGGGTATGGACTTCTTGTAACAAGGAAAGGTCTATTAATATCAATCACTGCTTCTCCACACAGGCAAATGATACTTTGTAAATGCCAAACACTGTATTAAACACCCATGTTAAAAACTCTAGGCAAAGAAATGCTCACACTGGAGAGATTGTGCAGATGCAGATTGAAGCATGTATAAACTTCGCAACTACCTACAGAAGCATTTCTGCCAATTATTGGAGTAATAATTTCCAAGGATATTGGCCAATATCCTCCCTTCATTGTCTTTTAGGGATATTTGATAAAACTCTGTGGCTTTGGAATGTGTCACAAACTGAGATTTTTCCTTTTCCTTGTTCCCAGTAATCTCTCCTTTCTCCAATCCTCCATCACTCCTGTAAAGGCCATGATGACAATTCTACTTTTTCCCATCAGAAGACAGGTCTGCCACATCATGGCACAGTGAGGACTTCAAAAAGTCCATATGCCCTCTTCTGAAAACTACTGAAGCCCAAAAATATGATCTTAATGAACATTAGGCTCGTACTGCATGACCCCACATGTAATGGACTGCCACACACGTGACAATGGTCTCTGTGTTTGTCTCTGTAGATCCTCGTCCCAGCACCCTGGAGTCAGCACTCGGGAGTGTCTCACCCATGTGCCTGGCCAGGCCACAGAGCTGTGACATTCCTCTCCTGAAAGCCTTCCCTGGGTAGCTGAGGCACATCAGCATGAGTCTTTCCACAGAGAAGGGAATTGTAATTGCCATTTGCATTTTTCTGGTCGCAAGTGAAGTGCATGGGTAACCTTCATTTTATTCCCAGATTTTTCACTCAGTCAGGTAGTACTACAGAAATAGCACTGTACCCAGAAAATGGGAGATCAATGCATCTTCTCCTAATGCTGTATGTCTTGTGAAAACCTATTAGACAGCAATTGTAGTGGGTTTAGATGGGGCACAATACAGCGTTTTTGCAATGTGTTGCATGCTTGATGAACAGCAAAGGATCAGGTGACATTTTATTAAAAATTCCATCAGGTGATGTGTATACTTAGACTGCACAAAACAAAGCTCCAACAAGAAGGAAAAAAAAAAAAAAAAAGCTGCCAAAGGCTCCCTTTAAGGATTGGACTTAGAGTGGTAACACTTTTCTTTTGTAGTTTAAGCAGCACAAATTGTGATGCAGGTGCAAATAACAGTCTAATTTTTGCTCAAGTGGAGAGTAAGCATAGTTAAGCAGCAGCTGCCCATCTATCTTTGAAAAGATACCTCTCAGCCAACTGAACAGTAACAGTGCTGAAGGATTTTTTTACTTTGCATGTAGAGACCATGAATTGTGCTCAATATCAACTGTGTGAAAATGATTGCCTGACTTTAGAGAATGATTCACCTCCAAATGGCAGAGTCCTGATGGGTCTCTGCAGAAATCAAAGCTACCCAATTCATGATTACTCACAAGTCTTTTATTTCTTATTTCCCACTCCTTGGTTTGGCTTGGTTTGTGGTTTGGTTTTAAATAATGAAAAGGTCAGTAGATTTCTTTTTCTTGTCTTTCCCTACTCTGCCCTCATCAAGTATTACCAGAGGTTATCTCTTTTTGGTTTAATTTGCCTCTTCATCTCACCAAATGTAACTTAGCAAGATTATCATGGTTATGCAAAAAGGTAAACTCATCTCAGAAATCACAGGGCACATTTGTCTCTTAAGTTAGTTTCTCTTTTTAAAGTACTGGGAACTGACACTAGTTGAGAGTCTCATCTCACACAAGGAAGGCTTTTACATTATAGATTTGTGCATTGAAGTTGTCGCCCTGGCCTCCCTCTATGGTCAATGAAGAGAAAGAGGTATCTCTGTAGCATGATTCATCTCTGTCCAAAGAAATGAATGCAGTCTGTAAGTGCCTGTTCCTTCCCACTAACCAGTAAGGGACCCTGGGATTACTCACTCCTATTTTGTCTGTCTCCAGCAGCAAGATGACTCTAAGTCCAAATATTAACTCAAATTGTTCAGATAGACAGAATAATCCAGACACATGGACAAACAATCCCGCTCCTTTCTCCACACCAGTCTTCCCTACTATCTGCACCATGCACAAGATGTGCTCTGCACCCTGGCCTTTTTCCAAGGCAAGGAGTGGAAGTGCCTGGACCTATCCAGTGATATTAGCTGGGTCCAGACTTTCACCTTTGCTGACCATATGGGCAAGTACTGAGCATGCCACGGCCCAGTCCCACAGAATATAAACAGAAATCATTTACTGAGCTCCCTCTGTAGTGTTTCATTAATAAGCCTGTGCAATTATATTGCCCATAGCACTTTAGCAAGCTGTGTCCTTTAAAACAGCTCTATTATTCAGCATGCACCATATTAACCTGTGAAGAACAGCACTTGAAACAAAGTCCTGTTTTTCCAACCAAAAAAGAAAGTATTTATTAATTTTGCCCTCATGCTGCTTTAATTCCTCAATAGATAGATTAAATTAAATTGGAACAATACATAGATGAATTGAGACAAAAAAGCAAGGATTGTTACACGTGTGGTGTTGTCTTTTGAAGTACTTGATGCCTGATTAGCAGAGAGCTCTTCTAAACAACAGCCTGAATTAGCAGCTGAATTACTTCAGGAAGCCCTGACTCAGGTTGTAAGTGGTGCACACACGAGAAAACTCACCCTATGTGACACTGAAGGGTGCAGCTTGGAGCAGCTGTCATTTTCTTTTCCTTTCCCCATAAAAATCCGTCAGGCAGTTTCATCTGCAGTGCAAAGGGCACGCAGATCAGCACACTCAGCTGATGGTGACTGGGAGAGAAGGTGCCCATCATCATGATAGGAAGTTCTGCCAAGTGGCACTCATCCATCATGCTAACATCTCACACATATGGAGAGACTGTTTCTCAGCAGGATGGAATGTAACACAGGACAGTCATTTTGTGATTGAAGGAGTGCCAGAAAATAAAACTTTTTTAAAAGGGAGCCCTGTTACATTTATATTTTTATCATCTAAGCGCAGAACTGAGAGATCAGTTGGCATTATACCAGGCATGAACTTGTAGCAAACATAGGAGAGGCTCTTTGCATCTGTACATATTTTGCATAGATGGTAAAAAAATTGGTCATCATTGATAATGTGTATTTTTCTATCAAAGTAATTTTGCACAAGTGCCAAAGACTCCTCAGTAAGTCAGTTAGTTCAGAAAATTCCTCCTGGGCACATCTGGTTCCTCTGCTTAAGTACAGTCTTCCTAGTCATATAACAGACAGAATGACCATGAGAACTGCTATATGCTTGTAGAAAGAGACACTGAAGAACAAAAAACATTTGCAAAGTTGCACTGTATTAGAAGAGCTGGGGGATGAGATTTCCTGATTATCTGCCCCCAGACAGATCCATTAATCCTCTACTTCAATAACTATTGAGCACACTCTAAATTTACAGTAGAACAAATTACTTTTGGGAGGAATATTGGCTGCAAGGGAGAAAGAAGTAGGGTGAAAGAAAATAAGTTTTGTGCAATACTAGGGGGCTTGTATTCTGCAAGCATTAATAAGTAAACAAAAACTCTGGGTTTTTTTAAAGAAACTGGTGGGATGAGTTTTAGGAAAAAGAACTTTTTTGCAAAGAGAAGTTCCTCCATTATACATGACAATCAAAAGTTGTCAACACAGTGCCTGTCAAATAAAAATTGTATTTCACATGTAAAATAGCAGGGCACTCTAATACTGGCAGTAGCTGTAGATTTTCCACCCATGAACACCTAATAAATTTCTTCTCACCAATTTCAGTCTGTGTGAAGTGCATTTCTTTCCCTGCATCTAGGTACTCACTAGTGTGTTTGCCTGCCTGCTAGCTGCTTATGACTGAAGCCGGGCTGCAAGATGTGAAAGACAGTAGGGCTCTCTTTCATACCTGTTGCAAACACTGAGTCCATTCCTCTTTTTCCTTACTCAGCTCATAGCTTATCTTTGTTTCTCTTCCTTCAGTGACACACTGCTGCAGTTGTGCCCCTTGCTAGGGAGCAGGAGGGATGCCAGGGGGATTTTCAGGATAGCTGTGCTCCCCAGGCAGGGGATGCAGCATGGAATGCTGCGCTCCCCCAGTGCCTCACACCCTCACTTATGGGTTTGTTTTTATCAACAGGTAGGAAAGCTGCTCTGTGGCAGATGTCATACACAACCCTGGATAAAGGGTTTCAAGGCTGGTGCATTTTTCTTTTAATACATCAAGAAGGGAGGGGAAAACCTGCCTGCAGACACAGCAAATGCCCAGCATTGCTCACTGCCAGCACACAAATGAGAATCATAGGTCTGCACCTGCTGTGTGTGGGTTCAGGTGGCTTTCCAAAAAAGACTCAAAAGCTCAGACAACTATAGAATTAATAGTGGTTTTGTGAGAAAAATGTTTTCCTCTAATTTCACATCTGTAGATGAGAATAAGTGTGCTCTCTCATCAGCAGCTTATGGATCATGTGGCAGCATCACATTACATAGCACACATTTGGCTATGTCAAATTATGTGTTTATATATGTGGTAGTGGCTGACCTTTCACTTTAAGGTAATTCAGGGATGAAGGAATTCCTTTTGTTTTGTTTTTTGTTAATTTAATGAGAAGCATTAGCCCAACAGTAGTAGTAAACTACTCAGTCATGGACTGGGATTCAGGAGTGTGTATATAAACATCTCCTTCTTCCCCCCCTGCAACACATCATGCAGGAGACCTGTCCTTACTATATGTGAAAAGCTCAGTATTCTTTCTTCTACCAAAATCAGGAAACCTATCATTCATTTGTTCTATATTTTAGAAGACTTTTTTAAGACTTCCTTGAATTTCTAACATTAAAACTATCATGTGTTCATTTGACACAGGGATAATTTATCGAATAGACATAAGCTGATTCTGCTGTCATAATGGGAGAAGAGGGAAGAAGAAAAGAAAGCAATTAATAGAGCATCTGGGGATATGAAGTAAACAGAAATCCATTCTCTTCTCTTCCTCCTCTACTACACCCACACACCAACACATGGTTCTCTACTTTGCTCTTTTGCATGAGACAAGGTTTCAGATAAACTCAAAGACCTATTACTTTCTATTTAGAATAAGAAACAACTAACTGAGAAATTGGATTTTAGGCAAACAATATGTGCAAGCCTGATCATTTGTTCCAGAACCAACTTCAAACCACTGTGGGAGACATAATGTATGACCCAAAGAATAAAAGAGCACATTGCAATTTAGGCTACTTTTTGATCTTGTGTCCTTCATAGAAATCCTTTCTAATTTTCTGTTAACAAGCTCCCTCAGTTGTTCAACCTCTCCTCTGAGATGTCCTGATACTTTTGCCAGTAAGAGTTAATCCCTGTGCCAAAAAGCTTACAATATTCTGTGGCCAAACAGGGAAAAGGAGAGTACTGAGACAAACATGAGAAAAGGACATCAGTTTTCAAGCTCAACAAAGAGCTTGAAAGAAGAAAAATTGAAAGAAGAAAAATTGATTTAATAGCTGTAGAAGGTTTCTTAATTTCCTCCAGGTTTCCACCTAACACTACTTGCCACCATTACAGAAGCAGAGCCAAGGTGTAGAGATCCAGCACCAGCACTCTCGGCTGGTTTGTGTGTGTTTCTCACGGAAAGGACAGCTTCACTGTATTTGCAGAACTGCCCTACCATATAGAATCAGACAATGATTAGGATTGCAAAAGACCTCCAAGGTGGCCAGCCTTTGACTGATCAACATGTCAAGCAGACCATAGCAGTAAGTGCCTTATCCAATTGTTTCTTAAACACTCACAGGGATGGTGACTCCACCACATCCCTGGGCAGCCCATTCCCATGCTTAACTACCCCTTCAGTGAAGATATTTTTCCTGATGTCCAGCCCCAAACTCCCCTGCAGCAGCTTGAACCTGTGTCTTCTTGTACTGTCACTGTCTGCCTGGGAGAAAAGGCTGACACTCACCTGGCTACAACTTCCTTTCAGAGCGTTGTAGAAAGTGATACGATCACCCCTGACTCTCCTCTTTTCTAAGCTGAACACCCCCAGCTCCCTCAGCTGCTCTTCACAGGACATAGTCTCCAGACCCTTCACAGCTCTGTTGTCCTTCTCTGGACTCACTCCAGCTCCTCCATGTCCTTCTTGAAATGAGGGGCTCAAAACTGGACACAGGATTTGAGGTGTAGCCTCACCAGTGCCGGCTACAGGAGGATGATCACTGTGCTCCTGCTGGCCACACTAGTGCTGACACAGGCCAGGTGCTTCTGAAAAGGTGCAATCATGATCCTTCAGATATCCCCTTTATCTCAGTTTGAGTCTATAATTTCTAATATCAGAGAACGATCTCCATGGAAGGTTTCATCTTGTAGCTCAGATTCTTACGTACTATTTGAAAAGTATCCTATTTAACATAACATGGAGATTTAGTTATTGTTAGCTAAAACACCCATCTTTTCCTCCTCTCTTGTTTCTCCCCAGTTAAGCTGAGCAATCCTTAATGTAAAATATTTATCACTCATCCAGAAACTCTCCCTTTGTAAGAAAAATTTATTTCAACTGAATTTTCAAAGCTAAAATAAACCCATTCAGCCATGGCACTTGATAGCTATCAAATTTTCTTATTTGCTTGAGGATAAATGTTGAAAAATCAAATGTGCCAAAAGTTTTCCATCTTCCCCTGAAGTTTGAATGGTTCTCATTTTTTGTCTCTGAGTCAACTCTGTGAAGACAAATTCGAATCTGAAACTTAAATCAAGACCAGAGGAAGGCAACTAGATGAATAAAAATAAAGCCTATGCATCTAATAGGTAGCATAATTTCAGATAACTACTGTATTATTAATTCAATGGAATTCTGGCAGTAGAAAAAATAAATATGAAGAAGATAAATGGCAGAAAGAAGATTACAATATGTCAGGATATGTATTTAAGAGCATCATCATGTAAAAGGATAATTGACTGTATCCAAGAAGAATAAAAAGGACTAATAAACCAAGAGCTAACTAAAAGGCATTCTGCACTTCTGGGATGGAGGATCAATCATGTGAATCCACAGTGGAGAACAGATTGGGCAGTCAGATGAGTCACATTGCTGTGCCTGCGCTGGCTTCAAACACAAATTCTTCTGCAGGTGCTGCCATCTGGATATAAACCTTTCTCTGTTCTCCAGTGAGAGGTTTTCAAACTTTTCTTCTGCTCTGCCAAGGGAAGGGGTTTCAGCAAATTAAACACCAGATTTCTCCTGAGATACCAAGTGCTAACAAATCCTTACAGCTAGGAAAACCTTTCTGAGCTGAAGAAGCTGAGAGTAATTTAACCTTGTCTCACTTTGCAACTTGAAGTCAGTCCTATCCTGAAGACCAGCCTCCAGACACAGGAACTGCCAGGTTTCAGGTGGAGCTGTAATGCCTAATGCCTCAGGTGCATGGTCATCTGTTATTTCATGAGAGCCAAGTCACAATAGCCAGCAGAAATTCTCCACACATCCACTGTTAGCCTATCCAAAAAGTGAAATGCTCCTAAGACCTTCTTTTAACTCCAAAGTGTTAAGCTGGAGCTTAACTTGGAGCTTACACTATTAGATCAAAGTTATTGACATTATTTGCCATTTCAACATCTTTTTATTGAATATGAACTTCAGTAAATGATCAAATCTCAGAGAAGTCTCCTTTATGCTAAGCTTTTTGGCAAGGTTCTGGCTATGCAGCTCATGTTCTTACTCCCATCACCATGAGAGATACCATAACTCTTCACTCTGTCAGCCTGTCCATACCAATCTCATGAAGTTCAAGAAGGTAAAATGCAAAGAGTGGAGGATGAATCCTTAAAGGAGGACTTAGGCATGCTGGTGGATGAAAAACTGGACATGACCTGCAATGTGCACTCACAGAAAGCCGACTCCATCCTGGGCTGCATCAAAAGCAGCACAACCAGCAGGTTGTGGGAGGGGATTGTCCCCTCTGCTCTGGTGAGACCCCACCTGGAGTGCTGCACCCAGCTCTGGACTCCCCAGTGCAGGCAGGCAGGGACCTGTCAGAGCACATCCAGGGCAGGGCCACGACAGGGCTGGAGCACCTCTCCTGTGAGGACAGGCTGAGAGAAATGGGGCTGTCGGATGGCAGAAGGGAAGACCACAGAGAGACCTTAGAGCAGCCTTACACTACTTTCAAATCCCTTCTAACCCAAATCTTCTTTGACTGGATGATCCTGTAGGTTCATGAAGAAAGAAAAAGCTGGGGGAAGAAATAGCAATTAGCTCTTCAGGTATTTAAATTTTCTAAGTTATACTTTGTATAAGAATTATGGGCCAAAAAACCTGTGGTTGTTGCACAAGACAAGAAATGAGCATGTAGTAAGTTGAGTGAAGAAATAATTTCTTGTGGCAACTGATTTCCCAGCAAGTCTTACTAGAAGATTTCAGACTGAAAATCACTTGAAAGCTACCTACTGTATTTGGACTGTGTTGGGGAGAAAAAGCACTGTCTTGGGGAGAAAAAGCACTGTCTTTAGGCTGCTGACATTGGAGAACAGTAGATAACATCATTAATTACATTAGAGAGGAAAAGATAGTGATAACATGATTTTGTTCTGTAGAAAAAATAAAAATGTTCTTACTAAATGGATGGCATGCCACTGGGAGGACCTGTTCTGATCTGGTACTTTGTTGTTAATCTTTGTTTTCAGATAAACCAAATCTTTAATGGCATATCACTTCCCTATGCAAAAATCTGAGCTCTGATTTTTGACAAATACTGTGTTGAAAATCAGATGAGTATTTATGTTGAGAGCTTTGTAACAAGCTGGCTCCTGGATAAGGGCCACAGCCAGATTAATCTGCCCGAGACACAAACAGGGGAAATGTAGAGGACTTTGTAGTTAGTTAGCTAGCTAACAAAGATCATGCTGGAAGCAAGAGGGAGACGAGGATAAAAGCGGCAAGGGCACTGTGCCCTTGCCGAAACTTTAGGCTGGGGGAGAGGTTCGTTAGCTAGCAAGAATGAAGGAAGGATAGAAGAAACCATAACAAGGTGAACACAAGAATGTAAACGTAGACGTAGTTGACTGATAAATGACTAACCAATGATGAGCTAAATTTTTGCAATATGCATTAGCCTTATTAACACTGCTATAAATGTGTGTGCCTATCCAATAAACTTTTGAGACTTGTTGTTCATCATCTGGTGTGCAAGTCTTCCTTCTCCATCATATTTAGATTATTATTAGACCATGATGAAGCAAGGAATATTTATTTTTAAAAAACCCAAACCACAAAAACTTCTGGAGGTTGTTTACACAGGAAAAGAATTTTCAGAGAATTCACAGAAGATTTAACCTCTTTTTCACTACTAAATTCTATTTAAAACTATAGAGGGTATTGTTTACGTTTCTAATTATCACTCATTAGAGGAAGGCAATCCATTCCCCAGGGAGCAGTTTTTCTTTTGGATCCTCTGTTTTTGCTGTGCACAGGTATCAAAAATGGAAACATCAGAAGCAGGGACAGCATGAAACAAAAAGCAACAAGGACAGGCATAACATAAAACTGTCAAGATCTAGTAAAAGGAAGCTGTTACATTTTGTTCCAGTTTGAATTCCCTACCCAAAGGATCCGGTGTCTTCTTGTGGGGAGCTCAAAATAGAGTGCCAATTTTTCTTTTAACTCCACTTTTTTTACCTCATGTCTGTTAGATGTGAAATGTGAACAAATATGAAATAAATGCTAGCAGATCTAAAATTATGCTTTTTTTTCTTAACAAAAGATTGAGAGATATAAAATATAAGGATTCAAAAGCATGTTGAGTTGGGAAATGGCATAAGCAACAAAGATCGCAACAAAGAATTTGTTATCTTCGTATTTAACAATATGAAGTGACTGCCATTGAAAGAATAGAGTTGGGATCCCCTGTAGGTATGATACAGATGCCCCAGGCAATTACCTGATAACCAGATGATGGTCTTTGCCTCTTTTCTCACCAGTGAAATCTACTGCTGAGCATATATTAAATACTGCTTTTCCCAATGCAGTTTTATGTATCCCCAAGGGAACCATTAGTAAAAGAATGTAAGTTGTATTCCTGAGTGGATGTATATTCACTACCTTCAGAAAACAGCTTAACTCCTGGCATTCATGCCCTGTACATACAGAGGGAAGGACAGGGTGTCCCAGCATGTCAAACAACTCAGGTCCCTTTCCCTGTCTTTCCCTAGTCCCACCTAGATGTAGCAGCCTTAAGGCAAGTCATTAAAGGAAAGTGAAGGAACTTACTGTCTGAAGGAATATTCTTATTCTGCAAAAAAAAAAAAAAAAAAAAAAAAAAAAAAAAAAAAAAAAAAAAAAAAAACCAATATACAGGCAATAATACAAAAGAAAAACCACTGACAGAGTCAGAATACAATCTGACACCTTGCTAGTTAGGGTGGAAGTAGCAGTCCAGAAGAAATGCTCTTGTTGAAGTGGTGATCCTGTGGAAAAGCTCTGGTAGCTCTTGGCCTCTGAAAACCCATGAGTAAGGATAGCTTGTTCTGTCCCAAATGACAGATTATATCCAGGCAGGGATGCTTAGCTCCTCCCCCCTGGGCTGAGCATCTCACAATTGGCTGATATCGTTCTGAGTCATGGGGTGGGTCCTTGATTACCCATTCAACAGAAATGGCTCTTGGAGGGAATTATCTTTGAGTCATGCAGCAAGGCATTGATTGGGCCCATTAACAGGAGATAAGGAAAAAACTATGCTCCTCCTGGTTTCAACAGCTCTTGAGGATGGGAACAGAATACATTTTTATATTTTAATCTATCTCTACATTCTTAACTAGAAATCCAGGACTTGGATTCTCACTGGTCACTTTTTAAATATATAAATTAAAGAGCGGGGAAATGTGATATTTTAGGCTTCTTAACATAGAAGCTAACTTACTGTGAAGAAAGAACATCTCTTTGGGTTGCTCCAATCTGACCTGGCTCACTTTCAGCAAGGTAATGTGGCAGTTTTGCTAGTAATCTAAAAAGAAAGGGCTTTCTGGCAGAGTAGCAAAAGTTTCCTTTTTTTATCACCTGATGACACGCTTGAGTTCCTGATCATGATTTCTGAAAACCCATGGTGCTTTTGCTTGAGATATGAAGAACACACCAGCATGCTCATACCTTGGCCATGAGCAGGGGCCAGACTCCTCAGTTCTGCTCAGCAACAGGACAAGGAACAGTGGCCATAAAGTAAAATAGAAGTTCAATCTCAACATGAGGAAGAATTTATTTACACTGAGAGTGGCAGAGCACTGGAACAGCTGTCCAGGGAGATCATGGAGTCTCTCTGGAGACATTCAAAGCCCACCTGGACATGTTGCTGTATCATCTGCTCCAGGTGAGCCTTCACTAGATGATCTGCAAGGTCCTTTCCAACACTAACAGTTCTGTGGTTCTGTGATTCTGGGATCTCATCACAATGTACCACACATGGCTGTTTTCAATCCTAATGCATTCAGCTCCCAGGCACAATTAAGCTGCAGTAGCAAAATTGAGGGGATGCCCAGAGCACATCTGCTGTGTGCAAATGCAGACATGTGCACATTCAAGGCACATTATCTTTTTTTAAGCCACAGGTAAGCAATAGCATATGACAAATAATAGTTCATACTCCTCACTTCTGAGATGGTTCTGGATGTGTAACACAGTATTAACAAGTATTTAGCTTGGATTTATTCTGGGGACACTGACATACACAACCTGTGCTATATTAGCATATTCACAAGTTAAAGTAGCACCATAATTTTATCTTCTCTTTCAACTGGAGAACATGTGTTGCCTTTGTTTGTTATCCAGACCTTTCAGATCAAACAGTGAGAATCATCAGTCATCTAAGACTGCTCAATTTACTCTCACATCTTCACTACAGATATTTTGGTGTCATTTATTTCCACAACAATAGTATACTGTGATCTCACTAAGGGCTTCTCTGCAAGTCTTTGAGTATTTTTTTTATTCATGAGGATCTGCCTTTTGCTTGCTCTTCTCCCTTCTTACACTCTCTCTGGGTAGTCTCACCCTTCACTTCACATGCAAGCAGATTTGCAGATATGCTCCATGCTTGCATACCACTGCCAGCAAAAAGCTGCTGTGGCTGTCCTGCCATCAGGCAGTGTTATTTTAGCTGATTTTAATTACTGGTGGCTGTAGAAAATACTCTGGAATTCTGGGAACCAAGATCATTGAAATTAAAGTACATTGAAAGATAAACACAATTAATGTTGTAATTAAGAATTCTGACTTCAAAAGGGTTGGGGGTTTTTTGGGGTTTTGTTTATTTGTTTGGTTTTTTTTTTTTTTTGAGAGAGAAATTAAGGGCTCTAAATGAACACATAGCTAATGGGAATGAAGTTAGGAAAATTACAACAAATTTGAAGCAAAAGCTCATAAATGCAAATATGTCAGGCCTGAAATTTATCCTCCCTAAAATGTATAACAGAAGAGGAAAAGAAGAACAGAAGATTAACTATTTTCCACTAAATCTATGAAATGAGAAGTGGTATCATAAAGAATAGCAGAAAAATAAACTAATTCAAGAGACAGAGAGGGATAGTAACAGGGGAAAACAGATTAATTGCTTGGGCAACAGTGGCAAATATTTAAGCTTTGGTAGCATGCACAGCTTCAGGGCAAATCTTGAACTTTTGAAACAAAGCCAGTGAAGCAAAAGGAAAACAGGATAAAATGTACTATGAGCTATCAAATGTGGTTCATGGCACCTAATATCTCTCTTCAGTAAAAAGCTGATTTTCAAAACCTAAAAATATTTCTAAACTCTAAGATGGATCTTATCAATCTGGATTTTCATAGAGTAGGTGACAAACTGTCCCATATCATAATTTATTGTTGAAGCTAGAGTAGAAAATATAAACAGAAGAACTATAAAATGATGATAAAGTATAAAATATATTATATATGATAATAAAATGAAACAATCAACGTTTTTTTATTTCTTTATTTTCTGTCTTTGTTTACTTTGTTGTTGTCATCATTATTATTTCAGAGAAGAAATTCTGTCTAATACTGAAAAAGTAAATACTGTTATGCTGGGAGTTTCCCAAGGAAGGCTTCAAAGACATGGATGAAAACTTGAAGTTTCTCTTACCTTGTATTTTCACACCAGACCTGACACATGCATGGGATATTTTTCATTGAAGTGTACTAAAAATAGGTATTTGAGGTCATCATTAGTTCAAAGAAAGTTTGGAAGATTGTGCAGCATGAATGGAATTGCTTTGAAAGCTGGAGTTACGGGCATGGATTGAATTATACCTCTGCCAAATACAAGTTCGCAGGTTTTGCAAGTTGACCAGAACTTCTGTTAGAAAGTCATCACTAGAAAAAGGTTCAATAAATACCTGAATGTATCATATCAATCACACAGTTGTTATAAGTCATCAATGCAATGAGAGCTGAGGGGGAAAAAAAATCAAAAGTGACCTCAAAAAAAGTCAAGCAAGAGATTTCTAAAAGAGATATTCTGAGGTAAAGAAACTTGTGCAGTATAAAAGGAAGCTTGGCTCCTAATGACATGCTGTGACATGGTTGTTACTGGTAGCCAAGGGCTCATCTCAAATCAAAAGACTCAAAACCCCAAGAGATGCCAAAGATAAAATGTAGAAAAATTAAACTCTTTTCTTCTCCATCCTCAGTACTCTTCTACTTCTGACAGTATTTTTAGCCTCTTAAAAGTTGAGCTTGAAGCAAGATTTTGGAGTTCTCATCACATAGAAGTGTCACTTGAAGTATTGCACAAAATTGCATGTGCAATCATTTGAAATGTGTCAAAAAAACTACTCAGTGATGACATCACTCACTGATTCCTCTGCAGCTTATGTAGAGCATCCAGGCCAGCTTTAGACAAGCTAATGACTGGGAAAGAGGGAAATCCTGTCAGGGGTGCCAAAGGCAGGAGAAATTTTATGTTATGATTGTCCCACTGCAGCAGCAGTGGCCTCCAGTCCCTCAGCCTCGTAGCTGGCAGAACCCATGGGGAATTCTGCAAATCTCTGAGGTTCTGTTCTGCTTTACGTGTAGGGTAAGCCGATGCAAAGTGGGTACTAAGAGCTCATTTTTTTTCTGCCTTTACAGAAAGGAGTATTTTTGCCCAAGAAGCAAATAGCCAGAATGCATTGTTTACCCGACATGCAGTAAACACTTAGATTTGCTTCTAAGTGACTAATGAGGTACATAATTTGTTTTATGTTTCCATAAGAAGCTGTAGAGGGTCAGCCCTGGCTGGATTTCAGGCACCCACTGCAACCTCTCTCTAACTCTCCTCTGCAAATGGACAGTGGAGAGAAAATAGAACAAAGGGTTCATGAGTTAAAGACTGGGAAAGATCACTCACCAAAAACCATCATGGGCAAACCAGACCAAATTAGAGATATTAATTGAATTTATTACTAACAAAATCAGAGCAGGATAATGAGAAGCAAAATAAGACCTTAAAAATACCTTCCCCTCACCCCTCTCTCCTTTCCAGCTCTACCTCTTCCCCTCCCAGTGGAACAGAGAGACAAGGAATGAGTATTATGGTCAGTTCATCACAGGTTGTTTCTTCTACTGCTCAGGGAGAGGAGTTGTTCCCCTGCTCCAGTGTGGGGTCGCTCCTACAGGAGACAGTTCTCCATGAACTTCTCCAACATAAGTCCATTCCACGAGCAACAGTTCTCCACAAACTGCTGCAAAGTGGGTCACTCTTCCATGGGATGCAGTCCTTCTAGGACAGGCTGCTCCAGAGTGGGTCCTCCATGGGATGACAAATCCTACAAGGAAACATGTTCCAGAGCTGATATCTCTTTTCAGGTCCCTGCCAGGAGCCTGTTCCAGAATGGGCATCCCACAGGTTCACAGCCTCCTCTCAAGCATCCACCTGCTCCAGCATGGTGGATTTCTGCATCCCTGTCCTCCATGGGCTGCAGGTGGATCTCTGCATCCCTGTCCTCCATGGGCTGCAGGTGGATCTCTGCATCCCTGTCCTCCATGGGCTGCAGGTGGATCTCTGCATCCCTGTCCTCCATGGGCTGCAGGTGGATCTCTGCATCCCTGTCCTCCATGGGCTGCAAGGGCACAGCTGCTTCACCACAGTCTTTACTATGGGCTGCAGAGAAATGTCAGCTCCAGCATCTGGGCATCTCCTGCCCTTCCTTCTCACTGACCTTGGTGTCTGCAGAGTTGCTCATCTCACATGTTCTCACTCCACTCTTCTCTGGCTGCAATTACTTCTGCTCAATAATCACTTTTTTTTCCCCCCATCTTAAAGCTGTTATCACAGAGGTGTTACCATGATTTCTAATTGGCTTGACCAGCAACACATACATGTTGGAGCAGCCAGGGATTGTTTTTACAGAGCTGATATCTCTTTTCAGGTCCCTGCCAGGAGCCTGTTCCAGAATGGGCATCCCACAGGTTCACAGCCTCCTCTCAAGCATCCACCTGCTCCAGCATGGTGGATTTCTGCATCCCTGTCCTCCATGGGCTGCAAGGGCACAGCTGCTTCACCACAGTCTTTACTATGGGCTGCAGAGAAATGTCAGCTCCAGCATCTGGGCATCTCCTGCCCTTCCTTCTCACTGACCTTGGTGTCTGCAGAGTTGCTCATCTCACATGTTCTCACTCCACTCTTCTCTGGCTGCAATTACTTCTGCTCAATAATCACTTTTTTTTCCCCCCATCTTAAATCTGTTATCACAGAGGTGTTACCATGATTTCTAATTGGCTTGACCAGCAACACATACATGTTGGAGCAGCCAGGGATTGTTTTTATCAGACATGGGGAAGCTTCTGGCAGCTTCTCACAGAAGGCATCCCTATGACACCCAATAGAGAAGCATAAAACATATAACTTAAGCAGATATTGAAAAATGGCCTATGTGCCGTGAAAGGCCAGTATGCCAGACAAGTACAGCTCTGCAGCTGCCAAAAGCATTTTTCCACAGGGGAGAATGTGAGGATTGCACAAAAATTAAAAGGAAACAAGCCTCAAATAGAAGTAAACTTCCAACTGGATTTGTATCTGTGAGGAGAAAGCTGACAAATCTCTTTGACATAGGAAGCATGTGAGGTAACAAAAGTTGGTAAGTGGAGATAATGCATACAGGAACAAGTGCTATCAGGGCATTTCATTGTAAATCATATTTGTATAAGGCCATTGAAAAAGATGAAATTAAAGATGAAATGAAAGATTGCTGTTGTAAAAGGACAAAAAAAAATAATGAAAGGACAGTAAAGACCTTTTAAGACATATTGTGTTATAATCAAGTTCTCAGAAATCTATAGCAATGATCAAGCTAATTCTTTGAAATGTCACAAGTAGCTTTCCACAGTATGGTGGAAAAGTGTAAGTGAATGAGTATGGAGAAAACAAGAAGCACAGTCTGAAAGGGAGTTTCCTCTATGCCAAGGGAAGCCCTCTTCTAAAGCTTCTTGTCTTCCCTGCAGTGCCCAGGCAGAGAGGCAGATGCCTGGTGAGCCAAGGACACCCTGAGGCAGGAGGAGCTACTTCCCTGCCGTGCAGCCCAGAGCACAGATGCAACATGAAGAGGAACAGCTGTCCCTGCGATAGCAGAGAAGCTTTCCAAAACATTCACCGTTTAAAATGTTCGCCTCAACAGCCCTTCAGCTGCCTGCACCATGGCATGTGTCCTGTTTTCACACCCCAAGGCATGGACTGTGATGCTCTGGCAGCAGGAGATGCAGGCGTGAAGAGGAGGAAGGAAGGGGAGCAGAGAGCACAGGCTGTGATGGACTTTCTGCCTGTGGGACAGGAGCTGAGTCAGGCAGAGAGTGTGCTGAAAACACTTATGTCAGGTGGTAAAGGTAGAGGATTTTGGAGGAAGTGGTCTGACCTTCTGCCTCCTCCCAGTGTCAGAGAAGCCAGAGGGACACGGATGACACAGGAGGCCCATAGGATACAGCCAAGGTTGGTTGGCAGAAGGACAATAGAGACAGATGACTGGCACTGGAATGGGAGATATAGAAAATAAAAACATTCCTGCAGAGAGGACAAGGAGACTCCACAACTGCCTACAAGTGGGTGTGGGAGGCACCACGCTGCCAGCCAAGGATGCCCAAAAGGAATGAGCAGGGACAGCTCCTGCGTGCTGATGATGACTTCATGAGTAGGAAAGTGTCATTATGGCATCAGAGGAGGAGACTGTTTACAAAGGTATTTTTACCTATGCCACATGGAGCAGTCGTTAGCTTAGTCATATCTAAAGCCCATGACAACATTTGCAAATGTAAGGCAAAGGTAAAAATAACAGAAGGAATATAGAAAATGGTTTGAAACAGACAGGAAGGTCTTTTGAGCCAGGAATGCTAAAGCAGCAAAGATGATGTAGGATGGTTTACCAGGGAATCCCCAGTGAGTTCCTTTGTCTGAAATGGGCAGAATGACTGAGCATGTGTGAATTTCACCTGGCACACTTGGTAGGTCAGCTGGTTTATTCAGAATGTTGGAGCTGCTGCAGCAAAGCAGGGCATTTGCCCCACACTCCCACTCTGCTCAGACCAGCCCCATTCCACAGGAGAAAGTCCAGGAAGAAAATACTGCAAAGTTGGAGCCACTTTTTCAGTTGACAAAAGTCAGAAAGACTGAGATTTACATTTGAGACGCAGCAAACAGCAAATTGTCTACCTCTGTCACTGCCTGGCAACCTGGACATAGTCTAAACTTCTCACATCATCTGTCCCCAGACACCTGCACATAACAGCATGGATTTTACCTGGAGTTCATGTCCATCCCATGCATAGTGAAGATCTGTCATTTTTAGTCAGCAGCTCTCAATGGAAACACTGGCCTCCAGTTTGGCTGAAATGCCACTTGGCAATATCAGAAAGACCAAGAGCTGCCCAAGGGCTGAACCAGAGTGTCAGAAGGTAGCACTCACAGCAGCACTCCTTAACATTATTCCAGCAGAAGCCATCTGATTGACTTATTGATTCCCTGGAAATACCCTTTAGCAGAATCTACCGTGGAGATAACAAGAAAGAGCTTAGGCCTCTTCTATAAGCTTTAGTACAGAAAACAAATAATGATATAAACAACAGAGCTAACAAAGCTCAGTCATCATTGCCATCTGTTCCATACAGCTGGATTTTGCTAGGTTGACAATACCTCTGCTTTGTAAAGACACTACTGTAGTCTCTGTCCTTTACTTGGCTTTAACTTGGGTGCATATTTTCATGAAACAATTCTCTAAAGTGGTTTGAAAGTTGCCTGTAGTTCAAAAGCTAACAGGGTGGAACAGTCACCCAGGCATGTGCCAACACACAGAGGCCAAGGAAACTTAATTTCCTCTGAAGACCAGGCTGAAGAATAAGTTGTAACCTTCATTTCTGAGAGAGACAGGAAGAAAATCCATCAATAGAGAACTACAACTTAAATGTATCCCCAAAAAATACTGATCTCAGTACTCAGTTATGTATTAGATTGCTAAAGCATCTAATTGTTATATTCAGGTGCTTATTTCACTTGCTTATTTAAGTTGGAGAAGTAAGTCATCATGTCAACAGTCAATGATGGAGCAAATATTTAGAATTAATTCTGTTTGAAGACCAGATCTCTCTCTCTCATGTCCAGGCTGTGCAGTACACCCCACTTGAGCACTGAGACTGGGTTTGCATTAAAAGATCCATAAGCTCACAGCAGCACAGGAATCCCATCCTGAAGTGCTGGGAAGCAGAGGATGTGTCATCTATCACTTGCATTTGGCACACAAGCTCTTTCAAGAGAAGGAAATAAATATCATGCCAATCTTACCTGTCAGATACTGAAGGACTGTCAAATCCAAATTTCTCAAATACTTACATCGTCACATGACAAGGGTGTCACTTGTGATTGATGGTTCTGACATTTCAGAGCTTGTTTGGGGTGGCATTATGCCTGTCTGCCTCCCAGAGAACATCCCAGAGAGCAAGGAGGAAGCTGGGAAGACCATTACCACTAGGCTAGGCAAGCCCATTCTCAAAGAAGGCTTTTTTGCTTTGATTTACTTTGTGTTCCCACCTTGGCTGGGACCCAACATCAGAGCCAGAGGCTGGGTAGGGGGACCCCAAAAGGAAGAGCATTTCCCTTGAGCAGGGGAGCCCCGGCACTGGCAGCCTCTGTTCCTCAGTGCTGCAGGGGGATCTGTGTGTACTTAGAGTACTTCTGTTCCCCGATCTGGAGGAGGCCTCTTGCAGGGGGAAGGTTGTCAGGGAAAGGGACAATTGGGGAACCTGAGGGAAGGGCCCAGATCTGGGAGTAATGAGGCTCAAAGCATGACTGTCTACAGTTTTGGCACTTTTAAAAAGCAAGGAATCTGTGGCTTCCCTGAAGTGCAGTGTGTACTGGTATAGCTGGTTCTGGACATAAGAGAGGGATTCAGCTTTCTTCCCTGTGTGATATGATTATGATATGATACGATATGATATGATATGATATGATATGATATGATATATCATATCATAATCATATCATATCATATCATATATCATATCATATCGACCCCTCTCTAGACAAAAAACATGGAGGTGCTGGAGCATCAAAGAAAGGAATCAGAGTTGTTGAGGGGTCCAAAGCACATCTTATGAGGAACAACTGACAAAACAAGTGATAGGCCTCAAGTGACAGCAGGGGAATTTTAGATTGGGCTTTAGGAAAAAAATCTTCACTGAAAACATGATCAGGCTTTAGAAGTAGCTGCTCAGGAAAATGGTAGGATCAACAACCCTGGAAGTGTTCAAACAAAAGGGAGATGTGGCAGCTTGGGTGTTAGTGGTGAACATGGCAGTGCTGGGTCATCAGTTGGACTTGGTGAACTTAGTGGTCTTTTTCAACCTTAACAACCTGATGATTACCATACCTATGATTAGCATATCATATCTTTGTCCCTGGACAAAGATGATATGCCCCAGCACCAGCTTTCTGGCTGGATCCTGGAGAGGGCTCTGGTTACAGAGGGCCAGGGTACAGCTGGCAGAGATGCCCTGTGCACACCATCAGCTTCAGCTCCTGTGCTGCTATTTAGAAGCAGCACCTTCTGCATTGGGACACAAACCAGACCACTCAATAATATTCTGCCAACAACAAACCTCCCTTCCCTAGCAGAAACAACACAAAAAAAACCACAAAATCCTGTTGTTATGTCTTGCCTTTATTACTCATTCTCCCTGTGGCAAGGAATATCTGATCCTGGTAGGTCAGCTGTGGCAAAAAGGGAGGTGTCACACAGGAATTGCCTTTTCAGATCCTGTCCCTATCTCAGTGACCCCATGAAGCTCCCAGGATACTCGGCAGCCAATCCCTACAGTGTCTTCTTTTCAAATATTTGGTTTAGAGACACTTTAGCTCTCACTGCTTCTGCCCCTGAAGCTAAGAGCCCAGATCTCCCCCTTTCCTGTGATGGAGCACCTTTGGTCAGTTTCCTGAACACCTCTGGTTCTTTCTAGAATTGTTTTTTGCACCCTGTCTCACCTGATGCCACTACTCAAGCCAAGAAATGTCCCCAGGCTGCTTTCTGAGTCTCTCTATTGTTTTGATATCATGCTGCAGCAGGTGCTCCGTGCTGCCTGCTCGATGCAAAGCCGTGGTCGGCTGAGCGCTGCTGGCAGCCTCGCTGTCACCCAGCCGTGGAGAGAGAACCTGCTTGTTCCATGCACATCACTGTGGGTGGGCTCTTGGTGAGTGCTGCTCTGGGGAGGGGGGCTAGCATGACTCTGAGCGTTGAGGTTAAGTGTGTGGTGGGGTTGAGTGGAAGTTGGAATTTTCCTCAGTCCATGGGAATCTATCCCTGCAATAAAGCTGCTTCTCAGCCTCGGGTCTAAAGAGCACAAAAAACATGTCTTTCTGCAGGACAGGAGGAGCAAAGCATGTCTGTGGTATTTGCAGATGGTTTTGTGAGAGACTCAGTCCTGATGCTTTCAGCCAGGTTACTGTTAGAAAAATGAAAGATGAGCTTAGTGGAGCACATATCCACAGTCCCTCCTCCAGCCCACCCTGCCTCAGAAGACTTCTAATACTGGCCCAGGCAAGGGAGAGCATTGAACAAACCAGTATCAATGCTATCTCACAGCATTGTTAGATAGACCTATTGTTAGACTGTGCCCGACTATCAGCCTGCCCTCCCATAAACTAGATCAGGAATGAAAGAGTTAGAACTCCTGTGGAGAAAGCAGGGAACTGGAGACAGTTCACCAAAAGCCTTACAGACACATGTTCCTGTCCCATCCCAGTATTTTGCCTCTTTTATTCTTCCTCTACAAACAAGCAGGAGTTTGGGTGGCAGAAAGCAGTAAGAGGTTAATTAGTGCACAGATTAATGCTGGATGTCACATGGTCTGTCCTAACAGCTCCATTACATGTGACAGGGTGCTGTGCTTGCCAGCACAAACCAAAGCTCCCCTCAGCTTGCTGGGTTTTTCCTTATTGTGTTCTGCAAATAAGGCCTGCCTCATGTCTGTCTGTCTGTCTGTAATTGCTCTCTGACACAGAATATCCCACCTGTTCCTGACTCAGCATCTCAAAAGAATGTTATTTCCAGGAAGGAAATGAGCACAGTCAGCTACAATTATATATATATATATATATATTAGTTCCTTTTAAACCTTTAACACTATGATTATCCTTGCATATATTGAAAACACCCTTTTTTGCACTGACTTAGTTTTTTTCAGTTCAGATTTTGGGCTTGGGGTTTGTTTGTTTAGGTTTGGTTTTTTTTGGTTTATTTTTTTGGGTTTTTTTTGTTTTTTGTTTTTTGTTTTTTTCTTTTTTGTTTTTGTTTTTGTTTTTGTTTTTGTTTTTGTTTTTGTTTTTGTTTTTGTTTTTGTTTTTGTTTTTGTTTTTGTTTTTGTTTTTGTTTTTGTTTTTGTTTTTGTTTTTGTTTTTGTTTTTGTTTTTGTTTTTGTTTTTGTTTTTGTTTTTGTTTTTGTTTTTGTTTTTGTTTTTGTTTTTGTTTTTGTTTTTGTTTTTGTTTTTGTTTTTGTTTTTGTTTTTGTTTTTGTTTTTGTTTTTGTTTTTGTTTTTGTTTTTGTTTTTGTTTTTGTTTTTGTTTTTGTTTTTGTTTTTGTTTTTGTTTTTGTTTTGCTGGGAGTTTTATAGGGCTATTAGTGCTCCTGTAAAAAAAAAACACTGACAACCAAACCAATAACCACACACTGAGTGAGACCTGTTGCAAACACTTTCAGTGTAAGATATGCTGGAAAATCCAAAGAGAATACAGTGTTGAAATGAGCTTCAGTAAGAAATATTCTTAAATGCTCTACTGAGGATTGTATTGAGTATTTTAGATTGATTTTTAATGTGGGTTTTTTCCCAGATGGTTGAGGAAGGATACTGCTGAGACAGATAACAGCTTTAAATGCACATGCCTGTTTAACTTGACAGTTTGCAAACAGTGGAGTGACAAAGTTCATGAGCTGCACGAGGAGCCACCTCAAGCTCTCCACAATTGTCACTTATGACAAGCCCCCACCTTGTGAGCCACAAATGCACCTGCATGGGCTGTATTGCTCCCTCACAGTGGAGGTGGGGATTTGTCTCACGGCAAACCTGATGTGCCTGAGGAGCAGGGCAAAGGCTTCCTTGAGACAGCAGACTCAATGAGAGCATGGGGTGCCTGGGCCAGCTGTGCAGGAGACCTCTCTGTTCCAGGGCATCCAGCTCCCTGCTCAGGGCTGTGCAACACATGATGTACCCAAGAGCCCCAAATTAAATGCCCTGTGCTGAGAGCTTAGCTCTGGTACCATGGCACTGAGGCTGTGGGGAGGACCTCAGTCTTTCATTCATGGAAAATAAGGGAGAACAGCTCCATGAAGGGGTGCTTGGCAGTGGAATGAGGCTACCTGCATGCAGATCTGAGGAGTGAGCAACACGGCTCTCGTGGAAATCTTTGGGGTCCCTAGTGCTGGAGAAGGAGAGTAGCTTCATGGGATGGCACCCAAATGGATGAAATCTGGGTGAGGGAAAATAAGAGCAAGAAAGCTTTTTCTCTCTGAGGCACTGGCAAGAAGGGTGCTTGAGCTGCAGCACCAGAGTACTTGTCTCCCATTGCCTGCTTGTTGCCTTTCTGGGAAAATAGGCTCTGCCCACTAAGCAAACAGGACCACAACAAATAAATACCACAATAGACAAGTCCATCAGTTTTATCCTTTCCACAGAAACAATCTGAAATATCCCTGATAAAGCTAGCTGCTCAGGCTAAAACTGGGTCACATGATTCACAATTTATCCTTTTGCTTATTTTTTCTCAGCAATCCATGCTCAAGGTTTTTCATCTTCATCTGTATCAAAAGCTGATCTTTTGTTTTTCTCTATTGCTTTCATTCAGTGTTTGGAACAGCAAATTTATTTGTACAGAGCTAGGTAAGCTTTGGTGTTTCTCAATGTGATTTTTCAAGTGCATAGTGTTGCTGTTATACATTTCCTTTTCATCAGAAAAGAAAACTGGTCTTTCTTTTGTAATGCAAGCCTAAAAACTGACCAGGTGCCAGTTTCTGGTTTTCTGTTACCAAGTTCCAGCTGCAGAAGTCAATTTGCTGGCCTGCAGTCTAAGTTCAGCCTCAGATGAAAGGATACTGCAGACAGCAGAGGCAGAGGGTTTGGCACAGAGAGGTAACATGCATTTCCTATTTGCAAAAGGATCAATCTGCCCATGAAGGTCATTCTGAGGAGAACTCCAGCTGTTACAGTGAAGAAATTATGAGGAGGGATGGAGGGATTCCGCTTAAACAAGTGAGAATGAGCAGAAGAAGGACCAGAAAGAAGGAGGAAAGGGAATTTACAAAGGAAGAGCCATTTGAAGAAAAGAGGAAAAAATTAGAAAGATTGCAGCATAAAAAGGAAGATAAGATGGGGACCCAGGTGTGGGGATTTTGTGTCTGAAATGCACAGAGTGGGTACCATGATGGGGGTGGGACAAGATGTATGCAAAGCATTGAGTGAGCAGGCAGGAAAGGCAGTCACTGTACTTGTATTCACTTGTGCCCCTGAGATCCTAAAAAGCTTATTTTGATTCTCAGTAGTGAGAAAGATCTCCAGTAGTGCTTTTGAATAGTCTTCAGGGCAATTAAAACAGTGGTCAAAACTCAAAAGTGCTGTATTGTGAATGAGAAATAAGACATGAGCACAGATTGTATCTTTAAGAGGCCACTATTAGTTGCAATCCCCACTGTGACAAATAGAAAAGTGCATCATAGTCTCTGCCCAGCTGCTGAGCACAAGTCCGTGATGTTCCATAAAGAGGAATTCAGACTGTGCTGGTTTTGTCACCAAACTCATCCATTGATTTTCATCTTCTTAAATGGTGCATTCAAGGTTACAGTTTGGAGTTCTTTATGTCCTTACAACTCTGCACATCTAACTAGTGAGTAAAACAACAAAAACCTCACTGCAAATTGCCATTCTAGTTATTGTGTCCTCATCCTACTTACAGCAGCTTAGTCCATCCTTATTTCACTGCCCCATAGACTCCAGGCAGCTGGGTAATAACCTTGACACCCTAGCTATTGCCTTTTTTCAGGCTAACTTGCACATTGGATGTAAGATAGGTATTCATTTACAGGCAACATTTACAAAAGGTTCATTTAAAAGCACAAATTTTCTCTTGCCTGGCAAATCAGGTACTAGATAAGCCTGAGAACAGGGGAAGAGCCTCTGCAACTTATGTCTAGCTTCTGAAATGCTTTTGCAATATTGCAGTACAGTTCTTCCCATAAGAGAGATTAAAAAAAATAGATTAAAAAGTCTAAGGGCATGAAAATCAAACAAGATTAACAGCCACTAAGACAGATGTGTAGCTACCTCCTGCTGATCTGTCCCACAGTAAAGCATTTCATTTTGAGCTTTACTTCACATGTATTCTCCTGTCCTTGCAAGTTTATATCCATTTCCTCATCTACCAGGGACAAAGTTGTCAAGATGTTCTCAATTTTGACATCAATACAAAGTACAGATAATTGTCCTGGCTTGCTATTTTCATCACAGCATTTATACCTTACACCCCTCTGCATCACATCAATGTAGCTTCATTGGTCTTTGCTGACCAGGTATTTTCCAACCCAGGTTTGCTATGTGTAAATTCTTGCATAGTAGATTTCAAATCCTGTCCTTACCCCACTAATTATGTCCATCTTGATCACTTAATTTTGTTCTCCATTTCCATGCCAGTGATTTTTCCATAGAGCCTTCACCTTAAAATTTGCTTTCCCAATGCCTCCAAAGTTATTCACTTGTCTGCCTTCATGCTCCTCTTTTTGATATCACTCTTTCTTTTGTTTTGGTTTCTCAAACCTTTTACCACATAAATCACTGCTGTCTGTAGTCACTGTTTTACTCATTTGTACTCTGGCACAGAGTATCTGGATGAGGTTATTACACACCATTTATTTCATTGCCTTGCAGTTCTCCCTCATCTAATCAGCTCTCAAATCAAGCTTTGGTAGCCTCTGCAGAATGGCTTCTATGTTTTCCTTTTAACAGTGATGATGTGAAGGGTGCAAACATTGCAGTCCGTTGAAAAGAATGAATGTGTTAACTGTCAGGCTCTAAAGCAACTTTCCTAGAGCCACTCTTCTTGACCACATGCAGAGCAGGGATTGCTAATAATAACTGTGTATAAAGATGCATGAAACAATACATATTTGAATGAAAAATATTCTATATTTTCTTTCTTATGACTTTCCAATCAAGACAGAAATTACTCCACCAGCATTCAAATAATCTGGTATCTACAGTAAATAGGGACAGCAATAACCTTCAAAAACTCTCATTCTAATTTTCCAGTTGGTGAACAAGACTACGTACTTTTATATTTTGGTATGTTCTGAATGTTATTCATTATTGAAAAGACCATGCTAATCATAGCTATAAGCTTTAGAAAATATAAACTAATTTCTTCATTGTAAGTGAACAACATGTGTCCCACTGGATGGTAAAATCTTGAGTTCAGGTAGTGTAAGACAAAATAGTTTCTACTTTTTGAGACAGAAAGGTTAATTCAGGTTAACTGATCTGTAAGACTTGTAGTGTTTTGTCTTCTTTATTAGGTTTGGTTATTAGGGTAATGTCGAATTTGGTTGAATTTTACTGAAGAAGAAACTAATATCTTGATCCAACAACCTTTTTCTTATCTGACCTGTCTGCTTATTCCCTTTCTGCACTCAGAAACCCAGGAGTTTTAAGTGTTCCTAATTGAAATTTAGATATGAATACTTTTTTTTTTTCTTTTCTTCTTTTGTCTTCATCAAGAAGGTATCTGAATACTGAACCAAACCACCTTTTCTGCTAACAAATCTGAAATGCCAGCATTGTGCACTTTATGAATATATAGAGAGACTGGGAGGGCAGGAGCTTCAAAAGCCATCAGAAGAGGACAGAGTGGAACTTAGAGACCAGGAGAAATAATAATGCCAAGCCTGCACTACATCCAGTGTCTGAAATATCAAAAGACAGCTAAACACTGTGCTATGGAAAGTGAATATGCCACGACCATTGAAAGCATGATTTACAGGGCACCTCTAAAAAGTAATTTTTATGAAAGGAAGGCTGGACAAAGTCACTTTTTCTTAAAAAAACAGTAGAAACATAGCTAAGGAGAAACTTGAATGGATGAAAAAGAAAACAAATCTCATGGAACAGGAGAAGGGAAACTTGTCCCCACAACATCTGGCTGGAGAACTCTGTGTAGCTCCATTCGCAGCCGTATTGACTGGGAGAACACTGGGGAGCCAGGACAGTGGCACAGACAGACCATAGGAAAGAAAGAAGCTGTTCTGATTCACCTGGCATAGAAGACTAATAGTCAAGCCAGAACATGGCTTGAGAACTTGACAGAGAAGTAAATCCCCAGATCAGCTGTAGCATTAGAGAGATTAAAGAGAATCCTTTAAGTATCCTAATGAATGTTCAAAGTCTAGTCCTAGCAGATGCCTCAAGAAAAAGTGACTAGGAAAAAAGCACACACCTTTCATTGAAATGATAGATGCAAATAGAACCAAATTTCTGATAACCATGCAGGGTGTTTGAGAATCACAATAACTTTGTTGATCTCAAAGCGCTCTGGAAAGCTGCAAGTGTCTATTTGGAGGCAGTTATCATCAGGTGCAGGAAAAAACAGAGAAGTTCCTCTGTTCTGTATTATCTTACGTCCTTCAGGCAAATGGCAGCAGGTTTAAGAAAACATGTATTTTATACCCAAAGAAAGTATAAAAAGGCTTTGGTTTGTTGTGATCCAAAAGAGAAAAAACTACTTGACCCTTATTGCTCATGAGATTTAGCAACAGTTAGATCATGAATAAAACATGAAGTAAGCTGTTAGAACTCAAACCTTTAGATGGAGTCCATGACCCATGTGAGTCTAACAATGAGCTCAACCACTTCGAGGTCTTTTTTCAAATTATCAGAACACGGCAAGTTCCCCACTTTGGTACTAAACTAGTGCTACACATGGTAATAGGTAATAGGCCTACATTTACAGCTCTTTAGGCCAGGCACCATAAATACTCTTGTCCATCACCCTTGTATTTGGTTGGTGATTTTTGTTAATCACGAAGGCTTGTTGGTTTGCAAACACTTTGGTCTGGCTTCTACAGAGAAATCAAGGCTAAAAGCAAAACAACCTTTAAGACACAAAACCAAGATAAAATAACTGCAATGATAGCCCATAACTGGCTCTCAGACATTGTCTGAGAACCCGTATATTATGTTCCTCAATATTGCTAAACAGGCAATTTTAATATTAATTTTGCAACAACTCATAATGAAGAGAGGAAAGCAAAGACTGGTGAACCAGTCTGATATGGACTACAAGACCAAATATCCAGTGCTTCAGGACAAAGAGCACAAGACTGAATAATGTGCAGAAAATCTAACATAGTTTATTCTCTTCCCATTTCCTAAGTGTCTGACAGAAAGTTTCTCAAGTGTCTAAACCTTATCTTTAATAGGTACCTAAGGTGCCTGTTGATCTTATTATTTGTTCTATTTAACTGCCACTCTTAATTGCTTTTGTACTTCTAGGAAAAAAGTATTAAGGCTATCAGTCTGCAGACTGAAAACTATTTAAAAATTGGAAACAACAGGACAAACATGAATCAGTAACCTTTAGTCCCATTGCTGGGATTAGTGCTGGAACCAGTTTAATTAAGCATTTTCATAAGATAAAGCTATTTCATCATAAAACTCCCAAGTTTGCAGATGGTACTGATCTTTTTCTGGTGGTCCAGTGCTATAGCAAAGGCAAGTAACTCCAGAAGGAACTGATGTGGGCAGAAAGGTGGCAGATATATTCAAGGCAGAAAAATATGAAGTAATGCAAAAGTCATCTGAAACTTGCCTTCTCTATGTTCAACTACTACCTAACAGAGAAGATATCTTGGAGTACTCATTAATAGGTTAAAAAAATGACTAAATAAAGAGCAGCAGCCAAAATGGCCAATAAAATATTTAACATCATCAGGAGGGGACCTAGGAATAAAATCAAGGGCATCATTTTGCTTCCATATATAACCAAGTACTGTACTGAATTCTGTGGGTTATTCTGGCCTTCATATCTCAAGAGAAATGAAACAGAGTTAGAGAAAGTGCCGACAAAGGCAACTATAAAAAGTTAAGGCTGAGAAGCAGCTGCTTTACTCTAAGAGATTTAAAGGGCTGGGATCTTGGAGGGACAGACTGACAAAAGAATATCACTCAGATTTTAAAGATCTATAAGGTGGAAGGCAAATGAAATTCAGAAATCACAGCACATCTCACCTAATCATACTTTTAATGACTTTAATAAAAGAAGTTTGGATGCTGAGGCTGTATCAAGGTAATGGACCACTGAAAGTGCTGAAGTTTGCATACTCTCCTTAAACAGAATTGAATTTTTCAAGCATTCCAGGCAGAATATTGGGTTGGTAGAGTTTGATCTGATTGGACTGGATAGGATTTGATCTGAGCTTCCAGGATGATTCTTGGCTTCAGAAGATCTCTGACCCCAGGGCTGCAGTCGTGCAACCTCCCTCCTCAGGCTTTCCCCAGTAAGCACTAAACTGTTTGAAGGAAAAGGAAACAAACTCTGCCTGCAGGTCCCCTACAAATCATAAATCTTCCCCCAGTTGCCAGCTACATGGTCACATAATTTCTAATCTGCACCATATGCAAATTGATTGATTGTAATTGTCTTTTTGGTTTTTGGGTAGAGGATATGATGCTATGCTGATGTAACAGATGTGTCTTCTATGAAGATGTGGATTTTCTCACCTCTTCTGTGTCCAGAATTAGAGTGCCAAGTAAAGGTTTTGCAGATGGTGCTTGCTACTTAGTGAGACAAAACCTATTTTTTATGTGTACCTGGATACAGACCTTAACCACAAGCCTGGATAAGATCTTTTGTCTTTGAACAAATAATTCTGTTAAAATCATAGAGAGAATCTACTCTTATCTTTATTTTCACATTTGAAGAACCATTAACTTCTGATGTGACTGCCAGGGCTTATTTTTAATGAGGAATTATTTACACTGACAACTGCATTCAGGCAGTTGAGATAAAATATTTGCACTGAACAAAAGAAAATCCTTACTGTCCTTCTTACCCATTAAATAGCACTGGTGCTTACCTGAGGTAACTTACTGTTGCAAACTGATCTTTTATTCAGTCATATGTGTCACAGCTTTCTCTTTGTAAAATGGGGACAATAACAGTAAGATTGGCTATAAAAGTAATGTTTTCTTCCATGACAGCGAAGTTGAGATGAGCAATGACTGAGCACTTAAATCTCTCAGATGCTTTGTTGAAGTGTTCAGCAAAGTGGACTCAGGCTCCTCTTGCACCATTCTTCAGAAAGCTATGAATATGGTTCAGATAATCCAGTGGATTTTATCTACATATTCATAAGGCAAGAGCAGCTCTGGTTTCCATTCTTATTTTCAGCCAGGAGTTTAGCACCCGAGGATATAGAAGTGGAACTAAAACCTGCAGAATTTACATTCCCAGGTTCTTTCAGACAAAAGGAACAAAACAAATTTCCCTCCTTGGCAATGGCTTCATTGTCTTAAAAAACCCGAAGAGTGAGCAGGGTAATTAATATTCATTGTTTATCCTCATGAAGGAAAGGAGTTTTCATGGCAAGCTAGGTGAACTAAGCCCTGGAGAAAGGCAGGCATTACATCTCCTGCTGTTTTCTTGCCTTGCTATCTCCTGGTTCATAAAGCAAGTGCTTTGTCTCCCTGCAGGACCTGACAGCCTAAGTTATGGGTCATTGTCTCACTGCAAAGCAAGAGAGAACAAAAGAAGACAGTGTTTGTGGAAATGCTTCTTGCAGACCAAGCACGTTGTGTTAGCTTGGAAGACAGGAGGTCAGAGGAAACTGGCACACCTCCATGGCCAGCAAGGCTGCACCTGTGAGTGGTGGGAATGGTGAGCCCACATCTCCTCCTCTGGGAAAAAATTGGATGGAGAATTTCCATCCAATGAGGAATTCAGAAGTATTTGCCATTTGGGAAAACCAGGTTAATGAAATATCTCCTGCTATGAAACGCCAAATTGAAATATTTCCTGTTGGTACGACAAGCTTTTCTCTTTGTCAGGCTGCTCACCTGTCTCTGCCAGGTTCTCAGCATGTGAGCTCCAGTGGAAGGAAAACCCTTCAGGGGCTGCCTCGTGCACACTTTTACGGAGCTTAGTCACAGTATTTGTATCCAAAATGGAGGTAAAACTGACCTGGAGACAACTTGGGCTCACAACATCTCACATGCAGGGTGGAAGGTTTGCAAGCCATGGTTGTGAGAAATCATGCAAAAATCTCACAGAAAATCAATTAATAAAATATGTATTAATCCAAATAATAAAAAGAGTTACATTTTGAAAAGGAATGTTTAGGCTGATGTTAATACCACATGACAGGTTGAGTTGTGAACCAGTCGGTTAACCAGGACATAGTTAAGGTGGGAAAGTTTTCAGTAGAGCTGAGACCTTCAGATGTCAGGGATTGTCCAGCATGTACACCCCTTATTTTAGTTTCTCTTCATTGAACCCCTGGTTTTGCCACATCTGTTGTTTTCTACCACTGGATCATAAAAATTCTTATTTGGATTCAATGTGAGTGACTCACAGTAAACTATGCATTCAGCAGTAATAGAGAAATTTTGGTGTGTATCCACAAATGATTTGATTTTTACTCATTTGGTTGCTATGCCAAATAATTTAATGAATGTTTTCTGAAACAAAATGTCAGCCTGTGGCATGACTGCAAACTATTCAATAGATGTATTCTTGCCTTATTATTCTTGTAAATCTGCATTAAAACATTGGCTGACCTCAGTGATTGATGTAAGCACTCAACTTCATGAATTACATATCCTCCTAATTAAGCCTTTTCTATATCTTACTGACCCAGGTAAGTTGGAATACACACATTCTTCATGTATATTATGTATATTTAAAGTAATGTTGCAGAAAAAAATTAAAAAAAAAAAAAACCAAAAAACAAACAAACAAAAAGAAAAGCACAGGCTAGAGATGTTCTGAGCCCAGTGAAAACCTGACAGGCTGTGGAAAATGCTTTTTTTCCAGCCATGGCAACCACACAGAAGAGATTCACACTCTGAGATCTGAGAATCTCAGTCTTTCAGACTGGAGATCAAACTAGTCTTGGATATTAAAAATACTCTTCTAAATTCTGAATTTTGCTGGCAACTTGCCGCCTCAACTAAAATCTGTGGCAAAATGGTCATGGCTTTTAGGAGAGTCAAGACACTGCCCCTTGCATAGAAAACAGATACATTTAATGGGAACTAGCTGCCCTGGCTAATCTTCATGAGGCAGGTTTGGCTGACAGTGCAAGAGATGAGGTTTTCTCCTTCAGCCAATTTAACACTTTTAGAAGGAGACAAAGATTTATCAGATGCAACAAATGATTAGGAGAGCAATTAATATTTTTTTCCTTTCTAATTGAATATTTTCAATAATTTTTTATCTTCTAGATCTGTTCCTTAAGCTCCATGGTAATCTGCAGCAGAGCTGAAACCAAGAAGTGACTCTGCAAACACAAAATTAAATTCTCCACTCCTACATGTCTTCAAATGACATCAGTCCCTTGGGGTTTTTTTCCCCTCAGAGGATTCCTTCCTGTGCATCATCACAGCATCATGGTTACTATGGGCAACATGCCTGGGCTAAGCCAGCTCTCTGGATTCCCTAGTCTTCCCTAGGAAAGCAGATACTTTCAGAGGGCAATTCAACCTTCACTTTTGGCTGGATGAGAGGACTCACAACCAAAGAGTCTAGAAAGAGGCACCCCTGGCTCACTGTCCCACCAAGTTAGCCAGGCAAAGATAGGATAAGCAGGGAGAAAAACTGGACACACAGAGTCTACAGCTATTGTAAAATATTTGGCTAGAGGTGAATTACTTGCACAAATCAAATGGGCTGCAAAAATATCCCACCAATCCATGGTTTTGGCATAGAGGGAGGCAAGCACCACGTTTGGCTTTACTTGGTTCTGCCTTTGAAGCAACTTTTTTCTCTTCAGTGCTTTTCTTCTCTCAGTGATATTTTTTTAAAAACTCAGAAAGCGTGAAGTCTCAGCAGTGTTGGAATGTAGGGCAGGGGCAAAGAAAATACCTAAAATTTGTCAGATGTTGAGTCCCAAGAGTAGAATGGTAGTAGAAGGTTCAAATATAGATTTTCAACCAAACTGAAATTTTATTGAAATCTGACAGCAAATTTCATGTTTGCTTGTGGGCAGGGTTGAAAAGAGCAGAAAACAATGAAATACCACAAGCTCTCTTCTCCTAGGAAATCAAGCAGGAAGTGTGATTCAAATTCTCTACTAACCAATTTGTTTAGGTTAAAAATAGATATCTCTTGTCTCAAGCATTCTTTGTAAAACACACCAACCAAGATCACTGGTGAATCACAAGATGGAGAAGACAATGTTCAGAAAACTAGGAAATTTGTAGGAATAAGAATTTGTAGGAAATTTGAATATGATATTGCTCCAGGCCAAAAAAAATTGAAAAAGAGATTTTTTCCCAAAAACACAGCATGGATTTTCAACCTGGTATGATAAAATTACCTGCCTGCAATTAAATGGCACTGCACAAGCACTATTGCATATTGCATTTAAGTAGCATTTCTTCTAAGACCAGATGGTTAAGTGGCTTGCTTCACAAGTGCCACATTTTCACGACCTGGAAAGGTTCTTACTTTTGATCCTCATTTTCATTTACTTAAACAATAATGATGAAAGAACAGGATGCTTCAGGCAGACTCAGGTTAATAGGTATAAATTGTGCTCTGGAGTATTGACTCTTTCAAGTCAGTTATTGATTCCCATAAAAGAGCCTGCATCTTATTATTTTTTATCTTACCATTAAAAAGTGTATATGAATTAACCACACGAATATAAGGTCAAATCCTGAAATTTGTGTTCAGTTTTCAGTTCAATATTTATTGAAGTAACATTCCCACTGAAGTGCAGCCAGAGATCAAAGGAAATCTTGCTTTGCTCATTGATGCTTTTAGAAACACACACACACACACACACACACACACACACACACACACACATGCACATGCACACACCAGAGTGTATCAAGTGGTCTGGTGGCCAGGGCACTCTGCATGTTGTGGAAGGTTCAGCAGAGCTGAGGCCTGAATTTCATTTAAACCACCCAACTCCCAGAAACGTGTACTGATCCCTGGGCTATGGCTCAGTTCATGATGTTTTTGTGTTAATCATGAGTATTTTTCCCTGGAATGTCATCTTGGATATGAGGAACACCCCCAAAGCAAGTTTCCACAATTAGTACATTCCTTCTGAAAGTTTCATGACTGAGAAATTTTTGTTTTGCAACACAGTAGAAAAAAATATAACCCAGTTCCTGAGCCACTCCATGATTTGTGTTATGGACATTGAGAACCACTGACATTGAGATGTTGCTGGACAAAAAAATGAGAGTGGGACTCATTTGCTCAGACTGGCATATCCATGGAAAAGACATTGAATTATTCACCCTCCAATTCCCTTATCACCAGAGAGAAGCGAGCTCTCATGAGAATAATCCCATGCTATCATGCACAGCTAAAATAGAGCAGACAATTCAAAACCCAAATGTGCAGTTCTCCCTCTATTATCCAAGGGACCTTAGTGAGGAGCAAGTGAGGTGTAAATTTCTTCAGCAAGGTGAGGCAAATCACAGTCCAAGGGCTCTTTTCCTGAAGGGGTAAGGCCATGGAGCAGGGAAGTCATGCCTGTTGTCACCCTCCAGGTCCATCACCAAGGCAGTGGCAGAAGCCAGGCTGCTCCTGTGTTTACCAAACCCCTGGGACATGTGGCTATTCCATGTAGCAAGTTGCTTTGCCCGGATAAAGTTTATTTGCTTGGCCACTTTCCATACAGACAGATTCTTCCACATGGACTTTCTCCTATGGATGTGGGGCATTTCTCCACAGTTACATCCCAGGGACTGAAAGAAAGGAGTATTTCATGGCCGGAGTGTAGTGAGATACATCAACTTCTACTTAACGGGGGTTTTTTGCTAACTTTAATATATAATTGCTTTAATGTAATTGCTTTAATATAGTGCACTTTATGTTATATCAGCTAGTGTTTTTAGCTTTTATACTGTGCACTAAGTAATTCTAATTAAGATCTGTCTGTTCATTTTTCTTAATAAATAACATTTTTTAGAAATATATCTGATTTGCCATTAAACTTGTAGGACAAAGTTACAAAACCTAAACTGTTAACAAAATCTAAGGCTAAGGAAGGACTTACCTTCATTTAAACCACTTTCTAGGAAGGAGTTTGAATACACAAAAGAGTTCTTTCTGCACCTCAGACTCAGAGAGTGGTTTTATTAGCAAACTTTGTCTGAAGCAGCCATGACATTCCCTCAGACTGCAATTCCATCCAGCACTTTGCAGCAATGATGGTATTTAGTTTTTGTGGGGCGAAAAAAACACACATTCACTTCATCTTTAATAAAATTACTTCAGTGTCACTTGTCCCACGTATGAGTCAGTCTGGTTGCTTGAAATATCTTAATGTTGAGAGAGACTTCAGTCTAGGTTTTGGACCCAGAAACCCTCTTGGGGAGTACTTAGCAACTGATGCACCAGAAGATGCAACAGTTTATTTTAAGATACTGATTTAATTAGAAGTAAGTGACATCCAGCACAATGAACATTTACTTCTTGATGATCAATAATAACACCCACACAATAATACAGCTGTTGTTTTCAACATCTTCCACTCAGACATGCTTCTAAAACGTGTTCATTTGTTATAATGAAGCACTGCATTTGGCAGCTGTGTTTCTTCTGTGATTAGCGAACATTTACTTCTTGATGATCAAAAATAACACCCACACAATAATACAGCTGTTGTTTTCAACATCTTCCACTCAGACATGCTTCTAAAACGTGTTCATTTGTTATAATGAAGCACTGCACTGGCAGATGTGTTTCTTCTGTGATTAGTTTGATCTGCATCAAGCACCATGAGTTTGCTTTACTTTATCAGGGCCAGCCTGTGTCTCTTTTAGCCTGTGCTCAAGGAACCCTAGTGCACAATATTTGTCTGTCTCGAACTTCTGCTGCCTTTCATCTCATCACATCAGTCTTTCCAAGATGTTTCAGCAGTAGGAGGGGTTGAAATCCATATTGAAACTTGACCCTGGCCTTCCTCAGTGGATTCAAGTGGAATTAAGGAGAGAGTGCCTAAACAAAACCAGCCTGACTGTTACTGTGAGCAAAGCCTCCAGGAGAACCTCTGCTCCGCAGGGCCGAGCTGCTCAGCTGCTCTCCTGTCCTTTGCAGACACCTCAGCCCACACCTGGTGCCCACACCTCTCTTGTCCCCTCTGCTGAACTGGCACAGGGGTTTCCCTGCCCTCTGTGTCTCTAACACTGTTTGCAAAGGGGCAGGAGCTTCTTAAAATCTTCTTACATAGGGAGCCTGGAAGAAACTGGCAGGAGGGAGCACATTGGGATTCAGTCTGTGTGCAATGTCACAGCACTTGAACACATGCACTGTCTGAGGGACCATCCAAGTCACACAAATCTGCTTCTGAGCTCCAGCATTAGTGACAGAGCAGAGCAACTGTCTGTGGATGTGACAGCCTGGCCAGAGAGCGAGAAAACGGGATTCATTTTCTCACAGTGGACTTGTGAGACGTTTTAGGGAGTTCTAGAGAAATGATGATAACTTCTTTGTATAAACAGCTTCCAGGTGGTGTTTTCCTATTCTGTTTTTCTGTTCTTCTCAAGGACTGTTTTGTATTAGAATAAGTACATCATTTAGGATTGATAGCACATTTTTGTAAGAGGGAATCACAAGATCCAATCTCTCTGACCATTTTTAATCGGCATCCGATTGAGGAACCACTGGAGCCTGTTTGTTCTCCTTCCTGCAAGGGGTCCCACAGATGATTACAAACAGTGCCTCCATCTTTAAACAAAAAGGGGGACCTGTGGGTGTGACAGCCTGGCCAGAGAGTGATAAAACAGGATTCGCTTTCTCACAGTGGACTTGTGAGACTTTTTAGGGAGTAGTAGAGAAACAATGATAACTTGTCAGTATAAACAACCTGCAGGTGGTGTTTTCCTACTCTGTTTTTCTGTTCTTCTCAAGGACTTTTTGTGAGAAAGATGTTTTTGTTAATTAGCCAATCAAGTAGAATGTGTCAGACCTGTCTATAAAAGAGGAGAGTTTTTCCTGTTAAAGTTGTTGTGCAAATCAGCCTTCTGGTGAAATTTGTGTCATTTCTTGCTGCACGGTGACAACTGTCCCTGTACCAAAACTGGCAATTCATGGATGCAAAATGAATGTCAGACTGGATTTAAAGCCCCCTCTGAACTTCATTGCACTTGATATCTACTTAAAAGGTTCCCAGTTTTATCCTTTTCTGCGACATTAACTTTGTCTTTCGACCCCACTGGAAATCATCTGGCCTCTCCTTCAATGAACTGATTCTGAGCATCCAATTCATTACTGCACTATAGGGAAAAATTATCACAGAAACTCTCTACCAAGCATCCTGATACCCAGCTGATGCAGAATTTTAAGTGTAAGGAAGTGACCGTTTCTTGATATTTGTCAGATTGCATGTATTAATAAGATAATTAATTTTGGCAAATGCTGGCAGCATAGGTAACCTCTTCAGAGACAACCCCAGAAATTTGTGAAAAGTTGTACAAACCAATACACCACATACTCTTTTTTGTGTTTTTTGTTGTTTTGGGTGTTTTTTTCCTCTGTTTTGGAGGGGTTTTTAATATCTGTTAGTAATATATTTATTTATGGGTGTAAGAGCATTTGTACAGGTCCAGCTACTCCATTGTCCTGTCAACAAATTAATATCAAAAGCTTTAGCAAACCATGTAAGAAAAAGGGGAGATGTACTGTGCTTTCCTATTCATGCATCCTTTCAATAACCCATGACTTAGGGATGTCCTGTGCTCATGGCTATTTAATTTTTTAATCAGAACTGGTAGATTTTCTCACCTTTTATAAACTGCTTTTAGCCCTTTTATACCTTCTGCCTCCACCTATCCAAGTGACAACAGCTAATTTTGAGCTCATAACTTTGTATATATAGTAAAGGCTGGTTTTCCTTTTGTGTCTTTGCAACCTATCAATACTGAATTTCATTTGCTATTTTATTACCCAATTTCTCAATAATGACAAAATCACAGAATGTTATGGGTTGGAAGAAATTTCAAAAATCATCTAGTCCCAACTCCCCTGCCATGTACGAGGACACCTCCCACTAGACCAGGTCACTTGAGGCCATCCAATATGGCCTGGAACACTGCCAGGGCTGGGGCATCCACAACCTCCCCAGGCAACCTGTTCTAGTTTCTCACCACCCTCACAGTAGAGAGTGAAATTATTTTCTTCCTAATATCTAGCCTAAGTTTCCCTAGTTCCAGTTTGTACCCATTATTCCTTGTCCTATGACCAGTTTCTGATGAAAAATCCCTCTCTGACTTCCCTTTAGGCCTCTTTCAGATACTGGAAGGTTGCTATGAGGCCTCCATGCAACCTTCTCTCTCCAGGATGAAAAGCCCCAACATTTTCAGTCCATCTTCACAGGGAAGGTGCTCCAGTCCTCTTTGTGACACTCCTCTGGATTAGTTCCCCAAAGTTCCATATCCTTCTTATGTTGAAGACACCTGAACTGTACACAATGCTCTAGGTGGGGTCTCACAAGAGCAGAGTAGAGGGAGAGAATCACCTCCTCCATGATCTGTAGTATCAGGAGTGAATAACCTCCTTCCAGCACGACTTGCTGGCCACACTCCTTTTGATGCAACCCAGGACAAGTTTAACTTTCTGTGCTGCAGGTGCACACTGCCAGCTCATATTGAGCTTTTGTCACCCATCACCTCCCAGTCCTTCTCCACAGGGCTGCTCTCAATCACTTCTCCACCCAACCTCTAGGTGTGTCTGCCATTGCTGCAAAGCAGGACCTTGCACTTCACTTTGTTGAACTTCATGAGGTTGGCATCGACCCTCCTCTCAACTGTGTCAAGCTCCTCTGGATCCCTTCTTTCCAGCCTGGCAACTGCACCACCACTCTTTCACTCTGAGTTTCCTCAGCAGGTTCTTATCCATCCACAGAGGCCTTCTGGCACATTTGCCCGATTTCCTCCTTGTTAGAGCATCGCTTCTGAGCTTGGAGGAGGTGATCCTTGGATATCAGTAAGCATTCTTGGGCCCCTCTTCCCTCCAGGACTCTATCCCATGGGATTCTACTGAGTTGGTTCCTGAAGAGGCCAGAGTCGGCTATCCTGACTTCCAGGGCCTGAGCTTGGTGCGTGCCTTTCTCACTGCCCCAAGCACCTCAAATTCCACCTTTGTGGAAGGGGCTAACAGTGGGCCTGTTAGCTAAAGGAGCGAGAAGAAGCTGAAAAGGAGCTCTCTCCAAGGCTATAACCAAGGAGACCAAGAGAAGTGAGGAACTGAAGAAAGATAAGAAGAGAACTTTGCAGCTGGATGAAGTATTTTCAGAAAGTTAGTTGAAGTCACTCTAACTTTTCACCAATGATGTTATGTTGATTTATTGTGGCCAATAGTTAGGATAGAAGAAATATAAACAATTAGAAAGTGTATAAAATGTCAGCCATGTTTGATAATAAAGAGTTTCCATCTGAGACTGCTTGTGGTCTCTACTTTGTGCCGTGACTGCCTCGACAGCAACACAAGATCTTGTGATCACCGCAGCCAAGGTTGCCTTGGAGCACTACATTCCCCACCAGCTCCTTCCTCTTGGTGAACCTCTCCTTGTTGGCTCCTCAAACACTTCATAAGGAAGTTTCCATTGACACATTTTTGTTTTTAACCTTTTATTCCTGTCCTTTAACAATATTTTAACCTGGAAAGAAATTTTTCTCCTACAACCATTTGCAGAATCTTTGGTGAGGAAGATTGTGCAGAACTGTTTCTGATTTCAGAGAATATTCAAAGTTAGAAGGGACCCACAAGTTTCAACAAGTCTAGCTCTTAAGTGAATGTTCTGTATGGGTGTTGAACCTACGAGTTTGCTCTGGCCAGCTGAGCTAATCTCAGGGTCCAACTCGTTAAAATCTCTTCAGAAACTGACATCTCTTTTTACTGACTCCTTACGCATTATTCTTGTAAGAAAAGTAATTTTTCACTGTGGAAAATGTTGGAATTTGGAAAATTCTGACTGCCCCCAGTTTCATCGTATTTATCCAAGAGACTACTAATTTTGTTTGCATGAATCTGCGTCAGGGGAGGTTTAGGTCCACAATATCCTTGGGGTGACTGACACTGACTGGTGTTCCTTGGGTAACACCACAAGCCCTGCTCTGTGTAAAGTGCAGGTGCCAGACTGGTGCTGAAATTAGCATAGGTGCACCTGGGGGAAATGCCAGAGCCACCAGATCCCATAGGACAGTGAGAGGTTACCTCAGATTTAAAAGCTGCTGCAACCATGGTGGATCCTAGGGTGGTTATCTACCCCCCTCTCTCTCATTTTTCTTTATTTTTCTTTTCCTACCACCTTCTCCTCAAAATATATTGCAAACCTGACCAAAAAAGTCCAGTCAATACTTTGCTAAATGTCTTGCTCTATCTGGATGCTTTAAAGTTTAGCAAGTGAAAGTTTGCCTAGTGCCTTATTCTATCTGGATGTTCTGAAGTTTGAAAGTAAAAGTTGTTTTTTACTGAACCTCATGAGATTTTTGTTGTTCCCCCCATGCACCACTCGGGGTAAATCAAATTACCTTCCCCTAAACCCTCCCGATGGGCCAGGCTTTACAGAATCATTTGAACAACACTTCCAGGCACATGGTGTGAACCTTGATGCTGTCCTGCACAGGGTCAGGAGTTGAACTCAGTGATTCCTGTGGGTCCCTTTCATCTCAGCATATTTTATAATTTTATGATTCCAGCATTCTTGGCAGAGAAAACATCAAAGCTGCAATCCGCAACAGTTTTTCTTGGGGTTTTTTTTAGAATTTGTCATCATGTTTCGAACCTCTTGTTCTCATTGAAACAAGACTAGTTTAGGAGAGATACACACCTAGAAGAATTGGTTTGGGATTTTCAGATCTGAGTTCACTGAGAATAAAGGGAAGAATGCTATCTAGTCCTGTTTGCCTATTATTCATTCTTTACTTTTTTGTAAGGCTTCTTGAACTACTTCACTTTGAGACATCTCTTCTGAGCATAGAAATTTCTTTTCTACTCATTTTGCAAGGAACTAAAACATTCAACATCTGTTATTTTAGTTTCAGTGTGATAATACATTATACATTGTATTGTTTGCCAATTAAATATCTGAATCTCTTTGATTGCAACAGAGTCATTCCCTAGGAAGATTAAAAAACAAAATAGCAGAGCAGTTGAAGGGCAATAACTGCCTCAGTTTTATCAAATTCATATTTCTTCCCAGAAGCTTAAGTGACTTGAGCAGGGTGACAGCTCTCCAGATTTAAGTAGCTTGTAACAGTTTGAGATCTGTCTAATTGAGCAAGCTTCAAGCATATGACAGCTCTGCTCATTTTTCTCAGTGAAGGTTCTGTAACTGGGGTCCATATTGCTTCTGAGCATCAGATTGATGTGAAAACAAAAATCATGTGGGAGAATGATGTGGGTTATTGACTGCACTGCAGGGAATACAAAGGCAGAAAGCAGAGCATTAGTGTTTACATACAGCTGAGCTAAACAAGGATGCCAAATGCTCCCCACTGAGAAGTATTTGAGCCGTGACCACTAACTAACAATTTTTATTTTAGACAGCATATTCTTTTTCAGTTTAACACAGATCACTGCTATGGGCAAGACTTTTTTCTCTTTGCTTGTTTGACAAGTTGTTTAAATACCAGAAAACAGTTGAACTAGAGAAAAGCATTGAGAAAAAAAAAAATTACCTGGTAAAAAGACACATGAAACATCAGTGTTTGAGAGTGAAAAACAGATTTTTCTCTGTGTGGAAGTTTTTTTCCTCCCACAAAAGCCCTCTCACAGGCGTCACTTGGTTTCTCAGATCATTATGAAAGGTACAATTCACTTGCAGGTGCAAGTACCAGTCTTTCACAGAGATGTCTGGGACACTGGATCAAGAAGAAAGACTGGAGCTTAGAAGCACATATTGGGAACAGATGAGTTTACCTGCTTCATCTCCTTTTATGTTTTTTCACTGCTGTGAGGAAAAGATGTACTGCTTTTTTTTTTTGCCTAAACTTAGAAAAGGGAGAAAACTTGAAGGCTGTACAGTGAACTTCTGGGAATTTCTGTTCACACCACGTGTAAACAAGAGTAATAGCACCAGAGGAACACGTTTGGAGTTGTTTTGCCTCCCCCAACTGGTTTAGAGGAAGACAGCTGTATTTCTAAGAAAATATGGCACAAACCTCAGGGCCTGAGACAAGTAGTAAGTGGGAAGACTGGAACAATAGCTGCCTTTGAAAGCAATCTGCCACCTCAAACACAAACGGAGAAAGAGGAGAGAGAGATCGCACCTGGTAGAGGAAATTAGCATGTTCTTAAACACATTGTGAAGAGCATGAAGAGCATGACTTTCACAGATCATCTTCTCTTTCCCATGACATTTACATGATCCATTGAAAAGTGTTCACCAGAACCCTGCTGTCAGAGGTGGAGACCTTGGGAGGGTGCTTCTTGCTTTTTCTCATGAGCAAGGGATTTATTTGCGTATTATGTAGGCAGGAAATATTTTGAATCACTTTGGAGAGTTTTGTTTTAATTTTCTCACAACAGCTGTAAAATTTAACCTCATCTCTCCATGGGTTTTTACTGATGTCTTTTTCGTAACTTTAAGCATATTGTCATATTATTACGGGAAATACATAAAACCAAACCAAATTCTATCTTTGGCAGGTTTCTGTCACTGTATCCTAGTCCACATTTCCAGTGTGACTGAGGAAATTACCAAGGACAAGTGGAAAAAACAAAACAATCTTTACAGTTATTTCAACATTTTTTTAACAAATACTATTTTAGTGACATTTGTCTTAATTTTGCACTTAACTTTGAATAAATTACCAAGGACAAGTGGAAAAAACAAAACAATCTTTACAGTTATTTCAACATTTTTTTAACAAATACTATTTTAGTGATATTTGTCTTAATTTTGCTTAACTTTGATGTTGGTATCTCCCAGTGGAGGAGTGTTTTTATGCATGTCCAGGAGCACTGAATCAAAATGCATAGTTTTGACAGCTGTCTTACACATATCAGAGGCACAGGAGTGCCTCACCTCACTCAAATTGTTCTGGGGAGCCCCAGATTTATTTTCTGCCTCTCTTTCTCATATGGTTCTTTTGAGTACCAGACTTGCATATTCTCTTTCAGCAGAGAATGAATGAAGAAAAAGGGGAAAATTACCTCCCCATCACCAGCTGAAGAGAATGAACCACAAATGTCAAAATCAGGTTGAATGTTTGCCACTGGACAACATCTAATCCATGATAACTAAATATGTCTATAAGCATGTGTGGTATAATGTATATTTTAGTATTTTATATATTCAACATATTATATGACTATTAAAATTACAACACTGGATCTCAGGGTTGATGGCAGGAATAAAAAAATTTCCTAGGCTGGTCTGGTCATTAGGGCAGATTTTTCTCTCAGCCCCCAAAATAGTGATTAGTCTGATGCTCTCAGAAGATTGGGTCATGTTTTAATCTTGAGATTTTCTGCAGCCACAAACAACACCTAGGCAGGGGTTAAGGACTGATACAAGGTCTCCTTGCCTGTAAAGTGCACAAGAGGTTTGCCCAACTAAAGTGAACATGTGCCTAAAGACATAACTTTTCTTTTTCTAAATGTCTCTTGTGTCAGTATATAAGAACCCTGATAACAGAATATTGGTACAGTAAGTATAATTGTAAAAAAACAAGACTGAAAACTTATATAATGGAAAATGATGTGGTAGATGTCATAAAACTTGTGAAGTTTGTGGATTGCCAACATCCAGCAGACACTTGGCTCTATTTTGACCAAAGGGAGATGGGGCAATGACAATGATGTGCATGCAAGTAAATGTTTGGGGTGTTTTCTGAGGTTTCTGGGGAGATGCTGACAAAAGGAAAGGAGCCAAAACTGACTGTCCTTTAAGGGATCAAGGGACAGACCAGGTGAAACCTTCCACTGGTCTGTGTTTCTATTGTCTTATGACCTATTAAAGAAATAAGAAGGGACATATCCATTACTATTCATGTCCATGCTCATGACAAAGATGTTCTAACCCAGTCTGTGGACTGACTCACTGATAAAAAGGAATTCACATGTCAAATAAACCCATTCTCCTTTGCCCTCTTTACTGTGTTATAAAGATCAAGACCTAATAAGTCATATCTAGAAAAATCACTCTTCTGCTGTCATCTGTTTTATGTTGATGCATTTTTGGTCGGGGAAAGTACATGAAAACCAGAAAGTAATTCAGAGTCCTACAGAAGTGTAGATTTTTTGAGTAGACATTAGATGATATGAGAAAATATGACACTTTTTGTTGAGCATCATATTTGTTATTTAGCAGATTTATGAGTGAAAATATGTTTCCACAGCTGTAGCCCTAGTAAAATCTTTAATAATGGTAAGGTTTGGTTTTTTATGTTGGTTTGCAGTGTAACATGTCCTCCTGACAGAAGAGTAATCAAGTATATTTATAGACGTGATACTTGGACATGATGAAATAGAATACGAACATAAATATCCCCAAAGATTGGACATTATCATTTGTTTCACAGTCAATGTAAATGCAGTTTGTTCATCTTATCTATCCTAATTCTATATGAGAAAATACCATAGATGTAACCTTTTTGAATTTGTGCATAGTATTTTTTCATAGAAAAATGCTGCCATGAAGACAAGCTTTTCATGAAAAGGAAGTGGAATTTCCTGTTTGGACAAAATTACAGAATTATGAAACTGCCCACATAGCTCATTTCATCAATCTCTGAATAAAGACTTTTCATTAAATTCAAGAGTTTTTGATTTAAAGGTGAATTTACTATTTTAAATCAGAAACAAAGTCTTTGATATCAAATTATTTGGGTGATGAATCACTTGAACATTTTGGTGAAAAGGATGGATTGTCTGTTCTCCAGAAGTATCATAATTTGTATTTTCTCTCTGTTTCAGAGAAGAATAATCAATACTTACATTGTTTGTGTTTTTTGTCTGAAATTTTACAAACCTAGGACAAAAATATATCCTGTCCAATTTCAAGAAAAGCCAGCTGAGGCACTCTGAATTGCACACAATACCTGACAGTTACCAGGACATTGTTCCTTCCAAGGTGTCTCTTCCAGATTGTAACATGTTCAGGTTACCCAGGCTTTGTAATTCTTAAAAAGGAGATTTCTTGGATACATATGAAAACCCAACCTTCACTGAAACTAACGACTTTTGGAGAGGTCTTGAAACAACTTTGTAGCTTCAGAGCAGTGTCCTGTGTTCAAACCTGGAAGCTTAAAGCAAGTGCACCTTAAAGGAATGTCAGTGGCATGGTGGTAGGGTTTGAGCATCCATGGATTAGAAGGACTAATATGTGGTTATCAGGCTTATCATAGTATGTGTAATGGAGAGAATTCTCTGGGGGATCAGTTCATGGAATGGATTATCTTGTGAGATAGAGCTCCTCCATAAATTCACCATCTGATGTATAGTGCACTGCAATAATACTTCTGATTGTGAAAGTTTGATATTAGGCCAACATCTGAACACTTTCACAGAAATTAGAAATGGAGGTGTTGTGGTTTAACTCCAACTCAACCCCACACAGCCCCCACTCCACCCCAGTGGGATGGGAACCAAATCAGAGGGGTGAAAGTGAGAAAACTTATAGGTTGACATAAAGACAGTTTAATAGGTACAGCAAAAGCTTTGCACAATAAAAGCAAAACAAGGAATTCATTCACCACTTCCCATGGGCAGGCAGGTGTTCAGCCACATCCAGGAAAGCTCCATCCTGTGTAAGGGTTGCTTGGGAAGACAAACGCTGTATCTCTGAACATCCTCTCCTTCCTTCTTCTCCCCCAGCTCTCTAGGCTAAACATGATGCCATGTGGTGTGGAATTTCCCGGTGATCATTTGGGGGCAGCTGTCCTGGCTGTGTCCCCTCCCAAATCCTCATGCACCCCCAGCACTCTCACTGCTGGGCTGGGGTGAGGGACAGAAAAGGCTTTGGCTGTGCAAATGCTGCTCAGCAATAACAAAACCATCTCTATATTAACAACCCTATTTTCAGTGCAAATCTAAAACACAGCCTCATACTAGCTACTATGAAGAAAATTACTCCAGCCAAAGCCAGCCCAGCTGGGGAGCTCTGTGTGGCTCCCAAGTGCAAATTATGGCCCTTGAGCTCAAACAGAAGAAGCGAGAAGGAGGGAGCAGCCTGCAAGAGGAGGCCCTGCAGATTTGCAACTGGAGGTGACCCCACTGAGGTGTTTCCAGGCTTGTACCTGATGCAGCTCGATACCTTCACTGCTATTCAGCTCAGCCTGAGGTATGATGATGAGCATGTATGAAATTCAGCTCAGCGAGCTGATGCTAAAACAGTACGAAATGTCAGTTCTCAGCAAGGGTAATAACACTTCTGGGGCATTAATCATCCACTGGGACACAGCCAGACAGCAGCAAATTGCAGAGTAATAGGAGAAAATATACATGATATATTGTGGGCGTCATTAACTTCGAGGGCAAATATCTGCCAAATATGACTGTAAGGATTGTAACACAGAGGAAGGGTTGGGGCAAAACCAGCCTGAGCTGCAAAGGAGGGTGTGACTGGCAATGCTGAGGTGCATTTTCATCAGTGAGCCAGCACTCACTGAAAGAGCCAGCTGAGGCTGCTGAGGGTGGTTCTCAAGAGGCACGGTTTTGGGAAGGCAAAGCCACTCAGCTTCCTGCAGCACAGGCTGTGATTTGGAGTGGCAGAAATGTTGGCAGCAGCAGCTGTGGTTGTAAAGTGAGCAACAGCAGCAGGTGGGAACGCCATGCACACAATGTTTTCTACATCTTGTGATTGGATTCTCTTCACCCCCTGGGAAGACCAACAGCATCCTAATCTGCACCCATTGTTGCATAAATAAATGCTTGTCTGAATTACTCCTTTCTCTGTGAGGACAGGATCATGCTGGGCCAGCAGAGGCCCCATGCTTGCTCACCTACAGGAAAGCAAGTTCCCTGATCTGGGCCCATGGCCAGCAAGCTTCTCTCCTCCAGACTGGGCTCTTCACACACTTTACACTCCTGCCCCCAAAGGTGCTCGGCATCTCCTCCAGGAGCCTCTACTACACGCTGTCACCTGTCTGCATCTTACGGACAGCTGGGTGACAAGGATGGATCCCAGGCCTGGGAGCTCCTTTGGGGATTGAATAGTGTGAGCTGGGGCACTGGCAGGGAAGAGGAAGGACTTCCCTTCACCCAGAGCAGAAAGACCAAAACCAATTGGAGACAATGGCAGAGAAGGGAGCCTGACAGGGGTCCCTATTCCAAGCAGTGGGAACCATGGAAACAGCATTTCAGCAGCAGTATAACCCCCAGACGATGAGCACAGCTCCAGGCCATGCTGCAGAATGTCCCACTGGAGCTCTGTGCTCAAAGATGTCTGTGGGAGAAGCACCTGGAGTGTCAACTTATGATCAGCCTCCAAGGTGAAGCCTTGACAGACCTAAGAACAGTATTCTGCCACAAGGGAAAAAAGCCCTGTATCTGCTGAGGGTCTGGTGGCAGGTCCAAAGCTGGGCAGGTTTCTAGAGGCTACAGGAGCTGCCTTGGTCACACACTGAATCCTGGCACAGATTCAGGAAATAAGAGTTATACTGACCATCAAGAAAATGTTACAAGAACAAATAAAAAGTAATTAGTAACTTAGACAAAGCAGCTGATAGCCATCAGCTATTTTTCAGCTTTATGACTTGAAAACAACATTGGTGATACAGCAACATATTTATTGATAAGCAGAAAACAAATGCATCAGATTAATGACTAACAATCTTGTGCTTCAGAAAATAGCAGACTAAAATATCTTTATTTAGGCATAATGGAAGATTTAAAAGTAATCAGAAATTGCAATATGATGCAGAGAGTACTGTGCTGCAGTGCTGATGTAATAGGATACCTTCAGTGTTGTGTGCACACCCTTTTGTGGGGGGTATTAGGGCTAGCCTCAGTAAACTGTGCACGCTGATTTCCATCTGACAATTCCACATGCCAGCCACAGAATACAGAAATACTCTGCAATGTAAATTCCATGCCAATAGGGGATCTCGCCTGAGGTAATCAAATCTGCATATGTTGATTTTTAAGAAATATTTTTATCATTATGTAGTAGCACAACAGCCACTATTTCCTGGTTATTTTTCTAAGACACAAGACAGTTACAGAACTTCCAAATCTGGAAATTGCACAGGGAAGGGAAGGGAAGGGAAGGAGCAAAAACTGTACACAAATAAGAGTTTATCTTGTGAAGAAATATTTTTATTTAGGTTTTTCTGAACCTAGCTGCAGAATATTTTATTTCTGCTTTCTCCATTGAAAGTGTTTATCAACATCTCTGTCACATAAAAGGAATATTAGGACATAAGCTAGGAGTAATTTTCCAAATAAGAGTCCTTTGAAACATGTATATAGCTTATTTTAATCATATGATTCTCACCTTGGGGCAGCTGCTGTCCCAGTATTAACACCCTTTTTCTATACAGGTAATGGTATGCAGGTAATAACCACTTGCTTGTGGTTTGTTTGGAAGCCCTTTAAATTGTCACAGGATTTTGATTCAGTGATTTAAGGATTTGAAGATTCTCTGAATTTGCTATCATGGAGAAGATTGAATTTGCCAGAAGAATCACAGCACAATTAAGTGTACTAGAAACACAAACTGAGGAAAAATGGACAAAGTAAAAACATAAGTGTGAGAAAATTGTTATGTGGAGAAATAAGTCCTGTATTTAATATAGAAAGCCTTTATCTGCTTTTGTCTGTTACACAGACTATTTTTGTTGTGGTTAGATTATAAATGTGTTACGTCAGCATGCTGATTATGAACTAGATGTGACAATTCATACTGTGGCATGTGCAAAAACAGTATATATGCAATATATATATGTAAGAATATATGCTGACCTTGAGTATGCACATAAATACATTGTGAAAAACACAGACTTAATGTAAAAGTGATTTTATTTTAAGACCCAAGCATGAAACTGCCTAAACAACTTTGACTCATAAAATGTGGGAGTCACAAATTATGGGTTTTTTCAATATTTCTGTTATTCTTTCATATGTGATAAGTGAATCTTAATCTGTTAAAAAAATTCAATTGTTGACTTGCTTCTACCTTTCTGTGGCAGCCTAAAGTGGGCCTTTCTGTTCTGAGTGCCAGATAATTTCCTTAGCAAACACATATCACTGTCAAAAAATAAGTAGAGTAAGTAAACTGAAGGTTTCAATCCTAAATCATAGAAAATTTTGCCCTTTTTGTTGCTGTTGTATTGTCTTTCCACCACATCTGTGGAAATTAAAGACAAGTTAAATATACTGTCAGCATTTTTAAAGGGTTTTCTATCAAAGAAGGATTAAGAAAAAAGGAAAAAGCCTAACAACACGAGCAGGAAATAATAATAATTTCAATCTCTGCCCTTTTGTATGCTTCATTTTGAATTCTTCTAAGAGGGATTAAGTTTCTGACAGAAGATTGACCTTCAAAAGGGATGAAGTCCCTTATCTCCCAAACTACTATTAAGCTCTGCTTCAGACTGTCATAGATCCAGCAGCTTATGTAAGAGCAGCATTAATTTAAAAGGTGCAGGCTCTCCTTCTTCCAATCTGCTTCATTTTGAATAAACTGAACATGTCTGTATATGGAAAAAAACCTGTAAAAGTTTAAAAAGACAGCAGTTATCACCAGCCATTCACCAGCTGTGATGCCACAGCTCCTAGATCTAGTTATTTCTGCTGATGCCCCTGCACCTCCCCGCCTGTGGAGCCAGCTCTCAGAGCAGCCTGTGCCATGGGAGCGCTGCTCCCCTCTGTCACCCTGCAGGAGCAGCCCAGCTGTCCCCACAGCCACCGGGGTGCCCTGGCTCTCCTCTCGTGGACAGTCCCTCTTCTCCTTCCTTGCAGAGGTGGACAGGGACACTGGATGAGCTCTGTCAGCGTGAAGCAGGAAATGAAGAAAGTATTTTTTGCTTGGTTTGGAGGAACCCCTCAGCAGTGCTTTTCCATGCAGAGGGGTTCCTGGGGCCTCCTTCTGATGTGTCTGAAGCTACTCTCTTCTCATTGAAGTGGCAGAGTTATGGGCTGATGTGAATCATACCACCGGCTCCTGCTTATACAGCCTGCAGGATGTAAAGCTGGAAATTGCCCAGAGCTCTCAAGAAATTATCTGGTAGATTTAGAGCTATAACTTTCTTTTATTCAATTATTTGCTGAGAATTGATTTTAAGCTCCAGCATTTGAATAGAAACTCAGCATCAGAATAGTCCTAGAACAGAAGCTATGGTGCCTAATAGCCCATTCTCTCTCCCAGTCAATAGATTTTCTTCTTTAAAACCTCAGGGAAGCAATTGTTGCAGCTGAGTTCAGTGAGGTATTTGCTAATGCATTGTCAATTAACAGTTATATTGACTGGAGAATTCAGCTGATTTCTTTGTATATTACAATCGTATAAAAAAGACATCAGGAGGTAATTAAATGACACATTGTTTAAAGACACCTAATAGAAATCTACCGACTGAAATATATTTCAAGTTTTTAAAGAACCACCAGCACTTATCTCAATGACATGAAATGGGAATTAGATAAAGAGACTTAACATTTCATTTAGAACAATTTCTAGTCTTTAGGATTTGAATGCTTCAGAGAAAGTATATACTGAAAAGCTCTTTAAAGTAAAGGCTAGATTTCTTTAAGGAGAAGATACACAGAAAAGAAGTGATAAATATTAATTTTTAAACTACAGTTTATACTTGTTTTAAAGCCTTCTCACCTTTTCTCTCTGTTAAAAATAAAATACCATAATGCATTCCTTTTGCTGTAATTTTTTTTGCAGCCATGTGATTTTCTTTTTCTTGGGATAAAATTTCATCCATTGCTGTGATGGATTCTTATCTATTTAAGAAAAGGTGTCCATTCCCTGTAAGGTGACTGCTGGCTTGTTTGACATTTCAGAAGGCAGCTCATGGCTGGTGCTCTGCCACAGCAGCCAGCCTGCACTGTACAGCACCCTGGCAACCCAGACACGCTCGGGAGGAGTTGGGATAAAAATGGCAACTCCACAGGCAAAGCAATTGTTCATGCGCTCTGAGGACACCTGGTAATGTACCTAAATGACAAGTCTGCATGTTTAAGCAGATTTGAAACGCAGGTAGTAGTGGTGAGGGGGCTAGTGCAGAAAGTCAGGAGTCAGCAGGCAGGCACACTGGCTGAGAATGAAGGCACACCAGCCACAAGGCATCCCAAGTGCTCAGGTGCAGCCGCGTGTGTCCCTTTTCAGGACGGCCCAGCCGAGCCCGATGGCACCCGAGCTGCAGCGCTGAATGTGCACACTCTCCAACCCACTGTGGCAGAGATCGTGTGCCTTAGAAGGCCTTGGCTAGCTCTGGCAGAAGATACAAAAGGCGGACTCTGACTTCTGGAGGAACTGGGTTTATTGAGGGATGGGGAGTTCGAGGAGCGAGGAAGTCCAGAAGACAGAGACCCCGTTCACAAGGGTACAGCTTCTTTTAAGGAGGGGTGGGTACAAAGGAGGGGCCTGGCCTCCAACCAATGGAGGACCAGGGGGTACCAGGCAAGGGGAAATTGACAACCCGGCTTCACCAACCTGGGGTATCCTGGGGAGGGGCCCCAGCCCCTGAACCAATCACTCGACCCCCTGGGGAGAAGGTTCTCGAGGAAAGGGACGGGTTGCCGAGTGACAGGCAGGGCACCAGGGAGGAACAGTGTAAAGGATACATTCGGTTGCTAGGACAACATAGATGGCACCAGAAAAGGTATCAATGGACACATGTACATAATTCAGTTTGCCAAAGGATGGTACATGTGTCACATCGGTCTGCCACACCTCGCAGCTGTTGAGGCCTCTAGGGTTAACCCCGGCACTGACCGCTGGTAGTTGGTCTCGTTGGCAGTGGGGGCATGTGGCCACAATCGCCTTGGCCTGTTCCCTGGTAAGTTGGAACTGGCGAACTAGGCCAGGCGCATTCTGGTGGAAAATCTGGTGGCTGATCTTAGCCTGACCGAACACATCTGGGAGCGGGGCCATTTCCACCGGGGCAGCAAGGGCATCTGCCCTCCTGTTCCCCTCGGCAATGAACCCCGGCAGGTCTGTGTGCGATCGGACATGCATCACATAATATGGTTGCTCTCGGTGGGAGACCAACTTTACTAGTTTGGAGAGCAACTCAAACAAAGCGGTGTTGGAAACATCCTGCAGTACCGCATTTTCTGCTCTGGACACTACACTGGCGACATACAACGAATCAGTGACCAAATTAAAAGGCTCAGTGAACCTCTCAAAGGCTCTAACGACAGTGGCCAACTCAGCTATCTGAGGTGAACCCTCAACCTCA